>NC_090776.1:26962349-27562349 GCF_040054535.1 Antennarius striatus | reverse complement strand
TCCCCCTGTTATTCCCTACAAGTCTCTAATCTCCCAGCAGGATGAGGATGATGGACAGACAGACACATCTGTCAATATCCTTCCCTTGCTGTGGTAACCTCCATGCCATCCTCTCAGGCTGTGTGTAGGCAGTGTGACCTACTTTTATCAACACATCCCGATCCCACCTCCAGACTGCATGAGGCACAGCTCTGAGGGACATGAAGGGAAGTCCTGCTGTTTACCAAATCTCTTTCACATTGGTGTGTTTAGTCAATGTCACCACAGCATCTTTCCAACCTAGATGTAAGCACACATTCGTACATACGTATGCTGAAGAATAGCTACTCTACCTGAATGAAGATACAGGCTTGGATTTCAGACTTGAATCAGCCCTTTATTCTTCACAAAAACAAAAAACGACATACAGAAAGTAAAGTTCAATCACTACCGCTCCTCATTCCTTTTCTGAGCATTTGCCGTTGTCATCTATTTTATGAAAGGTGACTTGGGATTTTCTTGACACAGAATTAAAGTTTGCCTAGTCTGTGAAGTAAATGCCACAGTTCCAAAGTGTGGTTGATTTAATAAAATTTTCAGGCAACTCTAGTGATTACCCTGTATTCACACTTAACTTTTTTATACATTCCAAACACAGCTTCATTTTTGGCTACCGGTTTCCCACTTTGTTTAGCTGACGGAAGGAATCTTGAAGGAAAACATTCACACCTGAGAGTCAAAAGATTTCACAGTCCTGCTCCACCCCCCACCCCCCCTTTCCAGAACCCTGTACTTTAGTCCAGTGCCTCAGTCGTAAACAGAAGCCGGCACAGGGAACAGGACAATAAAGACACTCACTTTGTTAACAGTCCTGAGCAGCAGCACAGCCCCAGTCATCTGCTTTTTGAGGGTTATTTTTCAGCCTCCAGGTGTTTACCTGCAAGATACACATCCCTCCTGAGAAACATATCAGTGTCACACACTAGCTGTGGGCAGGCACATCACTCAGCACAGAGGAAGCGAGGGTGGGGCTGACGGTGGCAAACAAACATGGAATCGAGGGCAGTGATGCTTTGTGTGCAGCCCTGCTGGAGCTTAGACTCATTAAGGTATGAAGCGATCTCGGAGAAGGCATCTGTATCCTGTGAGAGATCCCAACATAGACTGCATTGAAACAGCCATCAGATCTTCTGCAGCAGGCCCCTTTTGAACATAAACTATCAGCCCTTTCCTTCACTCATTCCAACACCCATCCAAACACAGACGGGATGGAAATATAATGAGAATTCTTTGTGACTTAAACCTACTGCAGCTGCTCCACGGGGCAGAGATAGGCCCATTTTTGTTCACTTATTTTGGCCTCTGTGCAGGCTGTGGAGTCAAAGTTGCAAATAGAATGGGGGAATAATAGATGAGTATCTGCTTGCATCTGATGAAAGGTCTAAGTGATACAAATGTGTCCCATTTCAGTGATCCATCCAGCCCCGTGTCATTGAAGTGATTTGTGGGAAAGGTCGCGCAAGAAATGACTTTGGTTGAGGAGGCGAATCCCCTGTTTATGTTGTGCCTGGTGCTGTGGCCCACAGAGCGATGGGCTGGGGAGATATGTGTCTGGTGCAGGTGGTGTTTTTGAAGGATAGGGCTGATCTACCATTTGCCAAGGTCGTAGTCCATTAGGCTATTTGTTGAGCATAGCTGCATGAGGTTGGTTTAATCAACCGAGGAATGGAGACAACAACGGCAAAAGAGGAAATAAATTAGGCATGGCCAGGCCACACTCTCAGGCACGCAGCAGCATGCTGGAGAAATGCTCCATTTAGTTGGCGACCCCCCCCCCCCCACCCGAGAACTGTCCTCTCGTTAAGGCTAACATGAAGCCACACACATATGCACACATGAAAATACACCTTTGATTTCTTCTGTGACTTCTCAATGCATTTGAAACAATAATTAAATTAAATAAAAAAATAAAATATAAATAAAATATTTATTTATAAATAAATAAAATAGACAATTTAATTAAAAAATAAATTAAATTTAAATTAAATTAAATTTTGTATCAGAACAGACCACATTAAAAAAAAGGTCATTTATACTACAGGGAATTGTTTAGTAAACATTTTTATTTTTTAAACTTGGATATAAATGTGAGAGTGACGTAAACTGTAATGTGTGGCAAGCAATCAACCGGCACTGCCATGACAAATACAGAACATTTGTTTACCTGATTAATCGAGGACCGTGAGGGGGTGTTGAAGCACCTGTGCAAGTAGGTACAGGTCTGCCGGACATGACTCAGACTGTGTTAACAATGGAGCAATCAGTGGGCATTCAGGTTAATGGCCTTTCAGCTAGTTGGCCCTAGCTAATGTGTGATTTGGAGGGTCAGTCCATAGCTCAGCAGCAAATGCCAGTCACATTCACCCTCGCCGCACGCTGCCAATGCAGGGTTTAGCTTTCTCACCACACTCTCAGGCTCCCTGTGCTCTTTTGACAGTAAATATTTGATTAAATAAATGAAGGTTGATTAGGTCTTGGATGCCTGGCAACAATCTTAATTTGGCTCAGGTGCGACTTGGATTTCAGTTTTATAGTAAGGGACTGTCTCTAAATTTACCACTTTTTGTCACATATTCAGGCTGCAAACTGAGTTGTGGGATGAGTGTGAAGACTTGAAATCAATGGCAGATGATTAATCTTAATGATGTAGAGACTCCATAGATATTGTGACAACCTTGCAACAACGATAAAGAGTAATGCATCAAACCTGTCGCTGCCTCTCCTTACACGTACCTGTACTGCTGGATGTCCCCCCCTCTCTGCTTCGCTCTTTCTTGCTCGCTTTCTGTGAGACCTCTTAAGCTGTGACATTTCCGTTTCCCTGGAGACAGAGCATGCCAGGCGGTTACCATAGCAACTCCATGCTCTTTAAGGCCCGCACAGCATTACCCAACCCCCCTGCTCCATATCATCCGCTACCCCATACCAAGCACATAGGGGGTGGGGGGCGTGGGGGGGTTCCAGAAAGAAAACACACCTGCTGGCTTCCTGGTAATTAGCTATTTCTCTTTCCCACTACTTCAATGTTTCTGCTTCAACTTTTTACCCCCTCCCTGGATTGCTTCGCTTCTTCCTTTCCTTTGTTGCCTCACTCTGAATATGGCTTCGGTTTTTGTATCTCACTCACTTTCTTTCACTCCTGATGGCTCTGTTTTTTATATATGGGCTTTATGTATGTATGTCTTATAAAGTCTAGCCTCCAGCATCTAGGATTTATCTTGACCTCACCCTGTTAGTTCTGTCTTCCTTTGTCTCTTTAGTCCATTGTCTAATGTGCCTTCCTTATATAGTCATCTCAGGGCCCTGTCACTATGGTTCTGATCTCTGTACATACTGTGCGTATTAGTGGTTACTTGTCATGCTTAAGCTTATTCTGATAGGTGGCCCTTGCTAAGAGTGTCGGGCAAATTTAAAAAGTCAAATGTAATCCCTTGTCCTTCGACCCAAGCATCCTCTTAAGATCTGAAGACAGGGATAAATCTCTCTCTTCACACATCATTGTGCATTTCACCTTCATTGAAGCTCAGTCATGGCATTTTACAAGTGCATTGGTGAGGATGGGTATTATGAATATACTTAGTTGCTTAGGCCCTTCTCCTCCTAGTGACTGAGCCTCTCAGCCTCTTTAGATTAAACATCATTATCTCTGTCCGTCTCACCAAGATCACGTCTTGGATTTCCTTCCCATGGGTCTTTGTGGCTCTTCTACCGATGCATACCTCCATTTGACAAAATGCACAGGCTGTATTTCTCATCTTTGTCTGCATGAATGCTCTTATTGATTGAATGACATCTTTGCAAAGTGATGTTTATTGCAGGCAATGTATTGTTTGTCCTACACTTTCTATGTGCACTGAATAATAAGTGCTGTTGTTCCCATGCAACAGCTGACTACATGTATTTGCTACTGTGCGAGTTGATAATACTTCTTCGGTGTGCATACATGAGTTCGCTGACTGGGAACTTTATAAAGATCTTTCAAAATGGGCTTTTACTGGAGCAAATTCACAATTTCTGATGCTTATTTCTTTGTAGAAGTCTTTCTAATGCTGATACTTGTCACAGGAAGGCCTGGCAGGTGGCCAAAAGAGTCTGTCATCCCATTGGCCAGTGACAATTTAGTAATATAAAAATGGCTTTGCACACAGTGCAAATGTGTTGATTTGCACTGTGATTTGCACTCAGCTATTTCTGTTCATTTAAGTCCACAAACACACCTACTGTGTGCTTTCTTGCCAACAAAGTTCTCGCTATTTAAAATTCTGATTATGAAATTTGCTTGCTGCAACACAATGACTGTTAAGAGGCGTCTTTGTCTATTTGCCAGGAAGGCAGCTGGTAGTGATAGATGCAGTGAAATGGGACAATAGGAGGTAAAACAATAATGTCTGAATGTAAAGGCACATTCCCAAACAATGTGCCTATAAATGTCATATTCTATCAGGAGGATGCTGTCAGTTTCTGTATATCATCAGCATCGCCTGGGGCTCATGTGACTTGATGGAATTTATTAGCGCAGGGCTGTTTGGTTGTTAATTCAAATTTTGTTGAGTAACATAAATTTAAAATAAAGTGGCCATTGTCACTGTTTTTTTTTTTTTGGTTTGTATTTGCTTCTGCCCAATTTATCTCCAGCACCTGTAGCTATATTGATTCATTGACTTGCTGGGCTTCATCTGTCTAATCCATCCACCTTTGAGCAATTCAATTATCAGAGCCATCACAGTCACACCTCTGCAAGTGGCAGCTTGTCCAATTCTGTAATCTGTCAAGAAATGAAGTCCCAGGTACAACGTCATAGAGCTAAATGTTCCCCCATAAGTCACCTTGATCATGAAGGACCATCAGTGGCTGACAGGGTTGTGAAGGGGCCCAACTAGCTAAGAGCTCATTGCAGGTCAGCTTGGCTTCCCTGGTCAAGTTCTAGTCTTAGAGGTTGAGATGTTCATGCTTTAAATGCTGTTGCTGGCAATCTCAAAAGCCCCATATATATATATATATGTTCTTCATACGAGCTGAAATGTGACTTAAAGAGGTTTGGTGTCAGTCATCTAGGTCACGCTAGAGCTCTGTATTGAATAGAGTCAACTAGACTTGTAAGGAGTCAAAGTTAAATTAATTGATGTGTATGCAGCACAGCGATCTAGTTTTTATTCTTTTTAGTGTTTTATGAGATGGTCAAGCTGAGGGTTAGAGTTAGGGTTTGTTTGGTTGGTTTTCCCTAACTGGAAACCTCATGCTCACCAATTCGTTTTTGTGAATGTACCTTTCTGAAAGAAAAACATATAGTATCTCCTCTCTTTGTAAATATTATTAACTACAGACCTCTTTAACTTTTCAGAGCTATTTAATGTGCAGATTGTGATGTTTTTTCCAATGCAACTAACAGCTATCATTGTTCCTACGCCATTAGCATCGGCTTTGTCTGCCAAATTAATTCTGGTTCAACCAAAAGTTCATTTTGTGGGAAAATTCTGCTGTTCTAAGGGTGTTACCCTACAAAGAATTATAAACCAGGACGTCAGAAATAGAAGCCTTTATTGTAGTCAGTGAAAAGGTATACTGGATTGAGGCTTTAAAATGGCTGTACATGATTTTGCGCGAGACCCACTTCTAATGTCCAGCCGAAGTTATACTTTAGAACAGGGATGTCAACCTCAAATACACATAGGGCCAAAACACCAAATTTGCTTCAAGCCGAGGGCCGGACTGGTTCCATCATTTTCAACGTATTGAAATGATTGCACGTAGCCTATTGAACCAAGAGTATATATTATTTAATAATAATTTTCTTATGGGTCTGTCAGTAATTTGAAGTCAAAACATTTTTCAACAGGTACAGACAAAAATGAACTTCTTCTGTGTTTCTGAGACGTTTGATGTTGCCTTCTTAGATTGTATTATTTCATTACAGCCAAACTTTCTCCACACAGACGACACATAGGTTTATACCTCTGTGAAGATGTCCTCTGCCTTCTAACTGGCTTGAAACCCCCTGCTCTCAGCGCTTACTTTCCATTTAGCCATTTTTGAGGAGGGGGGTAGCTGAAAGTTAACCTCTGCTCTGATGACAGATAAATAATGAAGCCGAAGCCCGCTTTGTGGGCTACCGTTGCGCATTGTGGGGAATGTAGTGGTGGTGTGTGTAACAGACCAGCAGGTGGCTGTGGCCTGGGGGACGGTTCTAATAGTAATTAAGTAACATCCAGGGGGCCATAGCTAATTCATTTGTGGGCCAAATCTGGTCCCCTGTTCTTGACTTTGACATATGTGCTTTAGAATATTTTGTTTGGCTGGAGAGCCTGTGATTATTCAAACAATGTCCAATCAGTGTTCCAGAATGGTTCATTATAAGTTGATGGAAAAAAACAACAACTAACAAACCAAAAACAATCAAACACAATAAAGCACACACAATTAAACGATTGAAGCAGTGTCGTTGGCCTGATCTAGCTGGCCGACAAGGGACGGGACATTGATCTGAGAACCAGTCTGAGCAGGGTGAAACGACACGACTATAACGCCGCCTACAGCATCATACAGCCACTCTATAAAAGATCAGATTCGTGAAGAAGTAATGTGTGTATGAGAGAGAGAAAGGGAGAGGAAAATATTGGGAGTTGTATAAATGTGCGATTGTATACAGAAAGTGTTTATGTGCCCATGCAAGAACATGTATGCCTGCGGGTCTCTGTCTGTCTGTGTGTGACTCTTGCTGACAGCCTCAGGGTTAAGGTTTGTAACTCAGGGATGCAGTAATGGACAAAACTGGGCTAGAACCAAGGCCAAATGGATTGCATTCAAGGCAGAAATTAGTCACCACACATCTTTCTTAGAGCATACCACAATAATGTTATGACAGTTTATATTTCAGAATGGATGAATTATTATTTTCCCCAAAGTTTGACATAATAACAATGTCAAAAAAAATTATTGGCAATAAAGAACACAAAACCTGATATGCACGGTACAGAAGTATTCACCGTCAGACACTGACACAATTTTGAACTCAGTTGCATGATGTGACCACGGATCATCCTTGACATGTTTCTACAACTTGATTGGAGTGTATGATGAATTTAGTAAGGTCACACATTTGTCTGCATGAGATCCTACAATTGTCTGTGTATGTCAGAGCACAAACCAAGCCATGAAGTTTAAGCAGTTGTCTGAAGACTCCTGAAACATGTTTGTGTTGAGGCACACATCTAGGGATGGATACAGAAAAAGCATAAAAAAGGCCTTACTCTAGAAGGTGACTAAGAATGAATTGTTCTAACAGAGCTCCTATTTTGCTCTGTATAGAGAGGCAAATCTTCAGGATTCTCAGATCAAATGAGTCAAATTGTCTGTTCTGATTAAACAAAGATTAAGCTGTCTGTGAAGATTCTCAGTCATCTAGGTCATGGTAAATCATTGTGTTGAATAAAGTTAACTAGATGTGTAGGAAAAGCTTGAAGACGTTTTCATCCTAATGCAAGAGGCTTCTTCACTCCTGTAAAACTAAACTCTTTCGCATGAATGCCAAAGCGATGCCTGGAGGAAACCAGGTACTACTTTTCACCTGGGCAATATTATCCTTACGGTGAATCATGGTGTTGGCAACAGCATGCTATGGGGTTGTATTTTACAAGTACGATAATGTCGACTGCTCAGGATCAATGCAAAAAGTGAATGCATCAATGTGCAGAAATATCCATGATAAAAACCTGCTCCAGAGCACTGTGAACCTATGATTATGGTGAGTGTTCATCTTCTAACAAAACTTCACAACAACCTGCAACACACAGCCAAGATATGCAAGGAGTGGAATTTGGGACAGTTGCCTAGCCTGAGTCCAAACTTTAACCAAAGTGGACATCGCTGGATAGATTTAAAAATGACTTTGCAACAGCACACCCCATCCAACCTGATGGAGCTTGAGAAGTGTCAAGTTTGTAGTATCACGTTCAAAAAGACTCAAGGTGTGATTGCTGATTGTGATTGTTTCAACAAAATATTGGGCAAAGGCTGTGAATATGTTCTTTTGTACAAGTGATATTTTTATTCTTTAAATTTAATAAATTAATAAAAATCTCAAACAAACTTTTTTTCACTTTGTCATGAGATATTTGGGTATAGAATTTTGAGGGGAAAAAATGAATTTAATTCACTATAGATCAGGGTTGCAACATAACAACTGTGGTAAAAGTACAGGGTTGACAATACATTCCAGATTAATTGTATTTCTTGATCTGACAGCCATAAGTGTATTAAATACAGCTTGTCTATTTGAGGTTTCATTTGACATCCTAAACAAACAAACATGAAAGTAACATGTTTTTTTTTGATTATTTGAGAAAAACATTGAAAGCAGGTTGTGCCTGATAAGTGGAAGGACATTTCTCCAGTCATCACATGTGATGTGTTATTCTCTCTATCCCCCATCTGGGATGTCACAGACTTCCCTTCAAGGTAACTCACCAGGTTTTTATTTCATTTGAAGTTTTTTTTTTTTCTTGTTGTGTGTTTTATTTGAATTCTGATGAAGGTGGATTCTCTCTGGATTACTACCTACAAATCACATTGCTTTCTGAAACTGTGATCCATTAATTCATTTGTTTCATCTACATAGTGTCACTGAGCTTCAATTATCATAACAAAGATCTAATGTCCTTTGGTGATGTTACTCAGAACAAATTCAAACTCAACTTCTCTCAAATACCACCTAAAATAAATGAGAATTGGCTGGTATGTTGACAGCTTGATCATAAGCAGGAGATCAGGTAGAAACTGCTAGTACTATTATCATAGTATTTCCTGAATTTCCCTTGGGATCATTAAAGTATATATATATCTATCTATGTATAGCAAAGTACCTCTTAAAGTGCCAGAGAAGAGAAGTAGTGACAAACTCCTCTTCACCCTGAAATTCCAATTAGCTTTGTCACTCTCTCTATCTAAAGGACAATGCAGAGAATTAGGTATTTGGTTACTCGCTTTTCTATTTATCACGTCAAATATAAAGTTTTATACATTCACAAAAGTGGCATATTTGTGTAGAATGGTTTGTGGACTTCAGTATGTAGTAGCTTATGAATAATAATTGTTTTCCCCCAAAAAACATACAGTATAAATATGTCATGAATGACAATGATGTTGGTAATTGATAAGTTACTCTTTGGCCTTTTAACAGCTTGTCCCAAATAAAACAAACTCACAGTTTGCATGAATTTCTGGGGACTAATATCAATTTGCGCATCACTTTTTTTTGTTGATTATATCATTATTGTACTGCCATATTGCTTTGGATTTTTATTTGCTTTCAATTGTGCATTGGCTTATTGCTACTAGAGTGCGCCCTCGCACTCAACGTTTGCGACTTCACCTCATCGCGGAGTTTTGGTAGGCAGTCACGCGTGCATTCTATTGGCTGACGGCATGCGGAAGTGCGCTCAGTTCCGTGAGTCTCGGACTTACGTGAGGCACAAAAGTGCTTTAAACAGTCGGTGAAAGTGTGGAAAAAGGTAATACAGATATAGGGTGGTTTAATATCAGTATGGAGAGCATTAACCGCAAAGAACAAGGGCGCACTGTACGTACATGGAATTGTTTGCTCCAGAGATGGAGCATTAGAGTGCCTGATTTCAATTGTATGTGTTATGCACCCCTACGTATGGACTGAACTGAGTATCCGTGTAGAAAAACAAGTAATTAGTAACACCAATTTCATTATTGTAAGCATTGGATACTCACTACCTACTGCCACCAAAAGTGCAAACTATGTCCTGGATAATTTGGTGATATTTCTGAAGTTCTTCTTTCAGAAAGTGAAGGTAAAAACAACTGCTGAAGTCAGGGAAGGCAAAAATAAACAAGTCAATGTCAAGACATCAAGTAGTACCTCTAAGTCGTAAAGTGAAGTGACAAGGCCAAGAAAGGAATAATCAAGATTAGCCTGGCCCTTCTTTGCTCCTGTCATGCTTAAACAGACAGGTCGCTGTGAAAACTGTTCTAAGCCACTGTATTTTCAAGCCTATTCCCCATATATCTTAAAACTGTCAACATTCCACCCACTTTCATTTATTTTGTATTTTATATGAGGACTCTACATTAGAATTTTGTTCCTTGAGGGTTTCAGTGGAACCCTGGGATGATCTGGTCTCCAAATCACTCAAGACATGAATTCTAAGAATCCCTCTGTAGCTGCAGTATCTGTGTGGTTGCTGGATACGATGTATTCCCATTGAACACTGTAAAGGCATTATCACATCTTATAACATTTAATGCATTCTGGGCAGTGTTTAGTTTGTCTGGGAACTGAACGATGGCTGACAGTCACCAAGCCCTGTGCCGTCTGCTCATTCTGTTCCAAGCTCAGGTGTTGCAAACAGAATGTTGTCACTACATCACGGAATGGAGACTTTGCACTTCTGTCCTAATAACGCAGGTACTTGTATCTGTGCATCCTCTCCAACCATTTATCTAAAGCTAAAACCTTCACAGTGACGCCATCTCCATAAAACAGATGCCGGCTGAGCTTTGTATCCCACATGCATGCAGCATGTTCCACAACATGGGCACTCAGACTGTGTCTGGGTGTCAACACCACCCAACTCAATTACTTTAGTCTGTAGCGCACCACTAATCCCCACCCCTCCCACCCCACCATTATTCGTGTACATTAACAGATTTGCATGTACTTTCATGCCACTATTTAGTTTGCTGTTTATTTTTAGAGCCCCATGCCTAATTAGGGGGAGCTGGTGTAGAACACAAGCATAAACGGCGACATTAGTGGTGGTGCTAATGAGAGAAGATATTGTGTGTAAAGCTCAGTAATTTCATCCTGTACTCCATTATCACTCTTTCATCATCAGCTCAGTGGATGGCCACCCCCCCCCATCTCTATAGAATTCACCTTTGCTCCCTCACTGTTGTGTTGGGCTCCCTCATATGAGGCCACTCAGGTGCACACAGAATATTTGTGCATAAAATTGTTGTTCATGTTTGCTTTTGTGTATGCTTGTGCATTGTAGATATCTTAATGGAAAGAGGGACACAAGCTGGTTATTTGAGGGGGGGGGGGGGGCATTTATTGCTTGAGCATGCCTCGTTTCTCTGATGTATTCTCATTTTCGTGTCAAATCGTGACTACTATATTTTTGAGTGGCTATAGAACAAATAAATCCTCCACTCAAACTTGACATGCTTTATGCAGCGCTACTAATGTGAATTAGTTGTTTATCAGCCAAAAAAAAAAATCTACTTTTATGCATCGTGAACAAAGCATTAATGCAACAGCACTTACATGTATGTCAGGCTTACCTGACATAGTGCAAACACTATTCTACGAGGAATGATGTAAGAAAGCCACTAAGTCATCCTCTCCACACCTATATTTCGTTTAAGCCATTACGCACAATTCCAAACCGCTGAGCCTCCTCCACCACTGTTCAGCTCACTGGAAAGAGGACACAGCAGAGGAAAAAAAAACTTAATCAGCGTACGTCAGGGACGCTTCATAAAGCCTGTGTTGCACCAAAAATTGGCTGATATACATCACTAATTATTTATTTTTATTCACAGTGACAATATTCATCAATTGCCACAATGCACCAGGGCATGTCCCATGCTGGCGCTGATGATCTTTTGGTGCAGGGTGGTGCGATTAGATGGAATAGTACGGTGAGGTGGAATGGAGAGGTATTACGCAAATTATCTGTCACACTGGCACCGTGTCCATGGAGGCCGAGCATCGGATGTATTGCTCTGGGCAGTCAGCTGCGCGGTGCTGCTGTTGTGAGCCAGCCTTGTCATGAGCTCATTATCAATTTGCTCTTTCCATAGGGACAGTGGAAAGTAGACAGTGTTTTAAAAAGGCAAATCAGTCATAACAAAAATACTTTCACACTCCTATTCATCTGCAAATGTACGCATTCACTGTTTAATATGTAGAGTATTTTCTTGCCTTTTAAACTTTTGCAGTAAAATGCATGAAAATATAACAAATAGATGAAATAGTCTTATCATACTGACCAATGTGGTGCAGACTATGGAGGTCCATCTTCCATCTTCCACCACTTATCTGGAATCGGGTCGCGGGGGAAGCAGCTTCAACAAGAAGCCCCCAAACTTCCCTTTCCCTGGCCACATCCACCAGGTCTGACTGGGGGATCCCAAGGCGTTCCCAGGCCAGTGTTGAGATGTTATCCCTCCACCTGGTCCTGGGTCTGCCCCGAGGTCTCCTCCCAGCTGGACGTGCCAGAAACACCTCCCTAGGGAGGCGTCCCGGAGGCATCCGCACCAGATGCCCAAACCACCTCAAGTGACTCCTTTCCACGCGAAGGAGCAGCGGCTCTACTCTGAGCCCCTCGCGAACAGCAGTGTTTCTCACCTTATCTCTAAGGGAGACACCAACTATCCACCTGAGAAAGCCCATTTCAGCCGCTTGTATCCGCGATCTCGTTCTTTCGGTCATGACTGGGTAGGTGTTTTCACAAATCTCATCGATGCAATTTTTAGTTTGCACTATTTTTAATGGTAGCAGTAATACGAAAATTCTGACGTGGTCGAATGATGCTGATCTTGTGGTGCTCACGTCTGACACAATCCCTACCGATGACGACGTTGATATCACTAGAAATCTTGTACGTATGAATACTTTGCGAAACTACTATGACAAATTCAGTGACGTGCGGTGAGGTTCATGGCTGGCGAGGCACTGATTTCATCATAATTAGATTTACAAACATATGAACCTACAGATTAATTTATTCACCATTTAATTATCAACAGTGAGTGTGTTATTTTTAAAAGTCTTAGAGCAGAATTATTTACATGTACAAACTAACTCACAAATAAGCACAATTAACTAAAAAAACATTGTTGTTACCTACATGTTTGTTTATATGTTGCGATTACTTATAAAGTCCATGCGCCGCTCCTTCTGAACCAAAGCAGCGAAAAAATGTGAGTTTAGATATGTAATCCTCCATTTTTTATAGTAAAGCAAGGCGAGCGGAAAACAAATGAATGGCTGTAGTTTGCTGTCACTTCTTCTGCAGCCGAGGAAGAAGAATCCTCGGCCGAATCCCTGGGATCACCAGCGCCCCCTACCATGAGGTGTGATAACTGCGGGCCTCATGTAGTGCCTTTTCTCAGCCGTTTCAAGACCGCCCAACTTAAGACGGCTGGCTGGTGCCTCACCGCAGGTCTCCGTATTTCAGCGGTGAATGTGGAAATTCAGCAATTTTGACTCAAAAAATAATCCAAAATTTGTGATGTTAAATAGAAAATAACTTTATAATAAGCATCACTGGATAAAGAAGAAGAAGAAGTATACTTATCCCGCAGGGGAAATTACATAATATAACCATATATAACTAATTAAATATAACCATTTAATTAGTTCTTTCATTTAAATTTTTTTTTCTCTCATGATGGCAGGTGAGGCCATTTATGGGATTTTGTAGGATGATGGGACAATGCCAAAAACAATGCCTAAACAACTACCCTTGCAATAACAAGCCATAAGAACCAAAACAAAATAGTACATAAAAACTATTGTATTGTAGAAACTATAACAGTTTCCACCAAATCATCTTCTGTGCAAGGGAAGAATGTCAATGATTTGTGGGTTACCTGGTTAGTTGAGGCAGGAAGCAAT
The DNA here is from genome assembly GCF_040054535.1 of Antennarius striatus. NCBI lineage: Eukaryota > Metazoa > Chordata > Actinopteri > Lophiiformes > Antennariidae > Antennarius > Antennarius striatus. Next base: position 27,548,662 of record NC_090776.1, on the reverse strand, counting down.
ACGGCTGTGTGGCGTCAAGCTTGTCTGTCCATTGGTTCTCTTGGGCTGCAGCCGCTCTATGCACCTCTGCCTAATCAGGATGTTCAGTATGCAGAACAACCTCCCTGACGGCCCCTGTGCTCAAGCCCCAGGCGCTGACCTCCCCTAAAGCAATAGAGCCGAGTCAGGCTGAGCTGTGCCCAGTCAGCCAGTGCCAGATGTCAGATGGGATGGATGACAGAAGTAGTTATGCAGATGAGGAACAAGCAAGCCTGGATTACATAGTTTCTGCAAATACATTTTCTTGTAGTTTGCATCCTATGTAACCAAATGGATGTTATTTGTTTTGCCATGTGAGAAAACATATGAGCATTAACATTTGTGAAGCTTATTTTTTCTTCTTTTGTAAGTTGGCTGAAGAATTAGGTCATTCATGTATTCAAGTAAAGTCCTTCATTTGAATAGACATATTTTTAAGGTCAACTTCTCCTTTAACTCATTCAATCATCTCACTCAGACCTCAATCAATCATCATTCAATCAGACCTTGAAAATGTTACATATGACCCTTTGAGTCACTCCAGCCAGAATCTTTGAATTAAATTACCTACTGCAAAGTGCTTGAAACCAGCAGTGACTGCAGTAGCACTAAGTTAAGTTGCACATTTTTGTATTAGCTTTACATTGATGTATTCGCACTGATGCAAACATTTTATAGTGTAGTGTTTTACTTTTCTTCAGCGGTTTATTACTTCTTTAACTAATCACTTGATCATGATAAAGTTTTTGAAGGATTTCAGTGAAAAGTAAAACAAAGATATAAAGAATATATAAACTTGCAATGCAGTATCGTGAAGAACTCAAGATATTTGTTAAAGGCGCGCACACTAGGGTGTAATATATTACACTGTATATAATCAACACAAGTAATGGAACACAAGTCACACAATTTGTGCGCATACTGAACATGTACAACCCCTCTTATTCAGTTTTTAATGAAGATGAAGGCTCATGTAATGCAAAGCAACACAACATCCATAACCACATACTGATGTTAACACACCTGCTATGCCAGGCAATTCCACCAGAAAATCACATTAATAAAAAAAAAAAAAAAATTAAAAAAAGGAAAAAATATCCTCTTGGGGAATTCAGAAGTAGAATACCTTGTCTGCCTCTCAACATGTCACACTTTAAAAGCAGTCTGGGTATTGATCTCGGGGAAGAGAGTCTGTCAGACTTGCCATGTGCCTGCCCCTGGCTCCCAGCTCAGCCAGAACCCAGAGCGGATGTTATCCCCCGGGGCTGATTAGAGGCATTTCACTGGGAGACTCCCAGGTCACTTTTTAAGCTCTTTCTCCCTTTTTGCAAGCCTGCCATGTCAGAGATCCAAGACTCAGAGAGATGACTCCTGAGGAAAATGACATTTTTTTAAATAGTTGTTACCTTCTAGTTACTATTATTTTTGGCCATTAGACTGTGCATGTGTGTGTGTGTGCATCCATACGTGTATGTGTGTGTGCGCACTCATGTGAGTGTGTGTGCATTCATTACAGAAAGTTCTGAAGTAACTGCTGCTTTCAGTCTCTTTGTGTGTCTTTAATCTTTCACCCATCAGTGCCCATCCTCAACGCTGTGCTGTGATTGATCAGATGCTCTGATTCTGTCAACACCAATATCAACCCCATTCACTGCTGTGAGAGAAAAAGGAAGAGAGTGAGAGGAGAAAGCATAATTGATTTCCATTGATATCAGAAATGCTCTCTGTAATTTTACGTTGTGTGTTGTATGGGTGTGCTGGGCATATTTTCAAGTGGGATTTTCTATTTTTCAAGGCATGATTAAGTCTGTTATGTTTCACAGACTAAATTTAATCTATAGTTGAGAAATAAAGCAGATGGAGAAAACAATGTTGAGATAACATGTGTAAGAAAATATGAGATACAGGTGTGATCTGACTGTGAAGGGGAACAGAAAGAAGCACAAAGTTGTACAAGTTGCTTACTTGTAAAAGTTTTTCCGTCTTGCTTGTATATTTCAACGAAGCAAAACAACAAGAAAACAACACACATTTAGCATCTACAAAATGCAAATCAAAATCTGTTTCTTTTGTCAAAAGGATATTCAAGCAACAAAAAAAAGGACTCTGACAATGGTTTATTAATTGTTCTGAGTTCATTTCTAGACTGATGTAAAGCTGCAGTCGAGTTACTTTAATGTAATAATAATCCTAATTTAGCAAGCTAAATTACAAAGTCAATCTGAAACAGATAAGTGCATCTGTCTTGTGATGGGTACCAACTTCAAAATTTAATCTCTATTTTTTATAGAGATTAAACAAATGTCTCCATAAAAAATACATGGAAAGCTATACTCCCTCACATCAGGATTTTTGAAAATCATTTTTGAGCATTTTTTAATGTTCTTCTTTATTGTAGAGAATATTTTTGATCTATATATTCACACCCATTTATTGCACTGTAAGCCAAATACTAAAATGACAGACATGATCAATTAGAACAAAATTGTTGTTTACATTCTGTTCGGCATTCAGATTGCCTGGTGCATCCCATAAGCCAAGAGAAAGCCAAAGCCTTAAAGGGAGATTGTAACTTCATTCAATCCTTCTGAGGCCGTGATGTTGCGGTACCATGCCTTCTGTCTCTCAGCAGGTCAAAGCAGGGACAGGGCATTTACCAGGGGCTAGACTGACCTTTTACTTATTGAGTTAAGTTTGATGCGATTACAGACAAACCTGAACTGCCAGACCCATTTTCCACCCTGTTCTCTATCATTGACCGCTGGCTGAGACTAAATGCATGCAGTACATACATCTGAACAACATAAAGACATGTTCAATAAGGCAATGTAAAACATAATGAACATCATATATGAACAGGCAAATGTATACAAAGCAGGCATGACCGCTGGATAGGTAGCTACGTACATACATGCGTACACTCTGTGACATGTTTCTGTATTTATGAGTCAATGTAAGTGTGCCTTTAGTGTGGTAGGAGTACCAGTCCGTAATTAATGTGCAGTAGAGCTGGCCTGCAGGGCGAGCATGCTCTCTCTTCCTTTCGCCTTGTCGCGTTTGTCTGTTCCTATTTGCCTCACAGCCTCCTCTGCCTCTCGCACACACTGCCTGGGGAGTGATTAAATCAGTGTACGCCTGTCCACAATCCAAAGAGATTGGCATACACACAAAGACAAACACACAAACAGTCACACTCATATTTATTTGCCTAAATCCCTCAGACAAGCATTTGAACACAAATACAATAATACAAGCTCAAATATTCTTTCAGTCTTAAGCATTGTCTGTCGCGAGATCACAAAATTCTCTTGGTTTGTAACATTGGGACCAGATATGGCAGCTCATTTGTATGTGCAGCTGTGTATTAGAGAGAGACAGAGAGAGACAGACAGAGAGATTTGATTCTTAACATCGTGTACATTCAAAAAAGTCGAATTACAAAATAATCACCTTGACACAAAATCCTGAAGACATTCACGAAAATGAGGATTTTCAAGAATTCTGTACGTTTTCTGAACAAAGAAACATATAACCTTTTAATGCTTATCAAACTAAAAAAAAAACAGACAAAATTAAGAAAAAAAACCAATTCACCGTTTTCCACAGTCATCTCTTCTACGATCATCATGTCTTTTACTTTTTTCCTTAGTTTTTTCAATCAATAAAACTCTTAGTCTGTAAAAACTGGCTGACCACTTCTTGTTTTACTTTTCATATAAAAGCTGACGCTATCCAGAAACATGTTGAGGTCAGGAAATTTTTTTTTTTTACTTTTGCCCTCGAACCTTTTGTGTCTTGCAGGATTTTTTTTTTATCTTTTGCAAATCATATTTTTCTGTTACAGCCTCTTTCAAACTGTTGTCATTTTCTTTCTCAGAGGGAGAAAGTGTGTGTGTGTGTGTGTGTGTGTGTGTGTGTGTGTGTGTGTGTGTGTGTGTGTGTGTGTGTGTGTGTGTGTGTGTGTGTGTGTGTGTGTGTGTGTGTGTGTGTGTGTGTTTTCATAGCAGCGGTGGAACATATGGGCAAGCAAAGCCATCTCTGTTGGTTATATAAACTAACTGCAATATGCATTTTACAGATTTCATCTGCCTATCAACATCATGGCAGAACTATTCTTTCCACAGTTGCTCTGTTTCATGTGCTGTTCAGACAAATAAATGTTTGTCTGATATCAGATTTTTTTTTTACCTGCGCTCTCTCCAGATTAAAAATCTTCCTTGAAGCCTTCAAAATTGCACAAGTCCCTTCTGTCTTTAAAACAAATTTGAATGATGTTGATGGTTGTCATATTTATTCATCAATCTGAGTGGGTTTGCCATTGGGTGTTGGGTGCATTCTAGCTGGTTGTATGAGTAAAGGTCACTGCTTGGAATAGGACATAGATTTGGACTATTTCATTCTTTTTATAATGCAGCATCTTGGCATAATGTTATGGAGAAATCTTTCACCATAGCAGGTGCACTGGAGGGCAAGGTACATAATTTACATCCCACCACTGCTCGTGTGTGTGTGTGTGTGTGTGTGTGTGTGTGTGTGTGTGTGTGTGTGTGTGTGTGTGTGTGTGTGTGTTGTGGTGTCTTAATGTCTTTATTTTCACATGCGCTTTTAATTGAGAAGGTTCTCGTCTGTTTCTCTTCATGTGAATATTTGCATGTGTGTGTGGCAAGGCGTCTTTATGATAAGTGACTCCAAGGCTGATTAAAGAGAACTCTTTCTCTCCATAATGAACACAGAAGATCCATCAGCAATAGCCTTTGAGGAAAGCCTGGTGCATCATCAGCTAAAGTGCTTCTGATCTCTCGGATTTCAACCAATGCTGATTAACTTGGCAGAGTATTAAGTGGAAAGGTATTGAGATGGTTAGAACTGAAAAAAATAATAAAAATAACATAAACAAAAAAAACCCCACACACGTAATGAAGAGTTTTTCCTGTGGGTATTTGAAGTCGCATTTGCATATCTGAGTAAAGTTAAAGTTCTTATGTTTGGGAATCTGTAAAATTATGATTAAAGTTTTCAGGTCAGCCGCCTGGGTCATTGTATTATCAGGCGTATGTCTATTCAGGTCTAATGAGGAAGGGAAAGTGTGGCTTAAAGTTTCATTTCATGTTGGACAGAACATTTACACATGCCGGGGATTTTTTAAGAAAAAGGCCAATTCGGGGTATATGAATTGAACAAATGGATGTCTTCATGAATTTACACATGTATGATATATATATATATATATATATATATATATATATATATATATAATCAAACAAACATTTTGTCGCTCATTGTATGTTTAAGGGACACATTAAGAATTCTTTACCTAAAAACGAACCCGTAAAGTAGGTTTTCTGCATGGGAAACAGTAGTTTTTCAATTATAAAAACAAAACAAAACTTCTGTACAGTTGTACTTATTGTCCAGCTTGGTTTGATCCCCTTTATCTTCACTCTGTCAAAAGCCAGTCAGGTAGAACAGTTCTGAATGTGTCTGATGGTCCTTTGACTTCTAGATGGGAAATGTTGCAAAAAGATGCAGGAAGTTTCAAATTGGGATTCAGTGTGGATGTACCAAGGTAAACTTCAATAAGGCAGTTTGGGGACTAGACCTGTTCTTTTATTATTTATTGGCCGGTGCTCTCACGGCCTACTGGGAGTTGTCCCACTTATTCTGCCATACACACCCTGCCATGTAGGTGAAATCTCCTGATATGGGATAGGCCCCTGCCTCTCCTGGCTTGCTGCCTGATCTGATATCAGGCCAGTGGGAAGGTTTGCTCACATTTTCAATCCAACTGCATTTCCCAGAAGGTCTTTCTCTTGACTATACTGAACCTGGGGCCATGTTGATAGAGGCAAGTCCTCAAATCTGATTTTAAACTAAAACAAAGAAAGTGAACGATCAGCCTTTGTGTGTATTTCATCTCCAACCAAATCAACTGTAGCTGATTGTCCTATTTCAGGTTAAGAATTTTTAAGAAGTTGAGGTCATCAAATGTCTCTTAGTCAACTTCTATCTCCCTACCCTCTGGTCAGCCATATATTGTCAACCACTACCGTTATGGGTAACTTATTTTCTCATGTTTACAACATCAGTCATATCTGATGACTATTTTGGGTTTTGAAATGAAATTATAATTTCAACTGCAGATGGCATCGAACTTCAACCAGCACTTTTGCTCGCTCTACAAAGTGACTGAGTCCGTCTGACCTCTGGAAGTTGGGGTGAATGTTGTTACATTTCATAGACCACTTCCAAATCTTTTCTTTTCAGACCCTTCTTTAAAGGCCTGGGTCTATCTTTGCTGTGTAGTACTCCAGTGACACTCTCACCATGGATTAAAATCTTAATTAACTCGAGTGTCAGTCTGCCTTTCTGTAGTTGAAAAGGCAAAGAAGGGGAGACTATGGAGTAGTGGGGACTGTGGTGCTTGGGATCATGGGATGATTGCCAGTCTACTCCAGGGTCACCCTCATTGTGGCTGAGGATTCCACACCGCTTCTGCCTTCTGTGCTACTCCCCCTCTGAGTTTACTCTATCTCTCAGTTTAGTTGTGGCTGTCTCTGTGATGTGCCCTCATAAAGCAGAGGTTAGAGTGTTGAAGAGGAGAAGATGTAGTAAACAGGCTTTGTGTCTTACACAAAAAACAGAAGACCTCTCTCAGGGTGTGACCTCATGTTATGAGGCTGACATGGCCACAAAATAAAACTTCCTGCAGTTTTACTTGTGGGTGTGGAAAGACAAAAATAGCCACAGGCTCTGGCTTGTCAAAGTGGCCCGATCGTGCGGGTCACCTTCATGAGAGAAATGACACGCCTGATCAAAGAGTGGCCATTTGCCGCTGGGATGATTCAGTCTTTTTGCCCAGCTGTGCCAGCCTAATTGTCTGACTTTGGCCTTGCTTTGTGAGAGTTTGTGTGGCAAATAATGGCTGATATCACCCCAGCTACTGCTCCTTTGGTGTCCCCTTCATCCTTTGCTTCATCCTCGTATTTTGTTTCACAAAACTATAGAAGCACAGACCTTTCCAGTGAGGCCTGACAATTGTGAATAAGCAGGCTGATCGGAAATGGACTTTTATCTTATAGGTGGCCAAGATAGGCATAGGGTGGATGAATGATGGACGAATGATGGACAGACAGACAAACAGACAGACAGACGAGCAGCTAGATAGATATACTCTAGTGATCTCAAACTGGGAAATTCACATTCATATTGGGTGGGTTTGAGGATTGGGAAGCAGCAAGCTCAAGAAAAATGTATTGCTGTCAATCATAATTGCTCGCAAGCTGTTGATGACAACATGACAGCTTGAGTCAGTCTTGCATACTGTCTTTACTTCTCTACGGTAACTGCATGAAGAACCCTGCCTGAAGGGGGCGCTTTGCTCTGCTCTCATGTCCGGTTTTCTGTACAGCAGCCATCTGCCCTTGACGACAGGCCCTGCCATAGACGTTAGCAACATCAATGCCACTATGACAACTCTCACACCAGCTGCCTTTATCTCAGCAGCTTTGTTTCTTTGTCAGTGTGAAATACCATTTGAATTCCAAATGGGGCATAAGCAACCTATAATCTTGCACACTACAGAGAACATAAACTAGTATTTTATTTATTTTTTTGTTGTCTTTTTTTCCAAACCTAGATATAGCAGGACTTTTATGTGTGGAAGCTATTCTGTCAAATTCTGTCATATTCTAATGGAAGCTGTGGTTTATTCTTTCCCTCTATGCCCTCAGCCAGCATTCCAATGAGTCCCCCACTGCTAAAGGCAAATGCCTCTTCTTATGTAAAACCGCTCATATTGTAGCTCTTTATTGAAGATCATTGCACTAGCACTATCTTTCAGCCAAACGTCAGTGTACCATTCAATTGCTGAAATTAATTCGGCAGCCAGGGTAAAAAGGTGACTATCATAACAGTAAACTCCCTTTCTATTTTCCCCATGTATTTGTCCAGGATCTGTGTTTTTATCTCCTTATTTTGTGTTTTGCTGCTGGGTGAGACTGCCTTTGCATCTGAAACATGCATTACTGCACTGTTAAGGTCAACTCTTATTGAAAAAAACATTCAGTGAGTTGTAGGTTCATGGGTCTGCTGGCACAGAAAAAAGATTTATTTTCTGCCTTGTGCTTCTGCTGCTGCTCCTCATTATCAGTCAACTCTGGCCCGTCCTGCCGAAACCAAAAAGATACTTAATCTCAGCGGAAAACTTATGAATACATTTTAGTCAACAATGGACCTCACTGTTTCCAGAGTAGTGCCCCGGTATGGGTTGAGACAACGTATTGACATGAGGGGTGGGGTAAGAGACAGACCGGGGGTATTGGACAGACTGCGGTTGTGGTCACCAACTCTGCTATGCATTGTTGCATCTGGGACCTATAACGTCTCAGCGGTTTACTGTACTGTTTTCCCACTGTGTTGTTTGAAGTGAAGATGGAGGGTGGGATGAAGAACATGCAGTAACATGGGGATGCTTCACCATATGGCCAATTCTTTACTCAGTCTAAAACAGAATATGTAAGAATATACACTTACAGTTCCTATCCATACATATTTTGTAATGGCATGTTACTTGCCAACGATAAAGTAATGGAGCTTTGAGAGAGTGGACTCAGCTATTAACCTTTTAAATAAACGTTTGTTGTGTGCTGTTGGACAGGAATGTGACCTGCAGGGGTTTAGTAGTGTTCAAGTTTAGAGTGCATCTTGTTCCATACCAAAATGAACCAACAGAAGATGGATCATGAGCAAGTGAGCTGATTGACAGCACGAATGAAACATCCAAAGCATGGAATTCATAACAAGACTATACATTTAGATATCCCATTCATCATCCTTTAAGCCCATGATACTTGAGGTACAACAAAGTATTCAGTGGCTTGGAATTTGATCAGTGCAAATATCTCTATATTGGATATAGGTGGTTTATATTCACTTATCCATATAATAACTCCTATAGTCAGAATTCCTTTATTCAAACAAAATATTTCATAGCTTGCAGGCTGGAAAGACAGTTTTTCCAATGAAAAGTTAAAAGATAGAAATGTGAATATTTTGTAAAAAGATTTTGTGACGTTTTATTGTGTTGTTCCTGTTGATGCTGAGATTGGTTCAGCAAATAGAAAATGAACACAACAAAGAGCAATTTTTTTTTTTTTTTAATTAAAAGGATGGGCTAAAATATGAGTGAATTCAATTCATGGCAATAATCATAGGAACCAAGTGAATTCACAATATTATCTGAATTTCTAATTTCTTATTTTATATGTAACCTAGCCAACTGAATACATTTTTGTAAAGGGAAAAAAAAAAGTTTCATCACTGGCAATAAATAACCTACCCAAAAACAGAGTAATTACACAATTGCTATGCATCTTCAGATTGAAACTGAGTCCTTATTTCATTTGACTCTATTGAGTTCACCTGCTAGCAGACCACGATCAAGATGACACAAGGAAGTGAAGCAAACTACTGCTTTTGTCCACACGGCCCACACAACTCAAGACAATAGATAGGCTACACAGGATAGATATGAAACAGTCATTATCACATGGGATAATATAGTAGTAGTAGAGGCTGAACTGGCAGCTAGGGAAGAAAAGTCTGTGATGAAGAAATAACTTCAAGTCAAAACAAGCTTCAGGAGGACTCTCTTGGTTTACAGAATTTTCTCCAGTAAGGATGTACAACTGGTGAAATTGCCTTCCAGAGGACTGTTTCATTTTTATTGGAGAAAGGATTGGATTTAAGATGGATCAAAAATAACGGTAACAGACAATGAAATAAACCACAGTCTCTACAATGGAAACCAATAACTTTTCAGCATCTACTTTTACACAAGCTTCTTGTTAGCACAACAGAAGGGTTTCTCAGCCCGAAATCACATCAGCCACCTTAAAGTGAGTTTGACTTTCCATTACTGAGCACCAAAAGCAGCTACGTCTGACATATAGTACTGTATATCTGGTCAAAGTTAGTTTTAACTGTTCCACATACACCCTCATTTGCGGCAACTTGATGAGGATTGAGATGGAAGGGATGAAGTATCTTGAAGAAATGTGTTCCTCTAAATTATCATTCAAAATAGTGATAATGGGCTGCAAATCAAAATTACATCGCCAAACGAGATAATGAGGTTGTCTTGAGGACAGTTTGTTGATTTTTTGTGGGGAATTTAGCTTTAATGGCAAAACAGCTGAGTCCATTGCCTGATCGAGATCACAACTTTGAATAATTTAAGTTCAGTCATCAAATAGGCTAAATCTGGCTATTTACAGCTGCAGCATCATTTGAACAGTTTTGGATCAATGAAATTAGCAGTGATTTCCATACACAGAGAGAGCTACTCTGCTTATCTTAATATATGCCTGAACTTGGACAAAATAAAAACCCCACTCATTAGGCTCATCCTTGCTTGCGTGTGTTGGTGATGATATTTCCTTTAAGGCCAATAAATACTAGATGTATCCTGTGTAAAACTTTCCAAAGTGTCACCTATTTCATCTTTTCTGACCGAGATATGGCGACAAAATAGTCAAGCAGATTCAGTAAGAATAACAAATATGTCAAAGGTATTCAAAGAGACGGACACGAATGGTGATTGTCATGGATTGCCGCGCCCGCCAAGCAGCCCAAGGCCCCGGAGTGAAGGAAGTATTTTATCTGTTTTATCTACTCCTTCGTCTTTTTTAGGTACACAGAGCATGTCCCTTTTTCCCTTTTCTCAGCTTCCGTGAGGTAAAGATCCGGATCATCCCTGATCGTAACCTACCAACAGAACGCTTTTCTTCAATAGACAAAAAAAAACAAAAAACAGAGCCCATAGTTGCTTCACCCTGTGAGGGTATAAGATCACAAGGTTTTCCTTTGGCGGGATGAAAGGAATGTGCAGTGTGTCTCACACAAGCTGGATAATAACTGTGATAGACCAGGAAGGAAAGCTGTCACAAACTTAATACTAATATACTGTTTTTGTGGTTTCATCTACAATTAATAGAAAAGCAAAATATGGACATGGAAATCCTACTCTATTTTACTTTCTGATTAAATTTGTGTACAAATTCTGAGGAATTGTGAAGTGCTTCCATGTATTTAATTTGTTGCATGTTTATGGCATTTACAATTGACAAAGTAATGTATGTCCTTTTTTCGTTGGACCCTGATTTTTTTTTATTGTGGAGTAGTCTTCAAATGACACTATATGTTATTCACAATTGGAATGATAATCATTGGGATTTTTTATTTTTTTGCTACAGCCTATCTCCCTTGAAAGTGTCTGGTACTTTGTGTCCTCCTTATTTTATTTTTGACATGTCTACTTTTTTTTTTTTAGTCCTCTCTTTTTTTGTTACCTCATTTTTTTCTAGATGCCTTTGTCACTTTCTACTTCTCTGTCTTGGTATTTTCTTGTTACTTTGCTCCATTGTCACTCTCTCTCTCTCCCTCTCTCTGCAGTGCTTCATGTCATGTCATTTTTTTCATGGTTCTTGTCTTTTCCTTTTCACTCCTCCCTCTCTCTCTCTCTCTCTCTCTCTCTCTCTCTCTCACTCTCTCTCCCTCTCTCTCTCACTCTCTCTCTAACACACATTAAGACTTAAATAAATCCCCTTTCTACGAAGTCCCTGAAGCAGAAGAGAATATGATTTCCAAAATCTACAAAAAACATTATTTCACTTGAAATAAGACTTGCCCACGCAGCCTAGAGCTGGAGGTTGGGAAATCAAACTTTTCAAGGATTCATCTGAGGTTTGGGTATTTAGGCAGAGCTGTACATAATATGTAGCTCTGGTGGCACTCTAAATCATGGTTGTCACATCAACCAGGACAGGGCAGGATTTTATCCTACAAATGATGATTAATCAGTAGATACTTAATTGTGAATCCTTTTGATTACAGTCTCCAATATTAGAATTTGATGTTACTGACAATTAGTAGCTTATTATATATATACTGTACTTCTACAAAATTCACATATATCAGTTGTGTGTGCTTGCCATGCTGCTTGTATACGGCGATTTGTTTTCACAGAAACAAATATAAAATCACTCTTTGTGATTGTCACATAAAAGTACATTGTTGTCATGTTTCTTTCAGTCAGTGTTGAATCAGAAACCACATGAGCTGAACAAAAAGCCTCAATATGATATTTCCTTGTTAAGTGCTTGTGTTGTCCACATCTCCATAAACAGCATAGTTTGGAAAATAGGACAAAATTTTATCATTTGCACTTAATGGCATCTATCTGTAAATGGAAACGGGGGAGCAACAGATGCTGCGTCTGGTGAACGGACAAAAGCCTTCTGCTCTTTCCTGTGGCTGTTCAAGAAATCCCACATATTTGGCTCCCTTTTACACAGATCTATATTAATTCCTTGGGGGGGAAATGAATGAATGAGGAAGTTGATTAAGGAAATGAAAATTTATTATGCTGCACCTAAGTTTGTTTCACTCTCTGGGAGTTTTAAAACTTAATGGCTGACTGGTTAGCCACAGTTCAGTGAAGCAAAGATGGGGTACAATTTTAATTGATCAATCTACTTTTTTATTAAACACAAACAAGTCTTTCAGAAAATAGACATATAGGGAAAGTCATGGTGGTTTATCACTCAACTGACATTGTCAGCTAATATTTGTCTTTGCAGATCTGTTGGTGTTTTCCAGTATTTCAAAAAATGCGGACAAGGAATGCAGTACATACAGTATATACCATCATATAGATTTCCAATCTGAAAACACCTTTTCCTGAAGAAGCAGCTCCCGCCATTAAAATACAGAATGGCTGATGTATTAAATTGAATACATCTGCTTTTAAGTGACGTCACAGTCATCTCACTAGTACCTAAAACTTCTAGATATATGACATCTAGTAACCTGAGCCATGTTATTGTTAAAAAAAAATGTCATGCTTTACACTTAAAAAAAATTGCAGATGAAATTAATCCTATTTTTCAAAATCAGGTTTGAAGTTGAGATGATTTTGCAGTGTACAGAATGTACAAAGGTATATGGTTTTGCAAAATGTCCCATTCATTTAATAGGATATTGGTTGGATTCTTACAACTGGAGCAGCCACAATGAAGTCCTATTGTAACATTCAACAAGTGCAGACTCTGAGCTAGAATTACACCCATATTCTGCATGAATACAGTCAACAAAAACTCAGTGAGCTGCAGTTTGCGATGAAATGTACCCGGTGTTCATCAATAGCAAAATGAAAGCAAACACCCTCCTGTATCCACGGAGGCTTGTGTCCTCCCATTGATTTCTGCCCAGGTACTTGCTCACTCCAGCTGAGGTCCAAATGCAATTTAAGTGTTGTGTGGGGGCACATTTCTAGCATAGAATCTGACACGGTTTGGTCAATTGCCCCAGGCAGTGAATTAACTCTCAAGTGGGATACAGCCACAGCAAGATGCATTTCCTCTTCCACCTCACCTCACGCCCCCTCGTCAAATTAAACAATAGACGCTGGAGGGCTGTCTGCAGGCCTTTTAACATGCTTTCACCCCCCATCTCAAAGAGGACACGGCAAGGCTACTACAAACACTGTTATTCACACATGCAGATAAACACCCCCCAAAAAACACTTCAATTATTCCATTTAGAATTGCATCAGCTCTTGACCCTCTTCAGGAAATTAGATTTCAAAATGGACCACAGTTACTACACAAACACAAAGGCGTTTTATGATTAAGGCTTTGTTTTAATAATGCTATATTTTCTATACAGGTCTGCAGAAAGTTAATGTAATGATTTCCAAATCTAGTAAGATTGATGAATTGAACAAAAAGCATGTTTAAATATAGTGTAGTGGGGTGCTGACTTTTTTTTTAGAAAAAATTTGACATTTTTTATTTTTAATGGAATCATGTCACAGCTAAAATGCCACAAAGACTTAAAAGAATTTTGGCCACTGTTGTTAAAAATATAGTGTATATATACTGCACCATGAACTGTTTTTAACAAAAGCAGGGTTGTTACATATCAAAGAATACAGGCATGTTTAAAGGGGCCCATTATTAAAATCTTTTTTTTTTCATGTCTCTACATATACATAGTGGTCCTCCTTCACCCAACCAACTCCTAGAATCTGGTAAACAAACGCGTCCTCAATCAATAAATAGTTTTAGGAATTCCTGGCCCGGACAGAAGCAAAACGATCAGATTTTGCTGGAGTGGTATTTGTGACGTCAAAAACACGTGCTCTGTGATTGGACAGAGAATTTAACGATATTGATAGGCTGACATGCCCAAGGGCGTGGCCATCCCTGAGGGGGAGTTCGTTCAGGCTACGGTAGCATTGTGCGGTAATGTCCTAGCCAGAGCTACACACTGAAAGTTCCTCACAAACTGTTGAAGTCAGCTCGCATTTGGCTAACTAGTTAGCTCCGCTTCAGTTACGTGTTTGTGTGTCTGCTAAAGGCCTATCCTCAACGTCGTGGCAAACACAGCTGCGTGTGCCCTCAGCGCTCATAAACAAACAGCCTCAGCCTTTATTTACAGCCTAACAGATATTCACTGTCATCAGTCAAGGGTTACGTTCAACTGACATGTGAAATGATCCAGACAGAAATCAAGAGGTGGATTTATCATTCATTCCCAGTCTTGTGAGAGACAAAGGCTGGATATTTTCAAACACGCGCGCACACACACACACACGCACACACACACACGTTCCCCTACTCCCCATGTCGTAAAAAGTCGAGGCAAAACCAGTAATCTGACTGAGATAGAAGTGACTGACTCTGTATCCATCACAGGATGTAAAACCACTTCATTTTCCTCACTGAAAAGAAAATAGGGACAGCGCCTAACAGCCAGTTCAATATACAGCACTCTCTACAGTGTACAGTACTCAAGTGTTTTAAATTCTTTGCGATGTTAACCGTTGGCTTGAATAAGATCAGACTATGTAGCGTTTATTGGGGAGGGGGTTGGAAATAGGGAGCTGAGAGCCACATCCCATTAACACAGAGCTTTTAGTTAGTTTATTTATTATTTATTTATTTTCGGTCATGTTAATATCACAAACTTCATACCTTCATCACAAAAAAAAGGGCTGATGGGTAGAACCCAATAGGCTCGGGAAATTCCCGTCCCCCAGAATCTCTTTCATTACAAGATGTTGTCAACAAACCCAGACATTAAATGTTTTCAGCCAGTTCATCCGTTGAATGTTGACAGACATTCGTACTCCTATCCACTTCAAGATATTAGTCTTTGTCCCAGATAAAGCCTAGACCATGTTTACATTCATCCAAGCAACAACAAGGTTTGTTAACATCATAGTCAAAACAAGATGTTGACCTTGCCAGTGTCCTCCACAAGAATATAATGATCATGTTCACCTCTTTCAGCGGACAAACGGTGTTTATCCAAGAATTAACCAGTTTGCTACACACTTTAACAGTTACACATGCTATTATATTGTCAAAAGATATCAACATGCTCTTTAAAGTGTCAAACTTAATATTATCCCTCCAAGCAGAAATCCATGTTTTTTGTTCATTAATGCATGTTTCTGACATGGATGATGTTGATTGGTTTTTCAACTGTTCCATGTAATACTTGATGTGTCTAAAATTTGTGTCGAGCTCCCACTTCTTCTTTTCCTTTCGGCTTTTCCCTTCAGGGGTCGCCACAGCGAATCAATTTCCTCCATCTAGCCCTGTCCTTTGAATCCTCTTCTCTCACACCAACTACCTTCATGTCTTGTGTCGAGCTCCCACTATTGAAGTGATTCTGTTGTACTGATCTTTGGTGTAGTAACAACTCTTGTCCATCTTTATTGCTCGTATTTCACCAACTCCTCTGCACTCCTGACCACCATTATTTTCATCTGCTCCGTAGAAAGTCCCTGTTTTTGTTGAAGATCCTGCAGTTGTTTGTCCAGGTGTTGTCGATCAACCAATTCTTCTTCAGTTGTCAAGCTTTTTCAGCGATATCAGCATTCTTTTTAGTGAGATTCTCATTAATGTACACATCTTTTCCGTTCAGTTTGAAGCCTTGTTTAAGAAGAGCAATTTTGTGTTTATGATTCTGGAATTTTATCAGCACTGCAGGTGGTCTCCTACCTCTAGATGGTAATGGGTAACATGTCTCAATCTGGTCCGGATCTATACCTATCTCCAGATCCCTCAGTGGTGAACTCACTTGTTGCTCCAGAGTCTCAGTGCTGTGCTCAGTTCGCTCTTCTCTGGCCACAGCATGTGCGTAGTTCCTCTGATTGATTTTGATGCTAGTAATGATCACATAATTTATATGAATGCTTTGCTCCAAATCATCCATTCTTTGTTGTCCCTGTTATAAGACAACAATTCTTTGGTCTTTTTCATCCATGTCTTTCTGCATTTTCTTCATGTTGTCCTTCATTTCTTACATGGCATCTAGCACCGGTTTTAGCTTTTCTTCCAACTTTTTTATCAAAGTCACATTTCAAATACAGTATAGTTGGACATCCTTCAGCTGAATGACATGAATTTAAAAAAAAGCCTAATATGAGATGTTTAACAATGATGCATCCTTTAACTGTTTAGACAGGCATTTAGGCCATCACCAGTCTCAGCATCCAACTCCTCAGCTGGGAGAATAACTTCCATGGGAAGCTGATGGACTGTCAGAAGTCACACGAGCTTGTTTCCTCTGTTCTGCTTTCTTCTCCTCATCTGATGACACAGACAGACGCTTCAAAACTACGTCGTGTTCGTCATGTATGGAGATAAACTGCATATTGCATTCTGTTTCAAGCGTTACAAATCTGTTGCAATAATATAGTAAGAGATGTATTATTCATTGCTTCTTCAGGGACAGAGGGGGAATGAAATATGCATATGGCATGTGCAGTATTTCAAAACACAACAGAGGGGGATGTGACGGGTGATGAGGGAACATCACATTGTACCTCTGGTGTCATTAAAAGCTGGAAAGGGGAGATTATCTGAGAGAGGACAACATGGGGAGATGTTGGGCCACTTCTTGGTTTGTGAAATAACTGATATTTAGAGAGAGGGTGATGCTGTTGTAAATAAACATTCAATCTACTGTATGATGAGAATCCATTTGTGGTCCCCAGGTGCAGCACACAAAAGGTTTGGATATGTTTGTTCCAGATTTCTCTAAATGATTTTGCTTTATTTCCCAATGAGATGAGGTGCGGTGGGACTGAGAGATTGGGATGCTGGTTGTGCCAACCTAATAATTTTGCTCCCTAGACTCTGCAGAGGGTATAATTGTAGAACTTTAAAAAATATCTATTCTTGTTTTGTCACATGCAAACAGCTGGGAGGGAGGCAGCAATTGTTGGCCATGTGGGCACACGAACATGTGGCATGCAAGTATGTGTGTGGGATAAGCATGGGTGCATGTTGGAATGAGATATTTGCAACACATATGCATGAACACTGTGATGCATCTATATTATTATAAAGAAGTAGTGGTGGAAAATGCTTTCATTGTTTTATTCCAAGAAACCTCATCATGACAGAGTATATTTATGAGGCGCCGTAAAATGTACTATATTTTGAGGGAACATATTCTATTTTATGTTGGTGATTTCCAAGTGTTTTCCCATTGGCCTGGGGGGGGTTTGTGTGAATGAGTAATAGACAGAGTAATGGCTTCATTCTCGCCTGGCTAAATTTGTTTTTCCTTCTTCCTGCCTTGCAAATATATTAAAACAAAAAAAAAAGACAAAAAAATGATAAATAACAGCTAACCAATTGCTCTGGTATCATCATATTCACAAATTTTGTGTTTACATTATCAAGATACACCACTGCATTGCATGTCAAACACCTTGCTACAGAAACAAATGGAATTTACATTTCCTCCGGGTGGTAGATAGGTGCAGGTTCCTATTCATTTAGCCAGTTTGCCTCCTGGAGTAATGGGAGGCCATGACCTAGAGCCTTTCTATCAGCCCATTAGTGAGCATGGAGAGCATTGCATCAGTGCTTCTGCTGTTCTGCTACTCACAAATACTCCCTAGAATCAACACAAACAATCCCAGAACTCTGTCCATCCTACTCTCTCTCTCTCTCACACACACACACACACAAAGAGACACACACAGAGAGCCAGGCAAGACGTAGTTGGGGCATTGATTTTATAATGATGCCCTCGCTGCTTCCAGCCATGGAGGAAATGAAACTGGCTGAGCAGAGCTCTTGGTGTGTGGAGAGTGTTTTTGGATGGGAGCCCTGCTGGTTGCTGGGACTAGTCCGATGAAGAGCCGAGGCTCTACAGACGTGTGCAGTTGGTGGATCCAGAGCATGTAGAACATGGAGAGGCAGTCGTGCCCAACTTTACAGAGAGCACCAGGAGCCAAGCGTCCCTCCTCAGCACACACAGACCTGCAACTGCCAATCAAAGCAGCCTCGGGCCCTGCCACTGCCTTGTGCGCATAAATTAGCATGTATTTGCATAAGAATTCACTCGTTTAGCAGACCCACTTGGCTCTCCCCGCCAAATGGCATTTTCTCGCCACCCCCCCCATCGCTCACTTTTCCTCTCCTTA
The DNA here is from genome assembly GCF_040054535.1 of Antennarius striatus. NCBI lineage: Eukaryota > Metazoa > Chordata > Actinopteri > Lophiiformes > Antennariidae > Antennarius > Antennarius striatus. Next base: position 27,530,133 of record NC_090776.1, on the reverse strand, counting down.
TCCTTTTACAAGCACCGATAAGAGCTAGAAAATAGTGTGTTAACCCTTTTTCCATCAAACTGTTCTTGACACAAATTACACGCACGATTGAATGTGAGTATAGGCTTGTCTGTTGTGGGTTTACAAATGAGTAAAATGAGCTAGTGAATGAGTCAGAAAAATCAAACAAACAAAAATATATGGAAACGAGTTTTCATCAATTACCTTTTCTAAAAAAAAGGTTCTCCAATTTTCGGATTTTAACACTGAGGATTTTCTGTTATTGTTGTAGGAAATGTTTTGCATTAGTCATTACCAGCATCTTTAAAATTATATCAAAGTACGCCAGACAACTTCCATAAGTCAACAATTTATGGGATGAGATGTTTCACTCAGTTCAACATCTAACAGACAGACAGCAGTGGTGCATGCAAACCCTTCTAAATTACAGTTTTGAAGACTAGAAAATTACACTTACTGGCCAGCAACAGTGATGTGGAAGCTTGACAAGTCAGCCGTTACAAAATACCCAGAGGGGATTAATGACTTTACAAAAAGAGCTTTTAGAATACACTTGACTCAGTGCACATGATCCTTGACAGTTTATCTGATAATATTTCTACTCCTTCTGCTTACTTTTACCATGGTCCATGGGTTTTGTCTGGTAAATTATTTAATGTGGTCTTTGGTTCATAAAGCTAGCCAGGAAGTTCTTTGCTCCCAGCTATATTCCGCAGGTGATTAGATACCATGGATGTAATAAACAATTAAGGAGCTATTCCAACTTTGTCCATTATTTATTCCAATGAAAGCTGCCTGGCAAGCATATACAGTGTCTTAAAAAAAAGTAATCTTGCTTCCTGTGCATGAATGTATGTCCTGAGTCACAATGGCCAAAGATTTCCCCACATTACTTGAAAAATATCCATGCCCAGAGCAGTAATGTCTTTGGCTTTGATATAAGATAAGTAAAGGAAACACTATGGACAAGGTGATGTAGTTACAGCATGTAATAAGAAGCACTCAAGACATGAGCTTAGATGGAAATTAATGTGAATGGTGTCTTTGTATGGAAGCTAAAGTATGCCTACCGTGAGACCACTTCTGCCTCATTAACATTACAAGTATATACTGTATATTGGATGATGATTAATTCCACACACAAATATGGATATTTGAGACATGTTCATTAGTTTAAGAGAGGAAATTCATTTATTTCACACAAGTATATATATTAAACTGTTTACATTAAGAGTAAATGACCAATATAATTTCTTGTTTTAATGTATTTGATGGGAAATACAGTATGGAAGTAGCCCATCACAAGATGTATGAATTAAATAAACTACATTTAGCAATGTGTTCAATTGAACTTTATATTATACACATATAATATATACGCATATAATATATAGTCTAATACATTTAATTCACTCCAAGGCAGCACCACCATCCACTGAAACTTATATTATAATAATTAAGAATTATTTCTTTTCTGTCATTGTCACAAAAAAAATCTAACTTGAGCTCAGGGCCAAGATGCTATATTGGCTTGTGTTACACTTTATAGGTGTTAACTAATGAGTGGCCACTGAACGTGCATGTATAGATGTGTGACAATGCCCAGGAGGTTATGCAGTCACTCAGGGCCCTGCTCTCTCTTCTTGTGGGCCCAGGCAAACAGCTGAGCTCCCATCACAGTCTCCAACCTCTGTGGGTTCTTTTCTTCAGATTTCATGAGTCACTCACTCTTTATGAAAACACACACACCCAAAGGGCTTAGTTTGCCCTGTCTCGTCCCATTTCCTCAATGCCTTTGATCACTAACCCTTACAAAAATACATGGCCCCCTTACAGCACTAAGTTCTCTCTAGACTTTTTAAGCTTCCGTGTCTCCCTGGAGCAACCAAAGCTTGGGTGCTAGCTGTTGATGTCTCTTAATGACAACAGTGCAAGAATAATATACTTGGGGGTGTTGGACAATAGGCCAAAGACAAAAGACCCTGAGGTGCACAACAAGACAAGGATGGTTCAGTACTGTTGAGAAAGGGTTAATGTTCATAATTAGATCTGAAAAACCCCTCCCAGAATGCTGCTGCTTGTTATTATAGCTAATGATGTCAGTGGTGGGCTCTGCTTGTTAGCCTAAATGAAGGACTAATAGAAAAGTGTGAGTTTAATTAATGACTAAAGGGGAGTCTAACAAAGACAAAGAACACACCACTATATTTGCGGGTGTTCTCGGGTCAAGTGCATCCCTGGCAAACATGTCAGGGTGTCTTATCAGCTGGCTCTGATTTCACCATGCCATGCCCTGCCATGCCATGCCATGCCATGACACCCACTCTAGCACCCAGACATGCCAGCCTTTGTGGCCAGACCTAATTAGCTGTCACAGCAGGTGGAGCAGAGACCAGGGACTCTCTGTGGTCTGCTCTCTGACAGGACAGCACAGGTCTCCACACCCCCAGACACTGACGGCACTGGAACAACAGTCAACAGGAAATGTGCACATGTGTCCTTACATGTATGTGTGTGTGTGTGTGTGTGTGTTTGGCAGGGGGGGGGGGGTACTTAGTGTTCTGAGTTTGAGTGAGACGATGAGAATAAAAAATGGAGGTGATGCTGATAGCATATCTTAATGCTGCATCACTCTCAGACAAGCAGTAATAAGCTGATTTTACCACAAATGTAGTTGGACATACAGTATGTACTGTCGATCTGTCGTTGTATTGGTGTGTGTTTGGAAAATTTTAACTATATCTCAGTTAGGTGTCACAGCTTCAACTAGTGACAGCCAGATTTCACTTTAGGTATCCCTGACACTAGAACACAACAGAATGAAAAATGGAAGACAAGGCAAGAGAATAGAATATCACTTCTTTGCGATTGGGTTATGACCGAGTAAAAATAAATAAAACACTGGTTATGAACAGTGTGTGTTGCAGATGCAGGTGAAATACTGATAATAAGACTGTCACAGTGCAAAAGCCATATTAGAAAAAAAAAAAAAAAGACACAGATTCAGCATCGTCCTCATATTTACAGGTAGAAACAGATGCATGTGCATCAATTTTTAGTGTGAAAATGGGAATTAGATGTAGTCAGTGCCTCAGTTACCTCAGGCTCTGAATACAAGAAAGGTAAATAACTAATTTTATGTGCAATGATATTTTCTCTGGACAGATCTGTTGTTGTAAACAACCATCCAGTTTCCCTCTCCCGTAATAGTTGCCCATTTACACGCTTCCTCTGACTCGTCAGACCCTTGTCATCTCGAGCACAATGCATTACTTTAGTTTGTCTGCTCAAACCTCTTGCTGCGTTCTTCCCCTTCCTGTTGCTTTTTGGATGCACATGCAGCAAAGATACTGTGCATTCTGATGCTCCCTTCTGTTTGCTAAGGCCTGTGTAAGCTTTAGTAATACTTCTTTGCTGATAGCTCAGCTCACATAGACACACAACACACAGTAGCGGCTCGATACACTCCCTTGGTTTAATCTATTACCATTTTTATGTGGCTCAAATATCCAGGACGTGTTAACCAATGCATCCTTATGAAGCATATAACTGCATAAGCAAAAGGATTTATGTGCTTAAATAAATTATGTGATAAGATATTGCAAGTTTTATGAGTTGCAAGTTTGCAAATATTCTTTCGAATAATAATAAAGGAGATATTCTGTTGTCTGAAGATGTGAGGAAATATATCCTTTCTTCATGCTGTTGAGGCTCACTCTCCTAATCCATTCCCAGTATAAGTATTCTTTACAAATGTGTCACACACATTATATTAACTGATGGGTTCATATGTGTCATTTATGAATCACACATGCTCCTCATGCTTTGCTATGATTTCATTATATCAATAACAATGAAATCATACAATGTATTTGTTTGTGATTGTGTAATGTATGTCATATCATGTCTAACATTTTATATATACTGCTGCACCCAAGCGTGCACAAAAACATATAGAATGATGAATTGTGCTTTTACAATGTAATGTGTTTTACACATGGTCACTATACATCACCTGGGATGTTATATGGGTAGGTCTATTTGATCCCATTCAGCAGATGGATCCAATTGTCCGGGCTGATATTGGCCCATGACAGAAAGCAATCTAATGGCAGACTCATTGATGATGATGAGTTCTGTTCCACAGCATTGAGATCCAGTCCAATTTCAAAAGCAAATTCAGCCATTCATCTTCCAAATAATTGTGGCACTTCATCAATTGTTCCCAGTCTTTTATCTATCACTTCGATTGATGTGATCATTTTCACAAACAGCCTTCTGTGCTAACAGCGTCTTGTAACATACTTGCAAGTCTGTGTGTGCGTGTGTGTGTGTGTGTGTGTGTGTGTGTGTGTGTGTGTGTGTGGGTGTGTACATGTGTGTGTGCACGTGTGAGTATGTGGAAATATGTTTGTGTGTGTACGTACTGATATGTTGCGGAAGGCATTTCAGTAAAAGTTTGCCTGTGTGTGTGTGTGTGTGTGTGTGTGTGTGTGTGTGTGTGTGTGTGTGTGTGTGTGTGTGTGTGTGTGTGTGTGTGTTTAGGAGAGGGTGGAGTATGCATTTGCTCACAACTGATCAAGTATGCACAGGAGTGTATGTTATTGTGTGCTTGGTTATTCACAAGCCAGTATTTTTTTTGTTTAATAACAGTCTTGTGTTGTTTATTACAACAGTAAATCCTCTGTTCAATCATGATTATTATTTTATTACCGTGTTTGTTCTGTTTTGTATTTATGAGACCATTTGACCATGATAGTGTCTGTCTGATGAGCCTCTTCATGCTTGTGCCCTCCATTACGATCGGTCGCTTGTGTGTGTGTGTGTGTGTGTGTGTGTGTGTGTGTGTGTGTGTGTGTGTGTGTGTGTGTGTGTGTGTTCATTGCATGTTTATGAATCCACTGTTTCTTATTTATTTGTCTCAAGCATGACAACTTTTTTTAAATTGCACATACAGTACCTCAAATTATCAGCAGCCTGTGTTTGACCTGATACTTTATATTAAAGCTAATAGAAATATCATCCAAAATTCATAAAATGATTTGTTTTAATAAGCCAGAGGACCTCTCTATTCCTTTTAAATATCTTAAACTAAAACTTAATTAGTTGCAGTGAGAAAAACACGTCCTATGTTTACCACTGAACTGTTTTTAAATTGTTTTTGGGGTTTTTTTTGCAATGATTGAGCTTTTTTAAAGAAACTTAACCCACACATCTTTAAACATGTGTGGGTGAGGATATTTTCATTTGTTATTTATAAAAGTACATTGCGTGTTCTTGGGTGTCAATGTCTTATCTGTGCACGTGTGTGCTGATGGTCACTAAATCAAGATGTTTTGTAAAAAACCCTGTAATGTGCAATTAAAAAAAAAAAAAAGATTGTAAAACATGAGTTTTAGCATGCAAATGTGGCAAAGCCTGATCAAAATGATGATAGTCCAATGCCACCATCTGTTTTAGGCACAGTTATAATTCATTAAAAAAATGTTCTCATAACCTAATCCTCATATTATAATTGACTCAGTGACACTCCCTGGCTGTGGGTTTGTAACACATCTCTGTGTGATTTTAAACATTTTTTCAGGCAATTTTGTTGCCTGTGGTACTGTGCGTGTATGCAAGTGCTCTGGGACTTTAGTGCTCGATTGTTTTATGTTGTCATTGCCCATCGCTGAGTGAGTCCAGCTCTGTTTTCCCCCTCGCTCTGTGCTTTGTGATTGCTCACTGCTGACTCCTCTCATCAGTGCTGTGCTGTGTGTGAGCGCTGACTTGGCCGCCAGGTATACGAGAGGAGCAGAGCAGGATATGCACTCATAAATCTGACAGATGCATCGTGTGTCATTACCTTCCACTTATTATTATTCTCCCCCTCCTCCTTACACTGTAAGCAACTTTAGGTCTTTTCCCAGCCCAGCTTATAAACATTTGTACTCTGACCTTGCAGAGTAATATATGCTCCTGGGGAGAAACCAGGTTAGTGTTTGTGCCCTGGTTTTGGGTTTATGTATATGACTTGAGTCTAGGCATTTCACAGACTATGTTTGTTCATATGTAATGACAGTGTGTGTACAGTATCAGCATGGATTGTTCTATTTTACCTGTATATACACATGTTCACTATTTTCAGAGTTCAACACGATATCTCTTCACAGAAGCAGATGCAGCTTAACATACATGTCATTGTAAAGACTACCACTTTAAGATCAAGACATTAATGGCTACCTTTAAAACACATCTAGACATCCTAAACCTTCTGCACATCTTCATAAAAAGCGAAATAAACATAAATCTATCCTCCACTTTTAATTTGTTAGACTTGAAGACAAATGTTTATCATGTTAAATTATAACATTTCTCAATCCCTAAACCTCTGCATTCCATTAAGAAGCTCTTCTTTCTTTATTAAACGTGAATTAATGTTTCCTTTATTATTCGACTATGTGCTACATATAAATAAATCCTTTAATGTTCCCTGGGGGGAAATTAATTTTTTTCCACTCCAAATATTTGCACATGTATATATTTATAATCGTACAGACCACACACACACGGGGCCTGTACACATGCTGATGATAGGAGGTGGCAGGCAGCTCTCATGTGGGAAGCACCCACATGTGGGGTGCTTATGGTGAGATGATGCCTTGCGTTGGCAGAGCTCAGGAGGGGAACTGGTACCTCCTACTGTAAGTTCACAACCCAAATATTTCTGGCCCACCTGGGTCTTGAACCAGCGACTTCCAGTCCCCAGTCCTAGACTTATTGGATTGAGCTATTGCCGCCCTCATATCTGTAGTATTCTCCTTTTCTAATGCACAAATATGTATCACACATATACACACTTCTGAGCTTGGTGTCCCTGAGGCCCAGAGAAAGACAGAGCAGCAGGGAGAGAGAGAGGAGAAACAGCAGTCGCCTCACAAGAGCAGACCTCATAAAACTCCCTGTCACTTTGACTAATTTGTTAGTCTTGTCTCACTATGTTGAATCGTCACCCCCCTCTTCCCCCTGATGCACCTCTACCCTGACTCCCCCGTCCCTCTTTCCACCTTCCTCCCTTCCATACACACGTTAAGTGGAGGGAGGGAGATATGGAGGAAAAAGGGGGCAATAAATGTAATATAGTGCACTGGCCAGTGGTTGCAGTGATCTACACAGCAATCCATCTACAGTCAGAGGAAGAACAGAGGCTTTATGGGGCAGACGATAGCATGATGGCTCGATTTCTCATCCACTGTCTGTCTCTGTCTGCCCCTGTCCCATCTCAAGAGGAGGCCTGCTAGGCACCACTGGAGTTAAAATTAAAATAGAAAGGGATATTATGAACACAGGCTTGGCCACAGACTCAGAAACTAGATTGGGTTGGTTCGGTGGGTTCAGATTATCTGTTTCTCATGGGACCAAAGAAACAATGCCGGATATATACAAATGTTTTATAAGCCAAATTTTTGCTCAGGAGAGATTTAGTTATCAGGTAATTACAGAAAGCAGGACATATATTGCATGCAAATACACACATAGGTACACTCAGACACACACACCTCCCTTCTTTGTCCAAACCGAACCCCCCAATACCTAATCTTAAAATAGCAGCTCGGGTTCAGAGCTAAAAATAGGCCACATTTCCCCACCAGCCAGCCTCTGCTGGGCTGTCAGAGCCCCTCTTCCTTCTTCATCAAAGCTAGGCAGACACAGTCCCCCTTCATGTGTTTTCGAAGGAGACAGACATTGTGTGATCACTTCAGCTACAACCCATCTCTTCCAACCCATGGCAGGCCCAACCTCTACTGACATACTGGCCTCACAGGGAGGCTGCTGTTAACTCGCGGGCAAGGCTTATTCCTGCTGTGATACCCCTGTTTCTCTTCCACACAGAAATGAGAGGCAAGATGTCCTGACATATGAGTGATAGGTGATTGACGCAGTAATATGGGCTGGTACAGTATAGGCTCTGTAGGATATAGGAGGTTGCTTGCTGGCCTACAATGGGAATTATTTACAATCAGATTCTTTTTGTGTTTCAAAAAGAAATGTTTTGTTTCGCAAAGAGAAAAAGGACGTCACTTGCCTCAGTCCCGAATATATAAAGGGTACAAAATGGAACATCCATTTCATCAAATATTTGTCTCTTTCTCTCTCACACACACACACACACACACACACACACACACACACACACACACACACACACACACACACATGCACACATGTACACATGTACAAGGAAGACAATGTTAATCATGACCAAGTGAGCAATGTCATAAATGAAAAGGTTTCACTTCCCAAGTCTGGAGAAAAGGCATTTATATTTTTACCAGGCTGAGGGTACTAAGCTGTACCAATTGTCCAGGGTGGGGGTCTGAGTATCCTTCTATCTTCTCTTAAAATGATGTGTATTTCTCTCCGCCACTGGCTCATTATTAGGTCTTAAAGAAAAGTCACTCTGCATTAAACATCCTTAATTGAGCCTACAAGGCTGTAAATGACATCAACAGCTCCAGTGAATTCACTGACAGGGAATCCACAGAATGATAATGAGAGGCATCAAACAATGGATGGGTTATCAGACGAATGATACCTGATTACGGCCATAAAAAATAAACTTGATTTGTGACACCAAATGAAAGGAACTTCCATGGAAAATGGAAGTAAGTAATTAAACGCTAGATGTGTGCAATTATTTGTTGAATAAATGTGTCCTCTTAGCTCAGCTTTCATAACAAAAGACTTGGAGAGAAAATACTACAAAAGTGTGCTCGCCAATTACATGATCACAATCATTATTATTAGAAGTCCTCAACTTATTAATACAATTGGTTCTTACAATTATTTGTAAGTCATTATTTATTACATTTAAATCACAATTATAATCACAATTTGAGGTGACTTAAATGTCATTACTACCATAAATAGGAAAGTATTATTCCCTAAGACATACAAAAAATAATTACAGGACATAAAAATAACATAATGAAATAAAATACAGGTATAGGTTGTTTTGAGTTTTTCTCAATTATACTTTGATTCCCCCCCCCCAAAATACTTAGAAAAATTAAAAATGAAGTTTACGTTGTTTCACTCAACTCAACTTTACATCTGTCCACCACAAATATTGTAGTCGTGAAATACTAGAAAATCATTAAAAGCTCATAATATCATGTTATTGTACAATAAATAAGAATAAAAACATTAAACATCATATTAAAATAGGTATGTATGGTTAATATATCTACTATTAAGTATCAATTGTGATTCACCTGATTGTTTTGAATTCAGATTAGTTTTGCTCCTTATAATTTAATTCTTGAAGAGAAGAAGACAATACTTCAAGGAACTCTCGACCACGTGTTTTAAGTGGATCCAACAACAACAGCCAGAGTCAGCTGTTGATGTTGACAATCCTACCAGTAATACTATTTTGGTATTTAACTTGGTTTTGTTTTCTGAGGGATTTGTTTTAAGGTCAAGCTGGTTTGTTTGTTTGTTTTCTTTTTTCTTTATTTATGAGAAGTGAAGAACACAACTCAGGAAGTATGCATTTTATTTGATATACATTTATCTATACAGTTGATGATGGTAGTCATCTAAATAGAAAGTAGAAGAAGAAGTATAATATGTATAGCCAAAGGATTTCAACAATGGATGTAGAACTCAGAATTTTGTTTTTGAAAGAATAGTTATTGTGTATTTACAGTGGTTGGCAGATATACATTTTTCTTTGTCAAAGTATTGACAAAGCATGGACAAACATTTCCAAAGATCAGCATTTTCCTTCTTCTTCCCACTTCAGTTTAATCAGTCAGGTATACAGTATGAACTTAAATATGTATATAGAGATACAAACCAGCAATTACTGTATAACTAATATAGTCTCCTCATGAAAATATAAGAAAATTCATCTCATATACGCTATTGGTTTTCCACTCCTATGTGATTTCAGGAGACTCATCATAATAGAACAAAAATAAAGATTTAGAGATTAGAACAAAAAATTAATGTATAGACATAAGGGAAATAGAGCATGAATCAGGGGAGTGTGGAGAGGAAAAGAATGGAAGGGAAAGGAAAAAAGAGATGGTCTCTCTAAGTGCAGAAGCACACAGGCACAGTGCTGCAAGTTTCCAGGCAAGACAGCATGAGCTGCCTATTTGTCAGCATTGATCAACCCATTAAGGGGCTGTGGTGGGAAGCATATTGGTTTTGGAGGCCAAAGGGGCAGAGAGAGACAAAGATAAAGTAAGACGGGGGGTGTTGAACTCCTTTCAGCTTCGACAGCCACATGTCTGCAGGATGAAAAAGCTTGTAGTCTTCCTCTCCAATGTCTATGCAGTCCATTTTGCTCGGCCCAACAGGAAGGTAGTAGATGTCATTTATCTTTGACCATCTCTTGGCGCTCCACTGTGTGCATTACCTTAGCATTCTACTGCTGCAAAGCTAACAAGGAATTTATGAGCTTTTGAGACAGATAGAACATTTCCTCTTCTTTAATGTGCATGCGTGTACTGTATGTGGAAAAGCCTGGTGGTCGAGTTGAGGATAGTCGCTGGCAGTATAGGGGAGAGCCGGCTGCTTCTTCTCCCAGCCTCTGATGAATTCATATAATTAACTCTTCCTTGATCTGTTGGCTAATCCTGCTCTCAGTAATAAGGGATTAAAATGTCACCTAAGCCACCTGCTGTTATTGAGCCCCTAGACTTTTGTGTTTCTCTGTGAATGTGCCTGACACTGAGGAGAAAGAAGAGCAAGACAGATTGTTTGTATGCAAGGGACTAGAGTGAAGTGGAATATTTCTTTGCTGCAAACACTTTTGTGTTTGCAAAAGAAAATGTATGTCTAAAATGGCATTAAATAGCTCAGAGAAGCAGACATCTAAACTAATACCTTAAGCAGGTGAGCTCACAAATCCATAGTTTGGCATTAAGCTGAACTCTTGCTGAAGTTTGTCGTTGCATAAAACTCACTCTGAATACCCATTGTAATGTTGGAACATGACATGTTTGAACATGAGACTTCTGTTCTTTCATTGTGACCTCATTTGATCAAAGTGAATAAAAATGAAGAAAGGGGTACTGGCTGGTTGGCTAACAGCCCACAGACAAATGACCGACTTGGCTTACCTGCCTGAAGGCCACCTCCAGTCCGTTGCCTAGCAACCCCAAGTGTACTTTTGGGTTGTCTAATGACTCTCATTGCTGCAGTGGATCAGGGGCTACTAATGAAGCTTCCTGACCAACCGCTGGTGTTTAAGTCCACTGCTGGGACTTCAGGCTACCCTTAACCACTTATGTGAGACAAATTCTGCCCCAGCCCAACCTGCTCTCAAGACATACTGACACACACTTAATGTATATACACACAGCAGACATTAACTTACAGTCAGTTGGAGCATTCTAAGCAGTAATTATTTCCACCACACCACAGAGTAACATATATCAGTATCTCACCCTGTGTGAACTTTATCTTAGACCACATGTTAACATGTTCAATGCAATGCTGATGAAGGTTATATATCCAGGAATGAGACATCCCCTGTTTGGCTTCATAAGGAAGATGAAAATAAAGGAGCCACTTGGAAATTTCCTCAGTGCAGCTCTAATAAAGGAATATCTTATCTTCTCATCCAGTAAGCCAGCCCCTGAAACGGTTATAATTTTAGCTCTGGCACGTGGATTTACAGTACAAAGATGATCCTTGAAAGCTGAATTTGAAGCAACTAGGCATCCGTAGGGTTTAATTTTTCATACCCCCATCAGAAGCCCAGTTCTTTAGCTAAACCTTCAAGGATTATCATGACCCAGGTGAAAGAGAAACTACGTCAAAAAATGGAGAAAATAATTTGTGACTTCTGTTTTACTTAAATGTAATCTGATAAATTTTAAAGGACATTTAGCTTTAATAATTTCAATACATTTGTCTCTCTGTGGTGTGCAAGGCAAGATACCCCAATATGCTATAACATTAAATAAGACATAACTCTAATTATAGTACAGATTATAGTACATATCATGCTTGTCCTTTTTCCCTGCAGTGCTCAATGTTGTGCACTTTAAAAGCATCAACAGTTGACATACTGTACATTTGCCATTATACCTCAGAGTAATTGTTAGTAAGCATTTACATCTGTATGGAAATGTGTATATCCAAGTCCATCTGTGTGGACACTGTCTGCATCACTGTGTCTGAGTGTTGTTTCAATCCCTTGTCTTTGTGACGTGTCCATCATCCCCTTAAGATTTGTTTCAGTCAGTCCAGAGCATATTGCTGGATGTGTGCATTACATCCCAAGGGTGTCACCATAAATATATTTGTCCACACATGTTCAGCAATCTTGACTGAACACTGTCAAGCGTTGTGTTGCCTGAGGGCCCAACACCCACTGTGTAGCCCTCAATGAGTGATTTGAGGGGTTAGTGCTGTGTGCCATTCCCCCAGTGATGGCATGCTGGTCTCCTCCACGTGGCTAACTTAGAGATAAGCTTACAGCTGATAGAGGGGGGAAAGACACCATTCCACACGTATAATGAAATGCCAGAAACACATTTGTGTACAGTCTCATAATCATGGATGTATGAGGGTCGGTCTTAGCATGGGAAAGAGGTATTATTATATTATAGTTTCATAAAAGCCACAAGAACAAGACTGTTCTTTCGCTCCAAATTCAAACTCTAGGCAACGTGAAAGATATTTAACCACAGACACATGAGCAAAAAGAACCGGGGGAGTTTTTATTCATGGCAGGCAGTTTTAAAAAGGTTTTTTGTTAGCTTGGCGCCTTTCTGCTTTCAACTCACAATAGAATTGATCCTCAAAGGTTGTTTATCGATTTCCTACTGTTAACCTTTCTCAAGCTGTTTCATGGCTTGGCTGTACAATGGCTCTCAATAGCTTCCAGGAGGCGGAGGAGGCTGGGGTAAGGTGGGGTTGGCTGTCCAGACCACTGGCATATTGGTTGCAAGGCAGATAGGTGAAAGAGATGAAGAGGGGATGGAGGCAGAGAAAGATAGATTACTAAGGGTCAGAATGAGTAGGATATAGCTGGTGACTGGGAGTCTGGTGCCAGAAGAATATAGAAAGACCAAGGGCCAGCCTAAAAAAAAGCTCTCTCTGTGAGGCCAGGAGTGGCTGATGTAATGGCATTAATCTCCAAATGCTGTCTGAGACCCAGTGTGCATCTATCATTGAAAAGTACTAATTCTGCTGTACAGTGAAGCAAATCCAGTCATCTCTAGAGGCAATACCTTGTATTATTTAAATACATTGGTATGGCATACTGCACTTGATTGATTGATTTATTTTTATCTGACTGAATCATCACTGAATGTTTGCATTTGATACCCAGAGCGGGACAAACTCAGGACATTAACAGAAACACTGCCACATCTTACTTCTCTTCTTGCTTGCCATCTTGTACCGTTCCCTCCCAACATTTCATGCTAACTTGGATTTCTCTCTCTTTTTCTTTCCCTCTACTTCCCTTTTCCTTTTCAGATGAACCGACCCATCCAGGTGAAGCCAGCTGACAGTGAAGGACGAGGAGGTAATTAACCTTCTCCTGGTTTCTGTTGCACCCCCCCCCCAATCCCACACCCTCTCTGCCTCCGTTTACATATCAACACAAATACACTGGAACAGCACACAAATAACCCTTAATATGCTGTTCTCACTGACAGATGAGATGGTAGGGGAACCTGTAATATAGGTCACAGGCTTCTATTGACTTCCCATCTGTGCCAACAGCAAAGGGGATGTCTCAAATATGCAGTCACAGAGAGAGAGATTTGATTTGATTTTTTAAAATTGTATTTATTCATAAAAGCCAAATTACAAGATAATCACGTTGACACAAAATCCAAAAGAGATTCACGCAAAAAGAAATTCACACCTCAAAAGCAAACAATGGTAGGATTTTCAACAGTACTGGGTGTTTCCTGAACAAAGAAAACATTTAACCTTTTAACATTTATCAAACTAAGAACAGAGGCTCTTATCTCCATGTCCCCTGCTCCATTTACATTCAAAGTACTTAAAACACAGGTTTAAAAAATAACAAAAAACAGACAAAATTCAAAAAACAACTAATCGCTCTCCATAATCATGCTTTTTACTTTTGTCATTAGTTTCCTCTATCAAAAATAATTCTTTGCTCGTAAAAAGTGGTTGGTCACTTCCTTCTGGATTTTTTTAAAATACAAACAAATGCTATCCAGAAACATGTGGAGATCAGGAAAGAGATTTTTCTACCTTGGCCCTCGAACCTTTTGTGTCTTGCAGGAATTTTTTAAAAATCTTTTGTGAATCATATTTTTCTGTTATGGCTTTTTTCAAACTATTGTCATTTTTGTTCTCAGAGGTACTTGTATCAGTAGGTGTCTCAGGTGTTTCTTTAGCAATTTTCTTCACTTTATTCACTCTTGTAGAGAGAAAGAGAGAGAGGAATATAGAAAGAGATGGGATCCAGCATGATAATAGGAGCTGATCTTTGTTGCTTGCATAGTATATATTTTAATGTACAAATAAAAGGAACATAAATCAGTTATGGTTGTGTCACTTTTAACTTATTTAAAGTCAACATACAGTTTCTTCCCAATTCATTTTCCACCCTACCCACCTGCCTACTTAGTTACCCACTGACTACCATCCAAGCTATCTTTGAAACATCTACTTCATGATAAGAACTTCATTACACAGATAATTTTGCATTGTGCAGTTATAGTGCAGTCTGCATTGTGCAGATATAACCTTAATGTTGCGCGAGTAGGTACAAAGTAAAAAATTAAGTATTTAATTTTGCAGTATTTAAATATGAATTCCACTTTGACATTGTACCAATTCACTTGCATATCTTTCTCCCTTCGTGTTAAGTCTGACTAAAATGCTGATTGAACAGATAATTCTGAAACCATTTGTGACTAACTTCATTTAGGGTTAATATAGATTAAGCTGCTTAAAGATTTACACGGGTGGAATTGCATCTAATTGAACCAGTCCGCATTGGTCGTGTGCTTGCATTTCTGACTGGTGATCTGACTATAGGTCAGATTAGACTGAGCCACTTCACTTACTTGTGATGTCAAGTGTGAATCAGATCACCATTTATATTGCCACACATCCCCATGTTGATCTTATATTTGTCAGGGCAGCACTTTAATTATTGGCCATCTAAAAGGGGGCAAATCTGACCGACAAGGCCTGTGTAATAGCCAATCAGCATTCTCACCAAGATAAATTTAATTTTAGGCTTAAGATGAAGAGATGGATGTGTACCAATATCAATTACTGCCCCTTTTTCAGCAGAAAGAGAAAGGAGATGAACAGGCACTGTGAATGAAATTCAGAGTGTTCTGGGCTGTCTGGCCACAGCCCCTGCTTGCCTGTCAGATGAACTTTCTATATGGGAGGACAGGGTAGAGCAGAGCACCAAATGAAATAAGACCAAGCAGATCGGCCCGAGCAGAGATATTGAGTATTAATGGCAACAGGAAGTCAGCAGACAGGCCATGGAAGTACACCACAGCAGTGGATGACAATGAAATGAGATTTATTATGAAGGCTTGCGGTTAGAGGAAATAAGACGACCCAGCGAGGGCTGACGCAAGGAGAAAAAGTTGTGAAGGATTCATCTGAAAAAGGCTGCAGACCAGTCAGGTACACCAATCCCAGTGGGGCTTCTAGATTGTCAAACTCATTGCTGAACTGGGAAATTTGCACCTCTAGAATGGAGTCACATTCATCACTATCAAGGCATTAGCAATTATCTGTCATGGAAACTTGTGCAGGGGTCTTGATTATGTGCCTGTGCAGGCATCAGGGCACATTACTCCATTTGGAGCCTTTAGTACCCTCTTTTTTCAGTGCACCCAAGAGACATCATCTCTCTGGGGATATGGGGAGTGTCAGGGGTAGAAATAAAACTAGAGCTCAGAGAATGACTGGGAGGGCAGGCGCTCCACAATCCTGCTGCTCTGCTGCCACTGTGGATCACAGAGCTGATTCTCTGGCTGTCTATTACAATGAGTCATGTCTTATTTTAATTTTTTTGTTGGATTATCAAGAGAGAATAGAGCATGTGAGTGGAGCATTGCAGCCTTTAAATCTATTTCGGTTCCTTGAGTCAGCCACCCTCTTCCCTACAAAGACATTATTAATCTGATGTAGCCAACACTACTTTTTTTGTATGCAGAAAAGATGATTTCAACTCAGAAATAATCAAGACATGTGCCATCTGATCACTTGTTGCGGTCAGTGCAAAAGTTGACACGCTAATATGTCTCCTCTTGAAACACACACAATTTTTTTTTTCATTTGAAGAAAGTAGTAGATCTCTGAGTCTCTTTCTTTTCTTTCTCTTTGTTCCTCTTTCTGACTCAATGGTACTGAAGTGCAAAGGGAAAGATGAAGCAACTGATAGAGAGAGACTTGGGGATTTAGTAAAAGGCCCATAGAGGAATACGAAAGAGTCAGAGATGGAAGACAAAAGGAGTGAGAAGTGAAGAAAAGGCAGGATGAGAAACTTAACGGAGGGTGATGGAGGCAGCTGAGTGAATCTCAGCAGTAAATCATCTCAGAGCTACCCCATCCCTATCTGCTCCGCGCCTCGCCAGAATCTTTTTCCCCCTGACCTTGTCTGCTACTGTGTCTATGTGAAGAAAAGATGGGGCCAGATAATCTATGATTGGAGATGGCCATTATCTAAACACAATCTTGGAGCCAGGTCTCACTCCTGTAGCCATGGTTGTGAGACTGGAGACCACATTGACGAGAAGCGAGATGATGGGTCAGCCAGCAACACCCTCTTCTTTTATTAACTCTGATAAGATGATTTCAACTCTCTAATGCAATGCCCAGCAGCCTCCATCTACATTGACTTTTTCACAAATGGCTTCTGTCATTGCATTTGCAGTCTCTTTTCTTGTTTAACTCCTTATACTTGTTTTTAACAGAGCACTTATAGAGCAGGAATCCCAGCAATCCCTGCTAGCAGCCCTGTATGATCCCTTTTAATATGTTGTTTCTGTTGTTGTCTGACTGGCTGAGGAGAGTCCTCGTGAATGGGTCGTGTTTGTCCTTGCCAACCTGCTGCTCTTCAGAAGGTTGACCTCAGTCAAGCAGTGAAGAGATTGACAGGACCTTAAGATGTTGTGCACTGTGCTGTCATGCCCCACTTCAGCAGGAACGGAAGAATGAGGGCTGCTGGCTGGCTCAGTCTGGCAGATCATTGGGGATGGGCTGTCTGGAGGCACCTCACACCCACAAAAGAGCATGCTCCACTTTACATGCAAATTAAGCCAAAAGCTCCCTCTGTGCCTGTGGATACAGTCGTGGCAAACTGAAAAAATCAAGAAAAAACCCAGAGAGTGGTTGATATATGTACTGAGAAATGCATGCAGAGGCATAGGGACACATGTATTTTGTTTTGACAGCTATGATTTGACAGCTCCTGTGGTAAAAGTAATGCATTTTGATTATGTTTTCTCACAATCTAAACCCTTTGTTGAACATTACCTTATTTGTTTCTGTAATATATAATACTGGCGGGAACCAGTGGAAATTCCATGATAAAACAGAAATATCAGACTTTGTTTTCTTTTTTTTTTCTTCGCCGTAACAAGAAAACAAACCGCTGTGTCCAACAAAGCCGTAACGGCTCCATGTGTGTGGGATGGACGAACGCTAAGACGAAGGCCGGTACGGCGTTACGGTCTGGCCATCAGGGTAGACGCCGGCTTCGTGAGTTTGGTCCTGGTGAATAAAGCATCGGGGTTCCCCACACGACAACGTGAGGTCCGTCACAATTAAAGAATATAAACGGGTATGTTTAACGAACCCAAAATGGCTCCGTAAGTGAGAGACATGGATAAATGTGAAGACTGGAGCTAACTCGGCTAGCGGCCCGAACTTCTGGGTAGACGCCGGAAGCGTGACAGTGTGAGGTTTTCAATGTACGAGTGTGTATATATATATATGCACAGACACACACACACACACACAAACACACAGTGCATATTCGCGCATCAACACTCACTCGCGACTTCACCTTATCGCAGATTTTTGGTTGGCAGTAATGTGATACTTCGAATACTCTTGGCTGACGGCATCCAGAAGTGAGCTATGTTCTGTGAGTCTCGGATTTACGTGACAATTTATAAAACAGACACAAAAGTGCTTTAAACACTCGATAACAGTGTGGGAAAAGGTAATACAGATAAAAGGATCATGATTTTTGATTTCTCCAGTGCATTCAACACCGACTCTTTCTGGACAAATCAAAAATCATGATCATCATAGTCCTCCACGACTTGTCCAGGTGACCGTAGACACGGTTTAGCAGGTAGATGATGGCATCCTCTACTCTAAGACGTGATTAGAACGTCTGATTCGGATTATATAGATGAGTGAGCAAATACTTCCGGCAATATGGTATTTTACATAAATTGATGTTACAAGTTATTTTAATAGACCAAAAACACTTGACAAATAGTATAGCTATGCAATATACAACATCCCAATTAATAAAGGCACTTTTGTAAGAAAACAGCTGTCCGATGGAGCCAGCTACATTTTCAAGATTCCAACCTTTGATTCAACAACAGATTTACTCCAACACAGAGCAAAGTAACAAAAAGCATCTGTGACGTGCAATTATTTTATCAATCTATGCTGCCTTTTCAGATAATAAATGTTTGGTTCCTGAGTGTACACAAGTTGAAATTTGACCTTGACCTAGTTTTTACAAGGTCAAGGTCATCATGTCGTTTTCATCCCCTTTGCCGCCTGAGTAATATGCTTTTTGGTTCATATTTTTATTTGCAATGGTTGCAAAGATATTCGGTGGACTAACGGACGGACAGACGAACACTCGAACACTGGGAATTACCATACATCACCGCTTTGAAGTGGGATGTAAAAAAGTTGTCAATGCTAACACTAACACAACATCAGGGAACTGTGCTTCCTATGGTTTCATTAGATATAATATTTGCTTTACAGGAAATGATAAAATAAAAGTATTACAATTTGAAAACTAGACTAGACTTCTTTGCTGAACAGACAAGGTACAGAGAGGAAAAAGAAGAAGAAAGGGTAAAGAACAATCTATATGCATAGACTGCAGCCAACAACACAAGTATCACTTTATTCCATGGAGAGGAGCATCAACATTGACAGCATATGCCATCTGTGCAAAATCCATTAATTTTTAATATACCAGCCACTGAAATGAAAAGGCTTCCTAAGACAAGCAATTGTCAGATGTCAGTAGTGTTTTGATAACTTTTTTTGATCTCCTTTTTTTCTTTTCATTCATAAAATGGGGCTGTCCACATGTCAGCCACAGCTTGGACATGGCTGGAGACAGACATGGACCCATTTTCCACACAATTGCTCCCACCTCTAGTCAGGAGACAGGACAAAAGAAGATGCTTGAATTGCTTTTTGTGTCAGAGGCACTGAAAGAAAAGAATGAGTGTACTTTATATGTGTATACACAAAGCTTATACAAACATACTGTACTGTACTGCACACATACGGGACAAACAGCAGAATGTGTTGACTAAATCAAAGCATGTGTGTATTGTATTCAATACACCTAGACACATTTATAAGGAGCCCATGTATTCTCAAAAACTTAAATTGGTGGTAGTTGAGGAGGCAGTGATTAAAAAATATACAAATATTTGCTCAAGTTTCACGACTACCATACCCTTAACACACATATTGTTATATTTGCAGGCATTATGCCCCTCATTAATATTTTAAAGTAGGGGGAAATTTTGAACATGCGGATTACGTATGTCTCTTGAAAGTTTAACAACGAAGAACTCTGGAGTTCAAGCATTCACCAGCTACGGCTTTGTCCTGTTGCAAAGATAAGATGTGCCCCTCTCAATGAGAAGTGTGTACAAGGAGGTTAAAATGGGAGCTCAATGAGTTCTGCTATATTTCTTTATCCTCATACAGTTCGATCAGAAGGTCCTAACCCCTCTTAATGCAAACGCATGATTGTACTTTTCAAAGAGATCTTTTTTATACACTTTCCCATGATGGTAATGGATAACTCATAGAGTCATGGAGTCATCTACTTGTGCAGAGCGTGCATTAAAAGATATTTATTCACATTCATAAAATGTCAATTTGACACTAGTGAGTGGCCATAGAAGATGAGCAGGAACTTGCAAAATCCAATAAGGACTGTTATGGAGACAGGTGCAAAGTAGACTAATTAATAGCAATCTATACACTGGCTAGGACATGCAGTGGTCCGACTGAGACACTCTTAGGTCAGGCAATGAAAAGTGGCCCTGAATTCATTTTCTCGTTGTGGTTCTCCCAAAGCAAGACTCGCAAGTACATGCACAGTTCCTTTAATGCCTTCACTGGGGTGTAATTTATTTTTGCGTCTGCCAGCACATTTGGAAAGTTCATTACTTCGCTCTTGGCTTGTTAATTAGCCTTGTAAAGCCGCCATTAGATTTCCTCGGGCCAGGACCGAGATGAGACTTTTGTCCCAAAACATTAACACACAGCAGGACGCCTGTAAAACTGCACTCTGCCCATTTAAGTTGTAGGATACCTCAGTGAAAATGTGAAAGATGGGGGGGGGGGCAATCAAGGTTAAATCACGTGCGCTTAGGATGAACTGTTGCCTTGTTACAGGTTTCATATTTTCTCCCAGTGACAGCGGACAGGCATATTTCTCTGTAAGAACTGTTCATGGCTGAATTAATAGCTACATAGCTCCTTCCCTGATGCCTAAAATCCAGCTAGATGTCTGTTCTCCTGTCACTCTTTGTTAAATCCGAGTCAACTGTGTGCGAGCCTGTCTCACGTACAAACCTGGATCTCCATGGGAGACGGAACAGTAATGAGCAGCACCACCAGGCTCAGCTGGTAGGGCTGAGAATTCCTGCTGTGTGAGGCGTGAATACAGACTACTGACTGACAACGCAACTACAACACCACCAGTAGAAACCAGCGAGTGTGACCTTACTGATTATACGGGTGCTCATTTGTGTGGCCAAGTGGGCTCTGGGCACGTGTCTCATTTGAACTTTACAAATGTAAAAGGATCTGATTTTTCAGTTGCAAAAATCAAGCCCTGGTGCTTTATTTTTAGAACAGCTGCATTTAATGGGACCTGGCAGGTACAGGAGGCATCACATCTGTCGAGGTCCAAATGATGCTCTCGCCCTCTGCTCCTCACCCTCTCTCTACCAGTCAAATGACTCACATTGAAGATCAACAGTGTCATTTCCAATAAACTCTTCTTCCTCTTCCTGCCACCTCCCATCAGTTGTGGTGATAGGTTCTTGCTAGTATCCATTTCATTCCACAATACAGCTGAATAGCTGCATAATATAAACGATGCAAAGAAGATGAATGCTCTGTCTAATGCCAGGGCACTGGGAAGATTAATTACAAACATCTAGCTTTCTGACTGGCCTGAATTAAGTGGTATGGAGCCCATAAGTCTCCAGAGTCTCTAGAGCTAAGGAAGCAACCATGACTTGCAGTAGCGGTTGCAACTCGGCAAATCTCACTCAAGTTGAGTACACTTTCTTATGACCTTTATGTCTTTCTATGATTCATATCCATAACTGATTTAAAGTTTGTTGTTGACAAACATTGAGTAGAAGCGACATCCCTGCATTTCACCTGTCCAATATTTTTTGCTCAATTTATTTCTTCTTGACACTCAACATTTCCTATTATTTGGGTCAGTTAAATTAAAAATACAACAAAAAGACAATTCAGATGTCACAATGCCAACCGCCTACTGCAATGCTCTGGACCTATATAAACCCTTTCAATTTTATTTCAACTCTTTCAACATCATGTGTTCATTATAGTATGGTTTTTGATTTGCTTTGAATAAATACCTTCACTGGGCTGTGAAAACAATTAGTCACACTTATTGTGATGGTTTACTCATATAATCTTTAGATTCATGCTCAAATAGTGATAAGAGAATTATCTATTTGAGTTGCACTATGTGGATATAGCTTAACTTCAGTTCATTATTTCTTACTATTGTTGGAGGTGAAAAATGAAAAAAAAAATCTGTACATTTTCAGCTGATAATCATACACCGAAAATCCTACACCAAAGAGCTTAATCCATTATTCCTGAGTAGTCAACACGGGGTAATGAATAGAAACACGTTAATTTTTTAATTCTTCTTGAATTGTGTTTCAAAGTCTTTGTTCCCTGACTTTTTTTGTAATCACCCATAATGTGAAAATGTGAGTGCATTAAAATTTGGCATACCATGGTCGGGGGCCGAGAATGTACAGTGTTTGATATTTATTGTTTGTTACATTTCTTGATGTACATTTCTTGTATATATATATATATATATATATATATATATATATATATATATATATATATATACACACACACACACACATCAAGAAATGTAACAAACAATAAATATCAAGATGTGGTGACACACCTCTAAACAGTGACAATAACAACAGTTGCAATGTAGGCTCAACACAGCAGAATGCTGATAAAAGAGGGCATGTCAGGTTTGAGTTGCACAAGTTCTTCTCAGCAGAACAGTGACATGAGCTGTAGCAATCGTCTGTTCTCTCTTCTCTTCCGACCTCCCTCCTTCCTCCCCCTTCCTCTCTTCCTATCCAGAAGACAGGAAGCTGTTTGTGGGAATGCTTGGCAAGCAACAGAGCGAGGACGACGTGCGGCGGCTGTTCGAGACCTTCGGCCAAATAGAGGAATGCACTGTCCTGCGAGGGCCCGATGGGGCCAGTAAGGGTCAGAGCCCACACACCTCCCACTATTTTTTTTTTACCCGTAATCTGTCTCTCTTTATTCTTTTGTCTGTCTGTCTGTACACATGCTGAATGTTTCTACTCCCTACATTTTTAGAACCATCAGTCACCCACTGCACACTCCCTGACATTGTCTGAAATCCTCTCTACTCTTCTGAATAACTCATCCTGCCCTTCAGCTGTTCTGTTTTTTCACCTTCTATTTGTCTCACTCGCATTTCTTTCATACCTCATTGTCACTGTGTTCTGACACCACCTCCCTCATCCTTTTTTTGTCACTATGTTTTCTATTCTGTTCTTGTTCTCACTCTACTTCTCCATCCAATCCTTCCAAAGTTTTCTGAATATTGTCTTTTTATCCGGGCAGCTCCTCTCACCCTGGGCTTGTACTCATTAAATGCATGACACCAGACCTCCTCTCTCTTCTTACTCCTTTCTTTCTGCTCCCACCTCCTGTTCTGAAAAACAGAGCGGTGTAATCATGTTTGTTTCATTTCTGTCATCATTCCCCAGAGACATCATTGGACGATAATGTCCTATTGTTAAAAAAAAAGCAACAATGCTTGGGGTTTTACTTCTGTCTTTCACAGTACAGTAGATTTGAGAGCATTCAGGAACAGATTATATATTTGTGTCTGCAGCTTATATGCTATTTATTTAGAAGAGCACGGTCATATTAAAGACACCTGTGACACGTGTGATACACGTGAGACTGAGTGTAGGAGGCTCCCCATCATCTTTTGATGATTCTCTGTCTCCCAGCCACACATGGAGCAATAATGATATTGCTTATAAACTCTTTGTTGATTCTTTTCTCTCTCTTGCATATATTTAGTGTCGAATATGCAGAATCCATGGTATGAAAACGATACATGTATTTGATGGCAAGAGGGGGTGGTTGACGAGGATGATTGGATTGAAGAGAAAGGCTGGCCGGACTGAACTATATACGCTTCTGCATCAACATGTGTTTTCTCAGTTAAACATGGGTCCTTTGCTCAAATTGCCCCACCAGCCCACTGCCTTTCTTTCTCTTTGACTTGTTCCGTTTTTCCTCACCCAGCTGTCTCTCTTTCTGTTTCCTCAGTCGCCTCCATCTGATTGACAGCACATAAAATGAAATAAGGCGGTTGCTGTTGTGTCAGACAGGAACTAGTTTTCTCTCTCATTCGCACTTTCACTCTTTTTCATCCTCATGCACTTCAGACCTCTTGTCTTTTTGTTTGTTCTCTCTTCACATGCCGTAGGTTTCCTGTGTTGGTATTTGTCTGTATTATCACTGGCTTGATCATTACAGTTTCTTCAGAATTCCACCCATTAAATAGAAAATTTTTGGAGCAATGTTAAATAAGAATGCATCCCCGAGACAAAGGTCTCATATATATATAGGCAACTGGTCCTATCACTCACTGTACAACAGTCCCACCCAATCATTATGGAATGTTACAGCAAATTATTTTGCCAGCCACCTCGCTTGGGATAAGGTTAGCATAATTTGAATGAGACAGACCTTGAAATTGACAGTGCTATCTGTTCCATGATAGAGGCTTTGTCCCCTGTTGATGTAAATTTTTGCTACTCAGAGGCTTTTCACCACCCCTCTTCACCCAATAAAAAGGCCGAGAAGTTTAACATCCATCTCTCTATGGCACTGCTCCTCAAAGTACTTTCAAAGTGCAACACTTGCTGCCTGAGTTGAATAGAGCTTCAAATTGTCAGGAAAATAGAGAGATGGCTTTTAGGTCTATAATTAAGTTGTGTTATAAATGTCACCCATCCAGCGGGACGGAATTCATGCATACATATTATTACCCCGGGAATTCAAAAGGCAGTGTCGATCCTCTTGCTTGAAAGCAATACAATCTCTCTTTTCCTCCCCCCCCCCAACTCATTCTGAGCCATCAAATTCAAAAACTCAGATGTGTACTATAATTTATAAAGCTGTAGCAGTTCCACTTCTTTTGAGATACTTGTCCTTTAACTTTTTTTTTTTTAAATGCAACGCAAGACCATGCCATAAATATATGATTGGGGATGGAGAGTTCTCCTAAAATATACCTAAACCCTGATGTTTTTTAATGTGCAGAACTGTCAATGGACATCTGGAATAATACACTGCCTGGCCAAAGAAAGCACACCAACAAAAACAATGCCACACAGTCAAATATTTCCTTGGACTACCTTTAGCTTTTATTAGAGCTGTGGTATTGTTTCATCAAGCTTCTACAATGTCACAAGATTTATTTCCATCCAGGGTTCAATTCATTTACCAGCAAGATTTTGTATTGATAATGGTAGTCTGACCACTGTGCAAAGCCTTCTCCAGCACATCCAAACGATTCTCCATTGGATTAAGGTCTGGACTCTGTGGTGGCCAGTCCATGTGTAAAAATGATGCATCATGCTCCCTGAACTACCCGTTCACAACTTGAGCCTGATGAATCCTGTTTTTTTTTTTCATCTTGATATATGCCCGTACATCATGTAAGAAAGAAATCATTAATGGTATAACCTGGACATTCAGTACAATACATTCAGGTAGTCAGCTGACTGCATTCTCTGGGCAAATTAATCCAATAGTTACCTACCTGTACTTTGTTAGTTAAATCCAGGCGGTATCTTATGGGGATCCTGTAGTGTGTATATGATACCCTAATTTGAGACCAAAAGGTAAGTTGTATTGCAAACAAAGTCCTCATTATTTCAGCTAAGTAAGTTAGCTGTGTTCCATCAAAGCATCAATGAAGTGTAATTGCACATCCACTACAGTAGGTGGCAGTGGCATGTTCACATCTACATGTAGTGTGTCTTAAACTTTAATTAGAAGAGTGTGCACAGGGAGTAGTAAGTCTTCTGCTATGTTGTGGAGTGTTTTGCAATGATTGCGCACACACACACACACACACGCACGCACGCACACACACACACACACACACACACACACACACACACACACACACACACACACACACACACACACACACACACCAAACAAAAAATGAAGGAATTTGGGGGTTTTTTTTTGTTTTTTTTGGGGGGGGGTTCTTTTAAATAAACTCTGTGGTAAAAGGGGAAATAGTCCCACATTAACTGAACAAATTTTGCATATCTCTTACCTCAACTTTTATGATTTTTTTCAAGATAACTTTCATTTGTTTAACGGAGAAGCGATACTGAGTGATGCCATTAGAAGTGAATAGCCGATACCTGACACAAAACATCTTCTGAGCCTACTAATTGGTGTCTATTGTTTAAATGAACCATCACATAGATAAATATGAATGACTCCTTTGAGACTGTACAGAGAAATGTATATTAAGACATGTAGCTGATGGACTGCTGAGAATTTGAAGAAGGCAGGAAAATGTGACTGTGATACAATTACTTGGTTCTGACACTTGTATAGAAGACAGAAAAGGAAGAATTAATCCATTAATTAGGTATCCCTTGACTTACCACATGTGTTACCTGAAGGCAAGGATAAAAATAGGACATAAGAGAATACCTTGCAGTCTATGGTGATCATAAAGCTTAGAGAAATAGCTCCTGTTTAATTTAATAGCTTTTGGAAAATTACCACATTTCACTCCCACTGTATTTCAGTTCACTGGTTTTCTCTTCATGTTGAGAGCTGTGATGTCTTTTCTTACCTACACATTGATGCCCTATTTAATCCTGTGACGAAGATATGTAATTTTCAAGAAAGCATGTAGTACATTATTATTAGCCACTTAAATTACTGTGTTTTTAACACAATTTGAAATGTTAATGCAATAAGGCTGCTGGAGTATTGCCGACAACACCCAATCACTAGTCTTCTGGCCAACTTTTTATGTTGACATTTCCTCCTGCGCATTAACTACATAACAGATTGAAGATGATTTCAATGCCCCTTGAGCAAAGCCTCTTTCTATCTGAAATGATATGCAAGCAAAGATTTGGTTAGATTGGCTGATTATAATACTCTGCCTTTGTCATCATAATCTCTTTTAGGAGTGACTGCACACAAATCATAATGTGTAAATATTAAACAGATTAATATTCACAAACAATTGAGAGTCATAAATACCACGGTTCTATTCTCCGAAGTGGAAGCAGAAGAATTACAGATGGGTGAGGGGCAGGATGCTCCATGCAACGAGAGCCATTACTACAGTTAATTATTCAATGAACACACAAATGGCGGAATATATTTACAAACCAAATTACATGAAAATATCTTGGTATTGAAAGGTGGTTGTTGTTCCTCACCTCTCTATTTTGTTGTTGTTGTCTTTCTATACAGGCTGTGCCTTTGTCAAATTCTCCAGCCACACAGAAGCACAGGCTGCCATCAACAGCTTACACGGAGGACAGACTATGCCTGTAAGTAATACACTTTGAAAGACAAATTCTTGCAACAATTTTAACATTGTATGCTTTTTTAAAGCATTGGGGATAGTTCTGGAGAATGTTTTCGAGGCTGTTTCATTACTGGGTATCTGTTTATTTATTTATTTATTTATTTTTTGCCTTTATTTGATTTTATTAAGATTTAGGTGGACTAGCATAAATTTTACGATTTAATTATGTTATCAGACAGAGACTGATCCTTTCAAATTTGGTATTTTTTCAGGGCAAATGCACACGAGTATGGATTCCATTCTAAAATTAAAAAAAAAAAAATACAGAATGTCTTCAACTCAAATTCTAATACTTTTGAGAATGAAACATACACACAATAGTCCACACAATATCTGTTTTTTAATATGTCACCATGTTGATCTAAAGTATTCCTATGCAATGTGTCACATATTGTCATACAGTAGACATGCAAAATTCTTTGGAAGGCAAAACAGGAATTTACAGGTACACATATTCTTAGTTATTTTTTTCATCACTTATCTTCAGTACCCACTTCTTCCGCTGTCGCGGGTCGCAGAGTTGTTGAAAACGATTCCATTTGACTTGGGGCGTGAGGCAGAGTACATACACTCTGGGAGCGATGCCGGTGCATTGCAGAGCCACACGAACGACAGACAAATACGTATACGGACACACTCACACCTGTGGATAATTTGAGACCTGCCAGGACATCTGAAATGCATATTTTTGGAGTTGGGAGGAAGCCAGGGAGAACCTGGAGAGAATCCATGCAGACATTGGGAGAGCATACAAACTCCACGACAGTGTTGTGTGGCCACTGCGCTACCGTGCCGCCACTCAGTTATTTTGTCAAAGACAAATAAATATATGAATAGTTTGTATTGTATCCATCACTGTGAATCAGCAGATGTGTCTGGAGATATTATACTGCATAGGAACCGGTAAATTTTAAGATATGTGTGCATATGGTTTAAAATCATGGAATGATAAAACAACAAAACAATGAATTTATACTTTAAGCATGGTACGTAGTGAAATTATGTGACATATTCCAAATTTAATGCCAACAGAAGTATCTGTTGGCAATGGGAATAACTGTCTAGAAAAATATTTTGATTACCATTTCTTTAAATTTTATTTTGGAATTATTTTTGGCTTCTTGTTTCTAACATTAAAACATTTTGGCTTCATAACATTTTACAAACCTTGTTATGCATTCAAGCAAGTTGTTATATTCTCAACACAAGACATTTGGATACAATTATAATATGGGGGCAAATTCTTAAACAATACAGATTGGACTATTTTGGATAGTTTTGATTCGATACTTGCTGTGCAAATAGGAGATAGAAACATTTTTGCAAGGTTCTGTGCTAAAGTATGGATAACTATTTTACAATTATTTGTAGGGGGAAAATTTTTATTGCATAGAGAAAGTCATCTCCAAAAGTTAATAGTTGGAACAGTTCTCTGAACCTATGTCTGAAAACTGAAATTGGTGTGAAATTAGTGGCTTTAAACTGAGGGACAGTGTGTCATCTTCATGGCAAAGCAATTTAATTGAGGTAACGAGCAAAAAATATTAAAACTTGAAATTTGAATTTTGGTGCAATTAACTTTTGGCAATTTAAAACCTGCCATGAAAATTTATCAGAATGGTTTTAAGATTAGTCTTACATTTTCATAGACCTATATATAATTGTGTGTCATCAGCATGGAAGTAAAAATGTTTTTATTTGCTTAATAGCAGGTATAACGGCATACCAATTTTTTTTTCAACCCTTTTAGGTCACTTTCCTCATTGCAGTGGCATAATAATTATAAAGCTGTCATAATAACAATCAATTTATTTATTTGCAATTTCCGCATCAACATCTTCTTTCTTTTTAACAGGAATTTTATACAAATTGTTAGCATTTCTAGCTATAAAACTGTATTCTTGCCAAGGGAATGCTGTGTCCCGCACCCCACCCCCGAGTCCTGTTTCACTCAGTACTACTTGAGACCGCATGATACTGCAGTCAGCTCTGGAAAATGCTGCTTCACCGTAGTCCTAAAAAGTTTATACTTCTTCCAGCAACATGCAAAAGAATAACCAAAAAACAATTTATCACAACCAACTTATTAAGAGTGACAGTTTGGGCACAGTTAAAACACTTAAAAACAATTATCCAGAGAGGCTTCATTGCAAGAGGGGGGATTAACAAGTCAATAATATTGAAAAGCACCCTGGAGCTAGGATAGATCTTCAAACGGGGCCAGATTAATAAGCCACTAATGCTTCTTTAAATGCTACCTGATATTTGGGCACTAGGTTCTTCATAATACTGTGGAACACTTACAGTTTATCAGTCTTTCATTAACTTTTAGCTTTTCTATATTCATTCTCCATACCCTGGGTATCACTTACCCAAGGCAAGAGGTTTTTATCTGGATATGTTGTGAAATAATTTTAAGCACTAAATGATTTGAGTTAGTTATATTACCACTGAGCCATTTACAATTAGTGTGCATACATATCATTTT
Organism: Antennarius striatus; assembly: GCF_040054535.1. Classification (NCBI taxonomy): domain Eukaryota; kingdom Metazoa; phylum Chordata; class Actinopteri; order Lophiiformes; family Antennariidae; genus Antennarius; species Antennarius striatus. The sequence goes on along the minus strand of NC_090776.1, from coordinate 27,500,458 downwards.
ATTAACATCACACACACACACACACACACACACACACACACACACACACACACACACACACACACACACACACACACACACAAATATAAATTCTTAAGGAACTGATGATGGCCATTACACAGAATAAAACAGCATGTCAGTTTATAATGAGAGGACCATACATTGCATGCAATTCTAGATAATGGTACAATGATGAATGTAGACAGTGGACTGTACTGCTCTACACCATACATTTAGATTTAAATGTGCCTATGTAGACTGCAGTTTTGCTGTCTGTAATGGTGCTTTGACCGTCTTTGCTATCCTCTGGTATTGAAATGCACTGAATATGTTTAGTTGATCATGATTTACTGTATTTAGCATGAGAATGAGGCCACCAAACCTGTTACTCTCAAGCTGCAGTTAATTACAAATTGGATATGCTTCTGTCAGGCTTCAACAAGCCTACAAAGGCTTCAGTAAAATAAATGATGTGTTGCGTACTGCACAGCTGGACACATTCCTGATCACACATTCTGTCTGGTAGACATCTGCACATTTACAAACCTTCCTGATGTTTTTCGAGCAGCAGACCAATAGTCTCCTGGAAGGAAAATATACATTTTAGTTTCACTTCATTGTGTATTACATTGAAGAAGTGAGGGAGATAAATTAGTGAGTCATTTTAACTTTGTGAGTGGTTTTTCAGTTCATTTCAGATTAACATTTTGGCATGTAAATCATGAAGGGTCAGAATATAATAAACGCAGAGCCATGAGGCAAAACATAATTATGTTGTTCACTGCTCAATGCACAATTATGACAAAGGTCTGAAGGGAATTTGATTAAGAAGATATTTACTTTCTACCAAAAATACATGGTTGATATCTAAGTATGCCTGCATGCAAAACATGTACTAAAACTCCTTCTGGGGTGGTTTCCTTTTATCCAGTAAATGTAGCTCATAAATATTATGTTTATGCAACTTTTGAATGTACGTATTGCTATTGCCCAAACACAGTTGCATTAGGTTAGACCACTGAGCCATCTGAATCTGCTGCAAATCAATTCTCCAACGCAACATATGGAGCTTCAAACTGACTAGGGGCAGATCAAAAACCATCCAAATTTGCATTAATAATCTGTTGTATTCATTACTTTCACCCAATATCCATGCACCTGTTATCCTTCTCTCCCCAAATTCAACTTCATCTGAGATTAATAGACAAGGTGGCCATTAGTATCTAACCAAGGCTTCAGTGCCAATGATGGAAGCAGTTAATTTGGTTACCATCCCTTCCACATGTCATCAACAACAGGAGGCAAGATTAAGAATATGAGTTACTCTGTTTCAGTCCATCAGTTGTGAGGTCTGAATGAACTCTCAACAGAGTTAGTCTCTCCCTCTCTAGCTGTCTCTGTCACTCCCTCTTAGCATCCTCTACAAAACATCCATGTTACCTGGCAAGTAAACACATATCATAAATAATATTTTCCAAAAACATGCTGTTCCACAATGAAAGGCTTAAATGAAGCCTAAGGGCGAATGATGTCACCGAAGGGCATGGGCTCATACAGCCTGTTGTAGCTTTAATTAATTTTTATCACAGATTGCAGGTGGTTATAAAAATTAACTTAAATGTATTATGCGCAGAAACAATGCTCTCATTGGTTCAGTTGTTGAATTACAGGAAGACTGCAGAGGCACAGGTGGCAAAACATCAAATGGCAGAGCCTGGGGCAGGCAGACATCTAGCAATTTGCAGACAATTTCATGTTTGGCATCACAGCATGGCTGACAGGGTCTGTGGGGATTGTTGGTGGTGGCATGTGTTGGGTACTATAGTTTTGGATTAAGGATGGATAAGATCAAGCCAGAGAGCATTGTCTTTGTAACACACAATACAAGTTGAGCATTGTAGTGAAAACTATATTTTACAAATATTGTGTACATACCTGGTGAAATGCTATTATGAATGACATTATTCTTCCTTCATCTAAGCCTGATGCAGTGGACTCGACAGCTGCAGCAGTATGTGGTGGATAGCAAAGTCAGGAATCGACAGCATCATCAAGCACTAATGAGAGACAGTCGTCCAATGAGGCTAGCAAAGATGCAGCAAGGTTCACAGCGCTGACTACAAAACCCATTGGGGGTTCATCCAATTACCAAACAAACTTGTTACGGTGTATTCAATTAATTTCTGACCTAGTCCCAATTAGTATCTTGAGAGTTTGTGAGCCTGCAGAAACTTGTGACAATGTTGGAAGTTGCATTAATATTTTAAATGTAGCTATTAAGTATTTGCAGGAAGAGTAGTAGAGAAAGTTCTTATTACATCAGATGTTAGTTGTTGAAATGAGTTACTCCTTCACTTTGTGTATTGTTAAATTTCATTGCTCTAAGCCACTTTTGAGGTGTCTGTTTACCCGTTTGTACGAACTGAATTCCAGTGTCTTTGCATCACAGAAATGTAGAGATAAAAGCAATCACCATTTCATAGATTTCTAATTCCTCTATTACCCTTGTGCATTTTCCCATCTACGTACTACGTGACCTATATAATATCCAATATGAGAAATTTTCATAAGTCAAGTGTGTTGTTCAAAAAATGAGATTAGTTTTTGAACCTGTGACAAATTCCTTAGTTCTACCTGTCAATAGTGAAAGCTCCCTGTTGGCCCTTATCAAATTCAGAGAATTCATTTTCTCTCCAGGAATAGGAGTCATGCCGGTTGAGGCTATTACTCTGTTTGTTTGTCAGTTTGTGATTTTCTGCTACCAGTGAGCAGTGGCTGCTTTGCATCCAATGCCTGATGTCTGCTTCCTCGTGTTTCTTCATTACCTGGCCACATGCCCTCACTTAAAAGGCTAGGCAGTCCATGGAGAAGATGACATTCTCAAATCTATTTTTCTGTGTATGGTTCAGATCATATCAGAATACGTCTGCTTGAGATGAGATGAAATTCTCCCATTCAAGAGTGACAAGGTGATTCTATTTTTGTTTTTTTGTTTTTTACAGGGGATATTTTGTTTTTGATGCACCAAAGGTCAATAACCCTGGACTGTAAATGTGAGTAGCTGCAGCAACAATACCTGCAGAGACTAAAGTATGTGCTTCAGTGCTGTTGCCAAGTCTGTTTGCCATAGAAATTGCAGAAGGGTTATTTTTGTTTGCTTTTGTGAGCATTCAATGGGAATAAATGGAAAAGGGGCAGACTCTTAAGTCAGTGTGCAGTAAGTATGGGCAGCCTCAGGCTTCACAGTCCCACAGCGCTTTCTGCGTTCTTCATTAGGCTTTAAATGAATGCAAGAATACATAAATATACAAAACAGTAATGACTACAGTCTGAATGCCAGGGCCTTAGCTGTGCTTGTACAACTTCACTGGAGGAAGTTGTTTGCCCAGTGCTGGATTAAAACAGCCAAGTCCCTACAACTGGACCACAAAGTTGAGGAAGAAAAATGGTCTGGAAGTGGGATGAAATGAAATTTTGAAGAAAAAAAAAACCCAGACTGCTACGTTGGAATATTGATTTAACTAATTGAAATTGCATTGAGGGAGAAACACCAGATGGGTCTACTCTGGCCTGAGGTGGGGTACTGGCCAGCTCTGATAGGATCCCATCTAAGACGCACCGTCCCTGGGGTTCATGCTGACGTGCTGATGCCTCTTTTCATTCTCAAGCCTCTTTCTCACTGTTATCTACAGCCAGCACACTCTCTTGGTGGTGTCACTTGAATGTTTGCTGGACACTTTTCATGTGGGTTAGTCCAATAGCTTACTTACAACCCCCCCCCCCCAAAAAAAAAAGAAAGAAGTTGGTTCTTGCTTGAATTTTAAATGAATTCATTTGTGTTTTTGAAAATGTTAAATACATATCAAAAAACTGCAGCTGAGGAAAAAGATAACACTCAAGACTGATGACAGCATATTGTAAAAGAAACAATATAGCATGGGGTGTGTTACAGCAGCCACGACTAATCGAACGATAAGGCACAAGACCACCTTGGCCAACTGCCCTCTCAAGAGCACAATCACTTTGCTGTTCCTGTTTAAAATTACACGAACCAGTAGATGATTCCCTTATTTGTATGGATAGCCACAAAATAGCTGAAGAATGAAGTAAGCCCGAGATTATGTTTACACGGTGGGTGAATTTGTAGTCATTTACTGTGCACTTTCCAGCTTCTTAGGTCATACGGATGCTTATTTCTCTGATTCCTTTGTTTTGATGGCTCTGACTCAGTAATGGGCCTGCCACATAAAAGTAGCTCTCCAGCTTAAACTTGGACCTGTTGAGCAGCTTGTTCTGTCTTTATCACTTTAATTTTCCCATTCATATAAATTGTGCCCCAAAAAACTGGCTTGAAGGTCACTCACACAAGTCATGTTTTTTTTTCTGTCACCATGTCCCATCATATTTTTGATCTCTATACCCCCCCCCCCCCCAAAGAATAATTGGAATCTAAATCAAACCTGAATTTGTACTGACCCTGTCAGGATGAGACATTCTCTGAATGATGAATCCAAGTTGTGATTATGGAGTCCTTTCCTCCGCATGTCTTTGCTTTTATGATCATACTAATCATATCCTGACTGCCCCCTGGCTGCCTGTGTCCTTCTGTCCTAGTGATGCACTGTGCTCTTTCCCAGCATGCACTGCCTGTAATTAAATAGGAGCTGGGTCCTCTTGACAGTGTCTGTGAATGCTTTGTCTGCCTGGGAGACTCCTGACCCCCCGTCTCTCTCTCTCTCTCTCTCTCTCTCTCTCTCTCTCTCTCTCTCTCTCTCTCTCTCTCTCTCTCTCTCTCTCTCTCTCTCTCTCTCTCTCTCTCTCTCTCTCTCTCTCTCTCTCTCTCTCTCTCTCTCTCTCTCTCTCTCTCTCTCTCTCTCTCTCTCTCTCTCTCTCTCTCTCTCTCTCTCATTTATCTCACTGTCCCTCATAAACAGACACTGTTCCTCTCTCATTGAATTGATGTCACATGAGGAACTGACTCTGGACTCTGTCTCTCAAATTATTTAATTGGATGTAAACTCAGAAGCATGGGCATCAATATGGAACTATATCTGCCATAAGGCAGACCCATTAGTCAATACTTCGTTCTTTACATGCTGAAGGCTTTTGTCAGACCTAATTACTCAGTACTGTGTTCAGTGGAGCTTTACCAGTGGGGAAACTGGGGACTCCTGTGGGATCTGGTTAGGATCACAGTTCACTCCCACTGTAAACAGAAGAGTAGAAAGTTGACAAAAGCAAATATCACTCACTATTCTCTTCTATTTAACAATGACATCTCAATGACTGCAGTCATGAAAGGTGTAATTTATTACCAGTAGACTTCTTGTCTTAGACATATTCAGTATGTAATGTAGTATGAGATGAATATAAGAAATAAATGATCACCATTCACATTGTTGTATTGATGAATAATTCACTCTTTCGCTTTTAATAAAAGTAGGTGCAAACACTGATATCTTTTCAAAAAGCATCAACACTTCGTGTAAGCTCATTTCCCATAGGAGATAAAAACACATATTGTTGGAATGTTATTTTCAACCACACATTCAGCAACCTTGTTTCTGATTGCCTATATTTAGTTTAAGATCAGATTGATATGATTCAATATATTCAATATAACTCTACACACTTCCAGTGAAAGAAGACATATGAAAAACAAAAATGTAACCACTGATACAAAATTGAGGAATGGCACGGGGTTTTTCTGTATGCTGCAGAGAAAAGAAAAAAACATGGAATTCAACAAGAAATTCAATAATTCAGTAAGAAGTTTAATGTATATGCATGTGTAGGAACAGGCAAAAGCACACTGAATGACAGAAGAACGGAAAGGCTGTGTTGTAGGATGCACAGACCAACCCAAGTGTGGACATCGCCTCCGGCCTCAGAGTGCATACCTTTTACTTAGAGCGGATGCATTTTACTTTTTATGGAAGCAGCCCAGCGATAGTTGACAACAACCTGTTTGTGTGTGATAACCATTTCATGTCTGCCTGTTTTTTTTTACGGTCCCGGTCAGTACAATAAAGGGATAGTCAAGACACTTTTCCTATAGGAAGGATCAGTGTGAAGTAAGTATTTAAAATGTGTTATGTGTTTGTGTTCTTTTGCCTGGTTTGTACAGGTCAACACTTTAAGGATATTTATCGCTGTTCATAGCTTCACAACAACTAATACTACAGTGTCCTAGCCATTTAATTACTCATCTGTTTCACTTGTAACATGTCGAAGTTTATCTTGTGTTGCAAAAGGGGAAATGAAAATGTTTCACAACATACTTGGCTTGGAAATGATAAAATACTGAACATTTCACAAACTCAGATATTGTGCCAGCAGTTATGATGCAGCCAGGGAAACTTGATATGACATATATACTTCATCGTATCTTATTGTTTTGAAGATTATGCCAAGCAATTATTTGACCACGACTTTGGGAAAGTTCCTCATAACTCATCGTCAGACGTCCATGATATGCAGATGATCCCTATTCCAGAGAAGTAGGAAGTGATGACCAACTAGAATACACGTTACCTCATATGAGAATCAAGGCACTCTGTCTGAGCAAAGTGTACACGGTGTTACTGAGTGACTTGTTTCAAAGGTTTGTACAAATATATTTTCATTCACCGTGATACTATCTATGGAATCTCTCATTAATACAAGAATGGGTTTTGGCTTTTTTTACCTTATGCATGAAGAGGAAGATTTTTAAAAGGTGGCAATGAGAAATTAGAGAAACTAAAATTTGAACTTGGGCAGCAAGGTGGCTCAGTGGGTACCACCTGGGGCTTTTCTTTGCAGAGTTTCTGTGTTCTCCCCTGTGTCTGTGTGGGTTTTCTCTGGATTCTCTGGCCTCCTCCCGCCACCAAAACATGCAAAAAACAAAAAAACTGTTTCATTAGCATTTTTAGGAGTTGCTTAAACCAGCCGTTCTGCAGTCAGGCATGATTAAAAAAGTTCTTTTGCTGAAGAATTTATGTTTTGTCGTTGTGTTTTCAATACGATCCTTCAGCCCATGGATCCACAAAAATGATGCACGACTCTGAAGTATGTCAAGATAGTAGGTTGAGGTGTAACTTTTCAAAATCAATGACAAACAAGATCATAGTGTTAACAAGGAAATGTACATTTAAATAGTGTTAATAAATAATAAATTAAGCAAAACTGAACAGTGTTCAGTTACAGGCTGTTTGCTGTCTGAGTCCGCAGAAATGTATGGAAAAGAACTTTTAAAACATGTGGGAGAAGTCAATGTGTCATCTTCATTTTCAAAGGATTTACAGTTACTATTTACCTGGTAATAGTATGCAAGGTGTGGTATTCAGAAGGTTCCTTAATGCAGTTTGCAGTCCCTGAAAATGACGGCCTGCCAAAGCACAACGAAAGTTAAAAAATATTCTACAAAAATATCATTACAATTCCAGGAAATCGTGATCATTTGTTTGGAAAGTGTAATATGTGACCTTTTAATGTATCACGTTGACTCTACAATACACTTAACAGTAGACTTGTCCAGAGAATGTTGCAATGTTAGACACCAGCATTGCTTGAATGAACATTTTCACTTTTACAAATGTATGAACTTGCATATTTATCTGATCTTGTAAGTACCATATATTTGTCTGCCTAGGGTGCATCATCCAGTCTGGTGGTGAAGTTTGCGGACACTGATAAGGAGAGGACTCTGCGCAGGATGCACCAGATGGCGGGGCAACTCGGCATCTTCAGTCCCATGACCATCCAGTTTGGGGCCTATGGCGCCTACTCTCATGCTGTAAGTCTCAGCCCAGCGGGGGAGGAGACGGTGAGCTTTAAAAAATAAAATAAAACTGTTGTGCTTTGAGGTGTTGATCTCTTGATCTCTACCAATAGGAATGTTGTAGTCCCCGTGAACCACCCCTTCAGTCATTCATGATGTGAAATTGTTGTTAGAATCTAGAATTACATTTTTATCGGAAATGTTGCAGTACTATTTCTGATCAGTCTACTTACCCATTTGTCATGTGTCCCGTGAAGCTGCTCATCATTTTTGCTCAATATTGCATCATTTTAAACAATTGTACACTATTTCTTTTCACTTTCTGGCACTTGACACTTAACCCTAGCCCTAATCTTCTACTTCCTCATTATGCCACTAAAAAAGATCACCAATAACACTCATGCCCCACCACTTTCTACCACCTTACCTTCAAGATTCCATCCCACTTCCTATTTCATGGTCACAGTAACAGGCATAGTTAGAAGTGCACGAGATATAGCTTTCACACAGTAGCTACAGTAACAAGTCACCCTGACAGTTGAGAAATTGTCCACTCATGCGCAGTCTCTCCACTACCTCTGCCATAGCATCCACTTTATTGTCTCACATGTAAAGGTTAGCTAAAGTCATCTTGAACCCTCTATATTGTGTCATTATAATGAACACAAGGATAAAGTGGCATACAGTAGGATAATACTGCAGGGCAACACAGACCACTGTGTTCAAAAACAAGGCATGTGCCAAACAAACAGAGATGTGAGAGTAAACATGTTTTGGTCCTGCGGCTGTTTCATCCTCCTTTCCTGTCTGTCTTTCCCTCAATCACTCTTGCCATTTGCCTCTCTCCCCATTGCTCTTTAATCCAACAGCAGATGATGCAACAGCAAGCAGCCCTGATGGCAGCAACACAAGGGTCCTACCTGAACCCCATGGCAGCCATTGCTGCCGCGCAAATGCAGCAAATGGCAGCTTTCAATGTCAACGGCCTGGTGGCTACTCCCATGACACCATCCTCAGGTATATGCTAATAAGCACTTCAGAAGAACAGAGGTATTCAAACGTAAACACATACACACACACACACACACACACACACACACACACACACACACACACACACACACACACACACACACACACACGAATATAAGGCCGCTTTACATTACCTTGAAATATTGTCATGATTAGCTAAAATTAGAGAAACAGTAGTAATACATTCAGTCGAGGCCTATATGGTTTTTTGATACATTTTTTAAGACTTTGGCTTCTTTTTCAAAGATAGAATTAGGGGAAGCAGTCATACTCTTGACTGAGGCATGTTTGGAGAAGACGTACAGAATGTCATGACACTTATTGGCAGTCACATTATAGTTTCTCTCTCTCTCTCTCTCTCTCTCTCTCTCTCTCTCTTGATCTTTCTGTCTGTTGCTCACTCCCTGTGTGCTTTGTGACAGGGTGTGTTTTCTGGGAACACTGCCAATTCATTGACTTTGAATGCAGAGTCCTTGACTTATACAATATAGGAACAAAGATTTGTGTGCGATAATACTGGACCTCGTTCTCAACTATCTTTTTTGCCCATTGTCACATGGAGCTTTGATGGCTCGATGCTAAGTAGGCATGCCGCCTGAAGACAGGGTCAGTACTAAATAAAGTGACTTGATGCAATACCTGGCATTTGTGATCCACAAGTCCTATATATACCAGGTAATCCCTATCAATATAATCCTACATGATTTAAATTTCCTTCACTTGGATTATACAAATAATAAATGTCCGTCAGCATAAAAGGGCACAGACAAGGTGACAGACTTGGAATATTACAAGGAGGACGGCGTTTAGAGATAGAGCCACAGGTCCATGTAGCCATGGTCCAGGTTCTTGTAAACCAATTTCATGTCTCTATCTTTTGTACCTCCAAACATACCTTTATTTTGTTGTGGTAATTTCGAACAGATTTTTCCCCTATGCCACTATTTGTTTTTTATCAGCATGTTGCCTTGGCCCTTAGTTTAATGGTTATAACCTCACTTTCTAGCTAAATTGCACAATTTGCACTAAACTATCAACTGTGTCAGTTTTAGGCCATCTTGTGCCGGTTCTATTGCTCTATATTCTAAATAACATTATTTACCTCTTTTTTGAGTATACATGTGACAAATACACCCTAATGTCTCCATATTATTATATGAATTTACAGGCACCAGCACTCCCCCAGGTATCTCTGCCACAGCTGTACCCAGTATAGCTGCCCCCATAGGTGTCAATGGATTCAGTGCCCTTCCACCTCAAAGCAATGGGCAGCCCACCTCTGAGCCCATTTACACCAATGGTATTCATCCTTATCCAGGTGAGCCCATCATAATTCAACATGACATGCACCTGTAAAGGTTTATATCCCATTGAAATGTGAAAATAGATTAATCCATTTCAAACTGTAAGTACACAGGGACAGTGATTACTCAAGTTTTGACAACAACAAAGAATGGAATGGTGGTAGGAGGCTGGGATAATTACCCAGTAAATAAAAAGCGGCAAAGGCTGAGGTAATGGTGTACTTGGTGGAGATCTGTGAGGTAATTGGGTACGTTTAATTATGGAATAGAGAGGTTTACGCTATTGTACCATTTTTTTCTTCCTCTGAAAAAGAATATTACCTAACACCGAAATACAAGATCAGCATTTTAGATCTGACACATTATGTAATACCACATGGTGCTGTTTGAAAGCTGAAATGAGCCTTTTTTACTCCGCTACATGTTTTTCTGATCTGACCTGAGGTGTTTATGGCTTGAGGGTCAACAGTGTCTTTTGCAAATTTCTTAGCAGCCAGGTGTAGTATCATGATGAATCCGTCAGTAAATCCATCAGGCCGTTAAGGGTAACTTGATGTGTCTCAGCCCATCCTCAACCTCTTAATGTTGCCTATGACTGATTCTTGAAGAATTGACAGATGTGTACTCCCCGTTTCTGCATTATGCAAAGGAAGCTGCAATTCTAATGAACTACAAAGTGTTTTGTTTGGCATGTTGTTAATATTTGATGAAGACATCTGGGGCAAACAGACATTTTGAGGAACTGAGAAATGACTAGCCAAATTTCTCCTACTATCATCTTACACCATGATGGCTCTCTGCAGCTCAGCCAACTTCTTAAAAACTTTGTCTTTTTTTGTGTTTGTCTTGACCATTGCCTATTTTTTTCTTTGTCTTACAGTCTGCTTGCACTACTCTTTGCTTTCTGTCTCTCTGCAGCACAGAGTCCAACAGTGACCGACCCTCTCCAACAGGCTTATGCTGGTGTCCAGCACTACGCAGGTGATCCGTCTCTCTTATCTCCACTCTCTCACTTCCTCCATCTGTCCCTTTGCCGCTCCCTTCTCCCTGTCTGTTTTTCACATCAGTAGACACTATGACAGGTTGAGATAGCCGGACTAGCCAATTTCCTCCCGGATTAGGCTACTTTACATTAGGATTGCAAAGGGATTTTGAGTTGACTCGATTATACACCCACACGCACACAACTCACACTCACAAACGCACACACACAGGCACGTATGCACGTATGTACGTATGCACGTATGCGCGCACGCACACCACACACACACACACACACACACACACACACACACACACACACACACACACACACACACACACACAAAGACTTAATTCCTAAAGAGCTGAGGATCCGAACTTGTGGTAGCCTCCTACATGAGAGATGACATAGACCCCTCATAACCATTGCTTTCTCGATGACATCAGCTCTTATTAACATGGTTTAAGTCTCCCTCTGTTTGTCTGCTCTCCCCTTTTGCTATATTCTTTGTGTAGGAGTCAACAATCAAATAAATCCAGGCTCACACTCAGAATGCATTTTATTTATATAATGTCTGAAGGATGAAAATGAACGTGTGAATAATTATTTGAGTCTTTTTATGTTAAATATGAAAGATGAGATGTGAAAAATTTCACTCTGGTTCTCTGTTTGCAACAGCAGCCTACCCTGCCGCTTATGCGCCAATCAGCCAAGCGTTCCCCCAGCAACCAACCATCATTCCCCAGCAACAGAGGGAAGGTAAGAAAGAGCAAGCGCCCACCCAAGATAAAAGGTGATAATTGCCATGTTCCATTCTAATGTAGCTGCACTGCTTTGAATTAGCGAGGGAGAGAAGGATCCGGCTGGGGAAAATGTGAGAAAAAGACTCCCCTTTTAAAGAGAAGAACATTAGCAGTGAGATGGAAAGTTACTCGGTCATTATTCAAAAACTGCACTAATTCAAACTCGTAGTGTTGGACTGCTTAATCAGTCCATTACAATGTGTTTAAGTGGTTATAAATATTCATCAGATTAATTAGCTTCATGCATAATCATTTATTACTATTTCTAGTGTAGCGTTCACCATCAGATGAAATAAAGCATAGGATATACAGTTAGAATAAATCACTCTTTTTGATGCATTCGTCAGTCTCATATATTCAGCTATATGATCATATGAGCCAGAATAGAGCAGTATGAACATTCCTTTCTCTGAAAGGGAGTGCTTCAAACATGGCTCGGATGAATAGATAATTTATTTTTGCATTTTAAAAAAATAGCTTGAAAAATGAAGCCGCAAGAAGGCACAAGCCAGTGTCTTATTGTGTCAGTCCCATGCTCGGAAAATACAGAGGGTTGTGTCAGGAAGGGCATCTGACATAAAACTTTTGCCAAATCAAACATGACTTCCATGGTCGAGGCCCGGGTTAACAACGACTGCCATCGGTGCTGTTCACCTATAGGGTGCCGGTGGAAATTGGACTACTGTTGGTCGAAGAAGGAGAGGAGGAAAGTGTGTTTGTAGGAAGAGAGAGAAGAGGAATGCCAAGAGTATAGGACCGAGAGTAGCGAGGTTGAATGTTGGAATTATGACTGGAGATGAGCTGACACCTTCCACTGTCAGCTCACACTCCGGGTGTTTTTGGGTGTGAGCGGGGATCGAATCACCAATCTTGAATCATGGTATGACCCGCTCTACCTCGCGCTCTACCACTGAGCCTGGAAAGGAGAGGAATGAAGGTTAGCCACAGTAAGACAGAGTATATGTGTGTGAATGAGAGGGACCCAAGTGGAAGAGTGAGGTTACAGGGAGAAGAGATCAAGAAGGTGGAGGATTTTAGGGTCAACAGTCCAGAGCAATGGAGAGTGTGGAGAAGATGTGAAGACGTGTGTACAGGCAGGATGGAATGGGTTGAGAAAAGTGTCAAGTGTGATGTGTGATAGAAGAGTTTCAGCTAAAATGAAAGGAAAGGTGTACAAAACTGGTGAGACCAGTGATGTTGTCTGGTCTAGAGACAGTGTCACTGAGGAAAAGACAGGAGACAGAGCTGGAGGTAGCAGAGTTGTAGATGCTGAGGTTCTCTTTGGGAGTGACCAGGATGGATAGGATCAGGAATGAGTACATCAGAGGGACAGCACATGTTAGAGGTTCTGGAGATAAAGTCAGAGAGGCCAGACTGAGATGGTTTGGACATGTCCAGAGGAGAGATAGTGAATATATTGGTAGAAGGATGCTGAATTTTGAACTGCCAGGCAGGAGGCCTAGAGGAAGACCAAAGGGGAGGTTTATGGATGTAGTGAAAGAGGACATGAAGGTAGTTGGTGTGAGAGAAGAGGATGCAGAAGACAGGGTTAGATGGAGGCAGTTGATTCGCTGTGGTGACCCCTGAAGGGAAAAGCCCAAAGGAGAAGAAAAATAAATACATGTGATAATAAATGCCAGATGAATACCAAAGTACACAAATTTACCTACATATATAGGTGGCTTACTTGCACTTGTGTGTGTGTGTGTGTGTGTGTGTGTGTGTGTGTGTGTGTGTGTGTGTGTGTGTGTGTGTGTGTGTGTGTGTGCGTGTGTGTGTTATTTAATGTTTAGTGTATAGTCTAGTTTCTATTTCAAACTTGTAGATTCCAGTTTAAGTGTCACATGACCTCAAGTGAGACAATTTAGTGGAGCAACAAAAGGCTTTGTGACTACAATAAAAAAAATAGAAGTGATGTCCCCTTTAAAATACAAACAATGATAATTTCAGCTAATTTCAAGCATAATTTAATTTCACATCAAGACATTTGTCTGAGGAACAATACAGCCTATAAAGACAGCAAATCATTTTGCACATTTAACCACAGCATATTCAAGGACACATTATTTTACATAAAATTTGAGCATTAGTCAAAGAATATACTTTTGGTGGTCTCTTTTCACTAGGTAGTCAATAATGAATCTTGATTCAAACAGATGTTCTTCGACTACCCTGTAAATGCAGCTATAACATAAGATGTTTTTTTTTAAATCACAAATTAAACTCGTAACCATGCTTAACTATGCTTTTATAATTACAATAAGAACTGTGATAGAAATGTATATTGGATATGAAGTCAATCACAGGTGTTGGACACAAAACAAATGAATGTCTCCACCCAAATTTAAGGACAGGCTTGCATATTTGGAAAATTAATGAATTAAATCATAACACACATAAATAATTAAATAAAATATATAAAATCAAACACATATGGTCACGTGATGGAGAGAGATTGGGTGACAGTAGGGAACATATCATCTAACCAACAAAAGTTTGTTAGAGACATTAGTTGTAGACTTCCTCTCTAAAACATCACTTCCCTTAAAGGGTGGATTCTCCTGTACACTTAACCAGACAGAAGTGAAATAAAGCCTGTAACTGTGTGTGTGTGTGTGTGTGTGTGTGTGTGTGTGTGTGTGTGTGTGTGTGTGTGTGTGTGTGTGTGTGTGTGTGTGTGTGTGTGTGTCTTAGTAAGGCATAGCAGCACTACAACCAGGCACATTTGCAGCCCTCTTATCAGCCTTCTCACCAGTCTCGGTCTCATCTCGTCATGCTATCGCCCTGAGCAATGAGACAGGAGAGAATGCTAGCCAGGAAGCCAGCTCCAAGCCCACTATCCCAGAGTCCATCACATCTCTCTCTCTCTCCCTCTCTTACTGTCTGTATATGAATAGTTTGCTTTCTCTTTCTCTTTCTCTCTCTCTCTCTCTGCCTCTCTCAAGTTCATTTCTCTCTTTACACAAATGTGCCTGTGCAATAGGTGGTAAATGAATGTGGTGTGATGGAGAGAGATTGACTTGGGTTATGCTTTGCACCCTTTTGTCAGTCTTGTCCTAATACTTTCCTATTTTCTATTTGCGTTTGTCCAGAAAGATTGTGCAAGAGCTCCGCAATGAAAGCCTCTGTCTTTGATTGTCGTTACACTGAACAAAACAGTGGCAGTGTAATGCAGTGTAAGCAGTGTAATGCAGTGTAAGCAGTGTAATGTGGTGTAAGCAATACCGATTTGCTTGTCTTATCGTCAAGGGGTAAGGAGCGCCTGGACTTTGGGTTAAATTTGAAGACTTTTTTTTTTATCAACTGCTTCTCGCAGCATTTTAAATCATTCAACTTTGGATTGGACACATAATACATCATCAAAACATCACACCCCTGACATGTCCTACCACCGACTTGTGCCGTTACTGCCTCGCTACCAGGTCAAAGGTGTAACTACAGACTCCTCCTCCAACTCATCACATTTACACAAAATGGCAATGTCCCACAAAATCCACAATGGTTTTGCCTTGAACATGTAAAATGGGCTGATGTAACACCTCCTAATCTTTTTTTTTTCTAATCAGCCTTTATTTGTTTTTTCTCTCCTATTTTCTCTACTTCTACCTCTGGTTCTCTGGCTGCCTGTTTCTATTATTCTTTCTCGTCTTCTCTCTGGCTATTTGCATGGCTGTTTGCTGATATTGCCTTCACATTTTCTCAGATAATAGTCATATTTAACTGTAACATCCTTTTTTTAAACGTATCACCTACCTAGACAATTATTATTCAAACCTGAGGTGTGTCTACATCACAAATGTCACAATAAACAGGTTAAAGACAACTAATAATAGTTCAGAGATGACAAACAAAAACTGTGTTTTGTGTGCCTTTGAGATTCCTTGCCCTATTGTTTTTATTGAGTCATTTTTCCAGTGTTATTATGGTCAGTCTCTCTCTGTCTCTCTGGGAATCTGCTGTTTATGCTGTCATGTAACCCCCCTGTTGTCTCCCATCACCAGGACCAGAAGGTTGCAACCTGTTTATTTATCACCTGCCCCAGGAGTTTGGAGATGCAGAGCTCATGCAAATGTTCCTGCCTTTTGGCAATGTCATCTCTGCCAAAGTTTTTGTGGACCGAGCAACCAATCAGAGCAAATGTTTTGGTGAGTCAAATGTGATGGTGAAGGGAAAAAAAAAAATCAGTGAAATGACCAGAGCTGTTACAAGATCATAGCACTAAACGATAGAAGGGGGAGGGGTGTGTCAGAATGTGGACCTAATTGCCTAAAATCACACAGGCCAAAGCCAACATGAATATCAGTTTTCTATCTAAACATCTTGTTAGCCACGATTGCCATTTTCTCCATGCGTTTATTCACAACCGTTTCCATCACACCATTCCAAATAGACTCAGTATGCATCTCCCATATTCTGCTATTCTCAGTCTCCTTCTCCCATGAGAGAAGCCTTGTACCAGTCATCCAGCCGGGCGACCCATCAGCATCACTCCACCCCTCCCATCCTATTCTCTCACCTCCCACACAGCAAACCAGTTCATCAGGGTGGAGGCGGTGCAGGTGGAATCCACGGGCTTAAATAGTTAATAATAGACTGGTGTGGTGTTTGCTGTTGATTCAGTTGGACAGCAAAACCCATGAGACGGACAGGCAGAGAGAGACAGAGACTTACAGCATTGGCTTTCTTTCAGTTTCTCTTCATCATGCCATATCTATAAGGCTTTCTCTTCCTCAATTCCCTTGTCTGTCTCCATCTTGCTCTCTTGTTCTCTTGAGCCTTTGTGTTTTCTCCTCTAAACACATGTCTCTTGCTATCACTATTCGTCAGTCAACAAGGGGGGAAGGACAAAGGGGTAGTGACCTCATCAGTCTCACCAGCTTATTTTTCAAAGCTAGTAATTAAGATCTTAACAGAAAAAAAACCAGCAATTTAACCCATGATTATATTGTGTGATTTGTTGTTCTCATCATTTCTCCCTTGTTATGAACCCAAGGCCCATTGGCACCTTTGTAGAACAGTAATAAATTAGGCAAACATCCATCCATCCATCTTCAACCAATTATCCGGTAGCAGAGGCAAAAATGTAAGCGAAGTTGCCCCCACTTCCTTCTCCCAAGCACTTCATCTAGCTCTTCCAAGGGGAGGGGGGTGAAGTAGGGGGGTGTATGGGGCATTCCCAAACTAGTCGAGAGTCATAGTCTCTCATCCTAGGTCTTCCCAGTGGCCTTGAAACCAACGTAATTAGTCATAAGCATTTAATCAGCAAACACTTTTAATGTTCTAACTACCCTGTGAACAGCACAAAAACATATAGTAATCTACAAATTGCAGTTTGTAATATAAAATCTGGAAACTTTGAAGCTCAAATTCATTAATTCTTCAAATACAGACTTGGTATTCTAATGGTGTAAAAAAATAATCTAGTTACTACATTTCAGAGCATTGTATATTACAGGAGTTAGAGCCTCTGAGTGTCCCCCGCCTCTCACCTGCAAGTTAACTGGGACAGGCTGCAGCAGCCACCGTGACCCCCCAAAGGAGGAACAATCGGTAGAAAGTGAATAAATGGATGAATGAATGCATATTACGGTATCTAACTTGGAAAATAATGTTGATTATTTCCCTAAAATTATTTTTCAATTATGTACTTATACCAAATTGCTTACCTCTGCAGATTACAATGAGTTTCAAAATATACTGTATGTGTAAACCTGTTTTACTTATATTCCATGGTTTATTATCAGTGGTTCACTGGTGAAACATTGCTTCAATCTTAGAGATGAGTATTGACACAAAAACCTTAACATTTGAATATGAAGAAAAAATCATTGTAGGAGCCCTCAATACATGTTATAAAGGACATCTGTCCAGAGAAGAATTTAGAGTGTGCTCTGAAGTAATGAATTACTGTCAGTTTAGAGAGTGTCTAAACTGACAGCTTCACAAATTTATTTGCATTGTGCTGAAATGGAGATGTGACAATATGAAATTTAACAATGGGGTTATATTTCCCTGAAGAAAAGTAAATATGATGACAAACAGACCCACATAATTATCAGAGTGTATATTATTAGACGTAGTGGAAAATCCATAAGGCACATGTGAGCACTACATAGACATTAACTGTCGAGCAGCTATAAGGCTGGGCTTAATGCATTGGGGGACTCTATGGATACAACATTAGTCTTAATCCCCTGCAATTAGTCACTCGATATTGACTTCTTGAAGTGATCAAAGCTTACCTTTTTAAGTGGAATTAGCTGGATTTAGCTTGAAAATGAATTTGACGGGGTCTTCAGAGACTGAAATGACATACACATCTACCTATTATGAGTAAAACTCTGCTCTTTAGATGTGAAGGAAAAACACACACAAAGACTTGCAATTTACCTGAAATAGAATATGATATACCTGTCTTTTCAGGTGTTTCCTCATTTTTAAAAGTTCTTTTTTTTCTATTCTTTTCAAAATAAAAGTCTGAAAAAAGTCGCCTACGCATGTTTGATTCACAGCAATAAAGTCATATATTTAATGTGAACAGATTCACATCGCTCAGTAAATTTAACAACCACTATAAAGTCAAGTAATACCTTCAATCAATACATGCAACTTTAAAATATCATCATAATTGATTAATAAAAAATATTAAAGCAAAATTTTCTTGCACAGTAGCTGTCTTTGATGAATTTTGATGACTAAACAGCTATTTTAGTGCTGCATCAGAGATGGGACACGTCCGTTTGTAATTTAATCTTGAAGAAACGGCTAAAGCGGGAAACGTAGAAATATCCTTTTAATTTTAATTTATTTTAATGTTTATGGATTGTAGCACTTAGGGTAAAATAGTCTCAGTTCTCTCCTTTACTTTGACCCCCAGCATTCTGTCACCTATTTTGGCATGTGGATGTAAATGTGATGTATGGAGATTTGTTAAAGTCAAGGATAGTATATGTGTGTGTTTGTGGGGTGGTGGAATTGCAACTAGGATCACTGCCAACTGACAGGCCCTTCCTTGCTCAGTTTGTTTAAAGGGTTTGTAAAAGCAGCAGCCTTATCTCACCCACACTGACAAAAGCCTGCCCTTTCCCCCCAAATTAAATTGGACCCATAGCGGTGTGATCAAATCAGTTGGCAGGCGGAAAATTCGGGCCGTCAATCACAGAGGTGTCTGATAAGAGCGGGCAAGGAGTCCCAGTGTGGAAAGCTGTGGGCTCATTCCGCCTCGACACCCAGGTGATAACTCAGAGCAGCATGCACCTCCGTCCTACACACCTTGCTCCTAGCATCTCGTCACGACCCCCATGCCCTGTAATTTTTACTCAGATACATGCTCAGTCAAACACATACAAGGAAATACTCACATGCGTGCAGACCTGCCACTCCTATAAGGCTAAAAACACTCAGGCAACATTCAGGCACGACCTTTTTTTTATCTGAAAATTCCTGCACAACATGAGACTCCTTTGTTCACACTAATCTCACCTTTTCACAATTTTTTTTTTAGGTTTTTTTTTTTTTTCATTCTTCACACTCACAGTTTCTAATAGGTCTTCTTGTTTTGACTTTTTATAGCAGTGCTATTAACCTTTGTGGTATTGTATGCAATCTCTTTAAGTCAAAGATTTTCAATTAATCTGCTAAAAAGGGAAAAACAATGCTCTATTGTTGCATCATTGCTGAGTGTTATAAAGAGCTTTCTCCTCTCATTTCCCCAAAATGTTCCATATATCCCATCCCATCTCTCCTTCTTCTGTCTTTCTTTCTCATGTCTACATTCCTCATGTGCAACTCCCATTCCATTTTTCTTTTATCCTTGGTCTCATTCTTCTCTCATTTTGTCATGTTGTCTCAGGATTTGTGAGTTTTGATAACCCGTCCAGTGCTCAAGCAGCAATCCAGGCCATGAACGGTTTCCAGATAGGAATGAAGAGGCTGAAGGTGCAACTAAAGCGGCCAAAGGATGCCAACCGACCTTACTGACTCATCTACAGTCCATACCCAGGTATAGTAACATCCATAGAGGAGACGATTAAAAAAAAAAAAAAGTATATATTATACACACACATGCGCGCGCACACACACACACTACACATGCTAAGTAAAAAGTTTGGACACACCTTCACACTTAATGGTCGTCTTTATTCAATGACTATTTAAATTGCAGTTTCTAAACAAAAACATTAAATAACTCTAAAAATTTTTATGTTTTAATATTATTATTGGTATATTAATATCATATTTAATATATTTTTATATATTTTAAATTCATTAAAAAAACCTTGATTGGCTTTGCACATTCTTGGCATGCTCTCAATAAGCTTCATGAGGTGGTCACCTGAAATGGTTTTCCAAGAGTTTCCATAGGTGCAGAACATGGATGCAACACTCCATCCCTCTCTTTTTTACTGTAATCAAATAGTCCTTACACAGCATGGAGGTGCGTATGGGGGTCATTGTTCTATTGAAAATTAAATGACGGTCCAGCTAAATACAAACCAGGTGATGGCATGTCATTGCGCGATGCTGTGGCAGCCATACTTGTTCAGTGTCCCTTTAATTTTGAATTATTCCCCAACAGTGTCACGAAGCATACCCACACCATCACACGTTTCCTCTGATCCTGATTTGTGCAGTCCCTTTTGAACACTTCATGTAGAGATATGTCTGCTACTAGAACTGTGTGGTATTCATCTGGTCTCTGATCCAAGGTCTGTTAATCTGAGGTTGATGACCTGGATGAACTAATTCTCAGCAGCATCCCATTCCTGGGGCGGTCCTGATGTGAGCCAGTTTCGTAATAGTTCTTGGTGGTTTTTTGCAACTACACTTGGAGATATATATTCAGTTCTTAAACTAATAATGGACTGTTTTTTCTCTTTGTCAAAAAGGCCTGTTAACTATGTAACCAACATGACTTTTGCATAACACAACTGATGCAGGAAAATCCACAATTTTTAAATGACAAGGAACACCTGAGAAGTGGAAACCAGTTCAAGTGACTACCTCATAAAGCTTATTGAGAGAAGGCCAAGGGTTTGCAAGGGTATCATCAACGCAATTGTTGACCAGTTTCAGGAATGCATTCATTTGTATCTGAACCTGAGTACATTGAGGAATATAGAATATAAAACATATTTAGCATATTTTTTCAAAACTTTTTATTTGCTACATAATTAGATATGTCTTTCGTCATAGTTTTGATGTCTTTAATTTGTATCTATAATATAGAAAGTAGAAAAAATACAGGAAAAAACAGTGAATATGGTGTGTCCAAACATTTGACTGATAGTGTACAGTATATATAATATACATATATATATATATATATATATATATATATATATATATATATATATATATATATATCTCGAGCTTAGGCCTGAGTGCATTGTGAGGGTGCCCCTGGTGGCGTAGTGCGGCATGACTGCCAGCCGGACTGCCGGCTTTTTTACAGCGATCATGTTTTTAACCAATATTAATATGAATATTAATCCATATATAAGGTGCTCCGGATTATAAGGTGCACTGCGGGTTCATGAGAAAATTATAGGCTTTTAGGTGTGTCTTATAGTGCGGAAAATACTGTATGTACAGTAGTACCTTGAGATAGGAGTTAAACAACATGCAAGTTTTTTTGAGAAATGAGCCGTCGATCTGTCCAAATTTTTGTTCGACATATAAGCGAAAGTCTGAGGTACGAGCTGTGCTTCGGTACACCGCCGCTAATGAGCGGATGAATATAACATCAGCTGAGACTGCATCTCATTCTCTTTCATGACATAAAGCCGTAGTTCATGCTCTTGTGACTTTTGCATTGCTTTTCATACTTTATCATTTGTGTACCTTATAATTAATTAGGCACCGGTAAACTATGCATGTCTATTAGTTGATAAACATGTTTATTTTTTTAATAATTTATAAGGGTTTAGAGCTTTTTTACTAGGCTGGAATGGATGAAAATTATTTTAGCTATTTTAAATAGTGAAAATGTTTTGGAATTGCAAGTTTTTTTGACTTAGAAGCCAAGTCACAGAACAAATTAAACTCGTATTGCATACTGTATATTCATTAAAGTTCAAATATATATGAATTGCTACTTTTCATGACAACTACAAATCAAATGGTCATACTGCAGATTGTTACTCTTGGAAATAAATAATCATATGATTATTTATAAATGAAAAATCTGAAACATGATTACACACAGGTAGTATTAACTTTTGTGTTGTTAATTAAGAATTTATCAACGCAGGGTGTGTGTGGCATATTAGCTCGGGTAATGAACTTACAAGTCCACCAGTCCTTACACTGGAGAGTCCATCATTCAAAAACATTACATTTAGTCAACTATAAAAAAACAGATAAAATCCTGACTCCGTCGTGATCTGACCTTTTCATCTGATATATTCCTTCTTGTGAAGATCTCCTACGTATACACATGTACATGTACGAAAACATGGAAGTGTTGAGGTGCTGTATTGTAAAGGTCCTCTCCCCAGACTCAATCTGTGTGTGTCATATTCCATTTTTTTATTTTTTATTTTTACTTTTCTTTGAAATTGTACTTGAAAATCCTCTGGGAAAAATGTCAGCTGTTATGCTGGAAATTCATAAAATCAGATAGCAGTGATTTCTCTTTAGAAATAGCTCAGCAGTGTACTTAGGTCAGAATCACAGCTAAATTAAGAGGTGTTTTCAGTTGAAATGCCTCCCAGGAGGGGGGGAATTTATTATCTTTTTTTACAGGATGGCTGATGAGCATGAGTAAATTAACAGTAGGGTATTGGAGAGAAAATACTAAAAATAAAACAAAGTATTAAATAAGAATCTGTGGATTCTCATGTCACAACATTTTAACTTGTAATATTTTTTTTTTAGTTTGGGGTATTACATTACAAGTCTGTTCTCAACAAAAGACTTTGAAGTCAATTTTCACATATCTTGTCATCAATAGGCAAAAGACATCATGGGACTATGCTACTCTTGTAATTTCAATTTAGTTGTTCTGTTTGGAGATTTCGCGTGAACATAACTATTCTTCATTACATGCATTTACCTATATTGAATTTAAATTAACTGTATTTGAAAAAACCAGGACTAAAAAACCCGGGCCTCGACCGGTCCCGTATGGAAGTCATAGGTTGGATTCACATGTTTGATTTGGCAAAAGTTTTATGCCGGATGCCCTTCCTGACACAACCCTTTGCATTTATCCGGGCTTGTGTCCTCATGCAGCTACATTGACAAAATGTGCCTTATTATATAGAAAAATAAATACATATACATTTGTTATAGGTATACCATAAACAACACTTTCCGATGTTCAACAGTATTTTTTAACACCCAGTAAAAGGTGTTAAAGCAATATAAGATTACATTAGTGTATACTTCAAAACAAATGTTTTAAAACTGAATGCATGGATCATATATAACTTCTTGAAATCTATCTTAACTTTGCAGTATATATAGAGATATTAATTTTGCTACCACATGGTGATTAAAACTTTTAGTTATGCTGGACCATGTTGATTATGGATTTAAACTTGAGGAAATACAATTTATATTATTGAGAATACAGTGCTTATATCATCAAGACCAAACTCTTCTTTATTTTGATTTTTAACAAATCAGAGCTTTCACACAAAATAATAAAAAATATACTTAAAAGTGGCATCATGCTTCTATAACTACTAATTTCACAGTGTCAGGTTTGATTCAAAGAACCATCACCCATCTGTACAAAGTGCAACTGGCAATGCAAAATAATCGACATGCAGGCTTTCTTTGCACAACTGGTTAAGCAACTTTTCATTAGAATAATATAAACCTGGATTATATTCCTCCATATATAAAACTGACATAATAATGTATTAGATTCATATATGTACCAACACAGTACACACTCAAAGCGCTTCACAGTGGTTCCATTATTCATTCACTCTTCATTCATAATTGGTGATGGTAAACTGCATGTGTAGCCACGGCTGCCCTGGAGCAGACTGTCTGAAATGTGGCAGTCAATCCACACCAATGGCCTCCCTCAGCCACCTCCAGAACATTTGCACACCAGTGAGTGTGTAGATGCCTTGCTTCATCTCCCTTCCCTCTCTGGAGGCAAGGAGGACAAAGGACACAATGTGGGATTTGAACCACCAATCCTACAATCTTTGGACAACATGCTCTAACACCTTAGCCATTTGTTTGATTTAGATTGGACTTATTAAAAGTTACATTACATCAATGTGGTCCTTTAATCCCTTGCATGTACGTACAGGTCTGTGTCCTATTAATTGTTTTTCTGTCTCTGGTCTGAGTCAAGCCGTTGCTGTGTTCAAACCCATTAGACTAACACAAAAAGTAATGAAAAGCAAATAAATTTGAAATTGAGTTTTTTGAAGCCAACATATGGTTTATGGATTCCTAAAAAGCACAAAGGATCCCATGTATAAAGCTTGTTTTAGAAATGCAGGCATCATTCTAAATAATTGCTGCATGATTTTCATATTCCAAAATCATTCAGAACAATATCAGAATGTATATAATTAATTTCATCTTTGTTAATGGTGTTTTAATGGTAAATTAATAAATTTCAAAATATGCTTTGATGAGAAGCCTAATTGTGAAAAAAATAGCAATTACAATTAAGGAATAGTGAAAAGAAACTGATAAATAGAAAATGATAAAAGAAACAAGGCCTACCATCTGCAATACATTATTAACACAATAATATCAGATGTCAAAAGGAACACGATGCGCGTTTTTCATTCTGTATTTTCATTTTTCATCTTTATCTACATTTCTGTTTAATATAGTTTTATCACAGCTACATTTAGGAGTTTTTTGGGGGTTTTTTGTGGGAAATAAGAAGCAATCTGACCGTCCAAGGGGACAGCATGTCTTTAGGCATTGGGTTAAAGCAGCTGGCACACTGGCACGCCATTAAGTTGGCACCGGCTGTCAGCTGCTCAGTGGAAGAGGTTAGTTTAGCAGTGGGAGATAAGGTCGGGTACGGCAGTATAAAATCAGCTTCCCAAATGAACAGTGCTGTGTGTTTTTTTGTAATAATTATTTTTTGATAGCATTGAGAAAGTGAACCAGGTGGTTGAGAGCGGAGCGTTGATACAAAACATCTACTCCTATGTCCTCACCCTGGATAACCCAGTAAAAAATTTTAAAAAATCATAATTTCCAATGCATATCCGTTCATCAGCAACAGGGTCCTACAAAAGGAGTTGCCTCGACATAATTATTTTCGCTATTATTTATATATTTATGTTGTATGTGAATTTAAAAAAAAAATCTCTTTAGTTTTGTAAGAGTTTCTTTAATTTACAAAATATTCATTTAATCATCTTCACCACTGTCTCCGTTTTTGCGGGGTCACAAGATTGCTGGAGCCTATTCCAGTGGACTTACAATTGAGAGGCGGGGGACACTCCGGGTGTGATGCCAGGGTACTGCGTAGCCACAAGAAAGACAATCACCCACACCTATGGACAATTTCAAAGTTACCAATTCACCTGAAGTAGATGCTTTTGGAGATGACAAGAAGCTGGAGAACTCAAAGAGAGTCCTTTTTAAAAATAAAATTATTTATTTTTTCCTATACTGTATTTTCCTTACTCAATCAATACTGTTTCTTACCTATATTGTACTTTACTTACTTACTCAACTATAGTATTACAATGACAACATTGATGTTTTTCATGTGTGTGTACTTTGGGTGAAATTCTCAATATAAAGAACTTCAGAGGCTCTGCTTTTTCAGAATAGTGACAATTTTACTTTAAAGTTGAATGAAACGTGATCAGATGGCATTGTTTTCTACTGGTCTCAGGAGCTCTGCTACTTTGAAATTGAAATCTGTGTCTTAAAGATAAACTTAATTCAAAGAGGCTGATGCATTCAGTGTATTGCTACCCTCTTAGCAAACAATGTAAGACAAAGCCAATTACTGTAGTCAGGGCAAGTTTCTTAAATGTATTTCTGCATTGAGGGGTTATGTATCAAACTATAATCTGCAACCTGTTGCCAGCCTGAGACTTGGACAAGATTTTTCGTGCTGTGAGAATATCAGTGGTGTTATTTAAGTTTTATACTTCAACAACCATCATGACCATAATTAACTCATTTGATTTGTTCGAGAGAATAATTGAGACTCCAAATATTTTTTTTTAAAAATGGTGCTTTGAATTCTGACTTAAGGAAAAGAAAATCCCATTGATTCTTTCCTTCTTTTGCACCTTGACCAACCTGGGAACCTGACATGGCCAATCACAGTGGGAGGTGGCCTTTCTCTGCTATTGCCACACCTTCGGCCCTTTCACACGGGGCCAGGTTCCCACAACTGTAAGTTGAAACCATGGTGTCATTGTTTTTGGGATGATGTCATGTAGTGGGACTGTGACCTCGTTGCATGACGTGGAGTTGATTATTATCTCTAAAATCATCTTTATATATTCTCCCCACCTCATTTAGAAACACTTAATATTATAGTTTGTGGACTGTAGTGAAGTAATGCCTTTCTTGGCTACTTTTTGTGCATAATGTAACTGACGTCCTCACCGGTGCATTGTTTATAAGTGGAAGTGGCCTTTAACCCTTTGTGCTATTGTACTCTGTACCTTGTGTGATGTTTTTCTCTCTCTTGTGGGGCTCATGTGTATGGAAGTACTGTATTTTATGTGTCACTTTTTTTTACATTCACATTAGCATTTCTTTTCCAGCAGATTCTTTTTTTCCCCTCTTTTTAAAAAAAATCAAAGTCTGATTATTTGTTTGTAGGACCCAATCGACGGCAGTTTTACCATGTTTGTGCAGCCAATTAAATTCTCACCATTCACATGGAGAGCAAAGGGAAATGTTGGCGCTATACTTCTCCCTTGATCCCATCTGCACAGGGAGCCCTTCTGCAAGATTGTTTAGTTTACCTGACATCATAATCACTTCCAATTTATTTAGTTTTGAGACTGTAAACCAATTACACCCTGATAGTTGTCTACAAGCCCCACGTGGCCAAAATTAATCCAATATACAGCCATACTGTACACATAGAGGTATAAGCAGGGTGCCAAAAAGACAAATACTTTGACAAAAAACAAATACCTGGAATGAGTATTTTCTGTTGCCAATTGCTCTTCTATTAGGGCTATATGAAAAATTATATGTTATGCTTTTGATCCATGTAATTGTGATAGTTATTACTGTCTTACATTTGAGTTATTTGTTAGGTGTTAGTCTGTATAATGAAAATCAACAAAGATATTTAAGAAAAAAAGTTAGTTTTACCCATAATGGACAAACTTAGTGAATGTCATCAAACTGGTTCTGCCCCATTCTTTCAGAACACTGCAGGCAACTTGCCTTCCCGTAGTCTATCCAATGAAGTCAGGGGGTGTCAAGTCTTGCATAACAGGAGGGATGAGATCTTAACTCCCAGGTGTCTTTTATGGAGTCATTTAAGTAGGTGCCAATAAGTAGGTGGAAAATACCACTGTGATATAAAAGGAGGGAGTAAAAAATAAAATGAGTTAATTTGACAAAGTTGTAGGTCGAAATAGCTGTGGTGTTGTTAAACAGCCGATGTGTTTCTTACGGTCTGTGTTAGTTGTTCATGTTGAGAATCCCAGGTGGTTTATACGACATAGGGCCTTTAATCATAAATGTTAGTCCATGTTCCTCATGGCTGTTGTTTTTTTTTTGTTTGTTTTTTTCCACACTAATAAGTTGGATTCTCCTCTCCCTCTGAAAATCATATCTATAAAAAAAAAAAAAAGGAAAGTCATTTACAGAAATGGAGAGGCAGAAAAAAAGAGCGTCTTTACTTTGTGTCCCTGTCACAAAGTCAGACCCTTTCATGTTCATTCCCAGAGGCTGATTGGTTGTGATTTTGTTGTCCATCTTTACCCAAATCACAATTCACAACATATTAAAGATGATAGGCTGGAAACCTGATTTTTTATTTCTGATGTTCAACAACACAGACACAGTAACAGGGCAGAACTTTTTATACGCTGTTAACAAGAGAAAGGCAGGTGCTATTTTTTAATGAGTTTCTAACAAAAAAATGTGTTCATCCATAGTTTTTCTGTCATGATCAATAACACTAATGACGTTATATTTTTCTCTTTATACAAACTAATTTTTTGGATAATTTTTTTTCTCGTACACTGCAATAAAATCAGCTAAAATTGGCGCTCTCACTTTGTAAAATTTACAGTATGCTTAAAAGACGCCACATCTCTAGTTCACTTATTTCTGGTTTTGATTGACATATTCCACTTTTTTTCTCTTCCACGTCTGCTTCTCATGCTGTTGGCTGTGCCTGTCGGTCTGTGTGATAACCAACGACCAGAAAACCCAGAGCATGTTTCCCAGAGCTTCATTGGATTCACTGTCCTTATTTTCATCTCTTTTTTTGTCCCTCTCTTTCTCTCTGCTGTAGGATGAAGGGCCACAACACCTTATTTCCACAAGTGCAGTAAAAGTACAAAGACTTTTTTGCTCTGCTACATATCATGAAGGAACGGTGGTCCCTTGAACCTGCTGAAAGACCCACTGAAAGATTGGGTGACTGAGAGAGGGATCAAGATTTTTTTTTTCCTTTCTTCGCAATTGCCTCTTTTTTCCCTGTTTTGCTTTGGCGTCTGTGGGAGAAGATTTTTTGCAGAGACCAACTCTTTGCTGCTGTTTTTTAGACATGATAGGGAAAAAAACTTTATAGATTCATTATGCTCAAAGCATGCATACTGACCATACTGACACAGGACACACACACACACACACACACACACACACACACACATAATAGAGAAGACATATACATGTGAAGATACTACACTTAAAAACAAAAACAAAAAAAATCTACTTTGTACATGTATAAATACGTGCAAATGCCAACTCAAGTACTGAAGCAAACACAAGTGTGTGTGCACACACACATACACACAAACACACACACCAGCCTGCTGCCATTTTGGTTTTTGTGCCTACACAGGGGTTGTGCTCTGTGACAGGGCAAGCTCTGGATCAAAGAAGAAAATGAGAAGAAGGAGAAGAAGATGATGAAGAGAATCCAGGATAATTTACATGCATCATTCCTTAGGAAATAGGGACCAAAGGACTAAATGCTTTTTAAAAGAATATAAATATATAAATATATATTTAAAAACTCATACCTTGTAGCTGCAAGTATTACAATTTACTCGTAGTCAAAAAAAAAAGTCATTAAATCAATATCCAGTGGCCTACTGTAAGTACCAATAAAAGAAAATGGAAATAATGTATAAACAGACACAAAATCGTAGTATAGGGACTTTTGCTCTGGATGTTGATTAAGCACCAGGTTGTAGAATAGTAAAGTAGACTAGAAAAAAAAAAAAAAAAAAAGATTTGCTAACTTTTACTGTTGTTTAAAAAAAAAAAAAAAAACTTGACGTCAATATGAAAAAGGGGCAAAACGGGGGAGAAAGGGAAAACATGTATCTGCCCTTATATACAAGAATTCACTTTCTTTTGGACACTAAGGTATGTTGAGCTGCATTCTGTAATAACGGTGCATTTTGTAATGTCGAAAATGTCATAAGTTATTACATAATGCGGCAAAATTTATTACAAAATGCGTTTCTTTATTACAAAATGCGGCTGTATTACAAAATGAAATGAAAAAGTTATTACATTTTGGACTATTTATTACAAAATGCACCGTTATTACAAAATGCGGCTCAACAAGGTATCAGCCACTGGATATCTCGCTCATCATGAAATATATGTCACTGTACTCTGACAGCTCTGAACAGACTGTTGTAAGAAAAAAAAAGACTTGAGTAGAGAAAAGAAGACTGAACTTAATAATGTCTTTGCTGGACAGGGTTCAGATGTTCAAGGCTTCTCACTAGCCTTTATGTTTATGCGACAATCCACTGTAAAGACCAAGCAAGATGGACTAAATGTGTCTTTTTTTTTTTCTTGCCCTTTTGTATTGCAACAAGTAGTTTGAATTATGAAGCTAGAACGTGTTAAAAAAAAAAAAAGAAGAAGAAAAGATGGTTCCACAATGACAGATGTGCAGATGGTTGTTCTTGAGAAACAAAGTGTGGGAGATGGAGTGAGGTGACAGCTACTGAAACTGCCAGCAGAATAAACTCAGTGTAAGAATGCAATTGGCGCTTTTGGCATTAACAATCTGTCACAAACCAAAGTTTGCCCATTGTAAACATCCAGGAGTTTGAATGAATGACATGCCATTTAGTACTCGGATGCAGAACTCCAGATCAAGAATAATTGGTTCTCGTTCCACGATAGACAAAAAAAAACAAACTCACAAACTTTCTCTCAAGTGAACTGAATTTACTGTATTGATGTTGAAGGGGTGCTGGCTTTTAGAGCACATTTAGGTCTGTCATATTTAATGTAAGTTCCATTATTTTCATGCTTACTGATCTACTGTATTCATATATTCTTCATATACCAGACACCCTATGAAAAGTTTAAGAAAACTAGGTCGTAATTACATTTGATTGTTTTATTTTGCTCGTGGCTTTCTTTTCACTGACATCAGGCAGGACTAAGTGAAGCACTCAGACTTCTGTGTGTCTTGATTTAAAGTCAAGTGGCCTTTATTTGGACTGTTTTAAAGCTGCGGATGTGGGCTCTTTTCTAAAATCAGATCAATATGTTTGGAAATGGTACCACAGGGAGGGGAGATGCTGTTTCGATCAAGCGAACACTTCTCAATTTTCCCTGTTGAACATCAGCTCACATTCGTTCACCAACCTTGTGAAGAGCTGACAGCTGGCACTAAGAGGCATGGCTAAGCAATGCAGAGAGGGAGATATGTGGATGTGAAGTCAACAACCAAACATGACAGAGATCTTTAAACTGATGACTTTTTCAATAAAATTTGAAGCTGTAATCAAGCTACTAGTTGCACATCAGATATCTGTGCTATATGCTTTCAAAGAGCAGGATTAAGGAGCTCAAATATGCATGAAATCTAACGCTTCGGTCCAACTAGTCCCTTTTTACTGATCAGACTTCTCCTTGCCTTTCTTTCCCTCTTTATCTGTCTTGAGAGAGTATATCAGACCAGATCTTTTCCAAATCAGCAAAGGAGGGACTGATAAAATGCGCAATTAAATTCCACCCTTTGTCATTGAAAAATGCAGAAGTTCCCAATTTATGTCCTTGATCTCAATGTGCCAGGCAAAACCTCTTTTTCCTCTTGCCTAAGAGCGGCCATCCTCTCCAAACGTCAGCCCAACTGTTCAGTGGCTCTCTCCCTGGAACAGCACTTTCGAACTTGGCTAATGTCTGTGCTCACTACCCTTCAATTATCTCCTGCACCGTATTAGACATGCTATTTCACCTTTCCCTCTAATCACACTCTAATCATCAGCCTCCATACATCAGCAGCAACGAAGTGAAAAATCACCAGGATAATCACTTGGACAAAATTACGAGAGAGATGATTCCCCGCATGCACATGGATGACAGAGGGAAAATTAGAGAGAATTATGTTTGTACCTACTCCCTGGCAAAGCTTCCGACAGCTGACCCGGCATCACTGACGCTTCAATAACCAAAGAGGCTATAGAGGAAAAATGCGATAAATACTTCCATATTACAGTGGGATTTAATACTGAAAACCAGATTGATGTTGCCAAATTAAATGGAAATGGAGGATAATGACATTTCTGATACCTTTTTTTCTTTAGTACAGGGCTTGCAACAATAGTTGCTTTAAAGTGGGTCGAAGCCAACAACTTTGGAAACGTTCAATTCTTCAGAAGCAGCTGCTGTAAGGACTATATTATTGTGCTTCTTCTTTCAGCTTGTAATTGTGTCTGAACTATTTCCACAGAGGCCTCTTTTTTTATGATAAAATAACTTGTTCCACACTTCTTTTTTTAAATCTTGTTTGTACCCCTGCTGGAACACCTGCAAAGCACAGTATTGCTCAAAGCTGAAAGAACATTTTGAAGCACAATAGTTCTTCAGATCCGAAATGATGCCCACCAAAATGATTGATAGATGAATAGATGGATAGATAGATGGATAGATAGATAGAAATAGATAAAGAAAGACAGAAATAAAGAAAAAAATAAAGTAAACTCCTTCTTTCGTCCGTGACCAGTTACAATGTGGAAAGGCAGGAAGCTCATATGAATTATACTGATTTAAAATAGGTCAACACAAAGACATGTTTTCAAAACTGGGCTTATTATACTTCTGAACCTGAACTAATTAATTGAGAAATCGTTCCATAAGCAGTTGAATTTCCTGTGCTTGTCTTTTTTTTTCTTCTTTTTTTTTTTTTGAAAGTGTTCTGCGAGTGAGGCTCTGTCATTCTGAACATGAACTTTACACGTCCGCTCCACTGATCTTCTCTGTCTTGTACCAGATGTTGTAGTTCTCACCGCTAATGGCAGGTTGAGTCCCCAGTGAGCCTAAACCCAGCCTAGCCTAGCATCCTGCTGTCTTCATGTAGCATATCTGCTATGCCAGGGCTAAATTAGGCAATGTGAAACCAGAACCTCCACACTTAAAAAAAAAAAATGCTCTTAGTACTTTTATACTGCAGGGAGGATGTTATTGAAGTGATGTTAATTAAAACCAGAAATAGCTGTGAAGCATGCTCCAGAAATAGCAAAACAAGATTAGATAGTTTAAAATTCCTTCCCCTATTTATTAACAGAATCTGCCTAGACCCTCAAAGCCTCATTTCTATTTTTTTTATTTTTTTCAGGGCTCAAGAGCAATGACAGATGTTGACCTAGCAGGATATAATGAATCTATTCCTGATATACTTTTTGACATTTTTCCTCTTATTCAAAAATTTTAAAAAATCAAATTTTGCATTTAAGACAATTTAAAAATGAGTGTCATTATGTGTTAAATATTGGTTTTCATTAAATCTGAAAACCAAATATTTAGCATATCAAGCAAATATCTCCAGGGGCATGTCCCTTAAATCATATAGCTTCTATTCCTCCTGGCCATTCTGTGTTTTATTTAGCATATAATATAATGTAGCTGGAGCAATTGTCGGTTCCACTCTGGCACAAACTCAATATACCTATTATCTTCCTGAGCCCTGTATGACTGTTCAGCCGCTCAGTCCTCCACAGGACCATGTATGTTTAGGGAGCTAGAACCACTGGTGGGACCAGGAGAGAACCACAAGAGCATGGATACAAGCCTCCAACCCCTTGGGTGTAGGACTCTCACCATAAAATAGCACTGATTATCAAGGAAGGGAAGTGAAAATGTAATTGACTGAAAGTGGAGAGATAATTAAAGGAACCTGTTGGACAGGATGGACGAAATTAATTCCTCTCATTTAATAGCTGCTTTGGGAGAGAGCTTTTTTCCGTCATCTCACTTTAGCACAGAAAAGTTTTTTTTTTGCAGTGGAAATGTGACTTTATATGGAAAAAGTTGGAGATGGAAATAGGCACTGGGTGGTGGGGGGTGCTGTGTGCTAAACTGAAACTCCACAAAATCACTCCCAATACTCAGGGCATCAGGCGCTATGATGTCACGATTAGTGGAGAGGTTCAGAGCCTTGCCTTACCCCTGATCCTGTGGGTGTCCGAGCAGAATCACAAATAAGAGGTCAGATTGCATCCCATTACAGGGAGTGTTGAGCAAACAGGAAAGGCTAGGGAACGACCTTTAAAGATTGCTTAGGAATTACAGAATATTTAATGTCACGACAAATAACAGAGATCAGACTGTCCACCTAGGAACATTATAACTCACCACAGGTGTGTGGTTCTGCTAAACAACATGGCTGAAAGCAATGAGGACAAAGACTTTTGTATTCCTTAATGTAAATAGCTTATAAAATACAAAAACAGAGGGAGGCTGTATAGCAGCTCATGTAAAGAGGCCCAACTCTGTGGGACAATGATGTCACTATAAATGTATCCACAGCAGTGCAGGGATCACGGAGAGTGTTAGTCCTTTTAAACCCCTTTAGTTTTAGACTCTGAACATTCGTCCTACAACCGTAGGCATGAGACCAAGTCTTGGAAAGCATTTGACTCAGTGTCAGACTGAAGCAACAACCCTGAAGTGATCCATTAATCATGATTCTGTGTACACCAACATGTCATGATTTTTTTTTTTTTTTTTAATTTTCTGACAGCAGAAAGATCGCCTTTCTGCTAATTGGATTAGTCCATTTGTGGCTGATGAACAGAAATGACAGCAACAGTAGAGTTCATTCATTTGCATGCTTACTACTTGACAGTGTGACAAAATAAATAAATAAAGACTTCAGCGACCTCAACACTTTTTCAAATTCTTCAGAAGCCGGTCTTTTATAAGTTAGGTAGTAGGCAAAAAGAAACTGCAGGTAACAGTTTGTTCAAATGTACATAAATCATCTTTTAACACGCGATTATGTTGAGAGGGGAGGAAGGGGATGAACAACAGAGAACGCCTTGCCTACTTGACCGTATCTCCGACCGGCCTCTCGGTCATACAGCTGCATTCATCCTGTACATAAAATATATAGCTTATTTTTCAATTCTGTTGAATCTTCTTTACACATACAATACAACATGTTCAAACATCTAAAAAAATAAAAATAGTTCATATATTTCAATGAAACTAAGAGAAGGAACCTATTAATTTATCAAAAAACATCTGAAAATATGTTATTTGGGAAATATTTTTGGTTTTCTTTGTTTTACAGTTATCGTCAGCTGAAGCTGGGATATATCATATGTCATGATGTCTATTCATACAGATTATGCTTTAATGATTTTTTTCTTTTTTTTTTTCTTTCTTTAATCCTTGTATGAAATCCCTTGTGAAAGACCAAGTTCCAGGAGATTATGCTCACTGGAATCTCTAAAAATCACAAATTAATAAACTGCACTGCAAATAAAATGTCTGATTGTACAGTAATTGTCATTTGGATTCAGAAAAAAAAAAAAAAAAAAAACCTCTACCCATTACACAACTGAGTTCAAATTAATAAGCTTTTGCATGTTCACTAAGATTATCGTTTGGGGCCCTTTTGCTGTCTGAAATAGACCAAAAATATCAGACTTTGCTGCCGGTTTGGTTTTGATGAATTATTTCATCTAATGTTCTTGTCAATATCATTACTATTAACTGTGTTTTGTTTTGTACATGCCTATTAATTTCTTAAAAATAATTAAGAGTTAGGGGTGATGGCAAACATGTCTCTGGTTTTCATTTCCTTTCTTACCTGTGGGCAGATTCTTTCACAGTTTATCTAATATGACTCCATCAAATACCACTATTGCACCAAAATTAAATAGTGCCACATTTCTTTCCTCCAGTCAGGTCAAATTGTTCATGTGAGGAGAGAATGCTGCCTTAAATCCAGACTGTTCTCTCTGACAGTACTACCTGTGATCAGTGGTCAGATGCACTGTTGTCTGGGGATCTTCAAAAGTCAAAATTCTCTTGCAAAGAAAAACTCTTTGCCAACATCAATTTTGTATAAAGCCCATTCACACATATGAGGACTTGGGCATCCACCTAAACTTCCATTTACCAGGACCAAAATGAAAACCATCTCAACTAACTGAACCATTTGCTTCGATCATCAATCATTACTTCCCAGCTTCATTATGTAATTCCTTTATCTTCATTTGTTGTCACATAAAATTAATTTAACATGACTATATCTGATATTTATATTCACAATTAACTGAATGATCTTTTTTTTTCCTTAATGTACTTGCACAAACTGATTTACTGTTTCCTTTTTGTTTGAAACAGATTTGTAATTTGAATAAGCGTTGGCTTGGGTCGCTTTCACTGATTGGGGTGATATCTCCCATAATGCTCCTGAACTCTGTAGTTCTCTAGTTCATTATATTCTGCTTAGACTAAAATAAAGCACAGTCCTGTAGAAGATTGTGTTTGCATTTTCCTTTTTTTATCTCTTCACATACCCTGATTAAATAATGCTTGAAGTCTTGGTTGTATCATGTCTTGCATGCATGACCCTATTTGCAAAGATGTACATTCTTTGGTCTTCTCTTGTCACTTGGATTGTGGAGAAAATGAATTTAGGATATGTAATTGAATAAAATGAGCTAAACACATCCAAAAAACAAAGTAGATGAGACGGTTAGTAAACCATAATTCAAAAAAAAGCAAATCATGGACTGTAAATGGATGGGAGATTGGGGATGAATGAAATAAACGGTGAATTGATTAAAGGGAAATGGATATTCAGCCCTTGTTTTGTGGAGGCGTTGCATTGGAAACAAAATGAAGTGCAGTGAGCTCCGCTGGTTATCACTTATGAATGAGCAGCAGGAGGTCAATTGATTAATCAGAGATTTTCATCATGCTACAATTTATCGACAGAGAAGTTATGATAAGTAGGGTCAGGTTACACTGGAGCCTATGGTCAGTGTCCTTTTTACGGCTGAGTCTCCTCCTCCCCCATTAATCCTCAGTCAGGTAGAAGTCAACAGATGCCTCAAATGCTATTACAGTGGGAGGAAAATCCAATACAATATATCGTCCTACAAATGACAGAACAGCTGGTGCATATAGGTAAGATACTTTAACTATTTCAAATTTAACTCAGTATGGTTCAACAATTTCCAGCACTCACAAACATTCCCTTCAACAGAAATTGTTCCCAGACTGGAGCATGATACCCCAGGGAATGTGAACGACCCAGCCATCCCAAGACACCAAACATCATTGGTTGTTTATGAGCCTTTCTGGTGCCTCCATGTAGTTGCATCAGTGTGGAAACCAATTTATGGTAGCTAAATTTTCAGGTGATAAAAAGGCAAAGATTGGCTGGTTGGGGTACTAACTCTTGGCTATTCACATGTTGACTCCCATGCCGAGTCTCCAGGGACAGTTTCTCATTGTGCCGCAGACACTCTGTGATTCCACATGACAAACTGGTTTGTTCCTCCAAGTGAATCCTGTTGAATTATTTTGGTCCTTTCAATTGCATCTCCTACCCCTGAGATTTTCCCCTACTGTTGCCTTTCAGCCATAAGCCTCGACAGCCACTGTTGTCGATACTCAATCTGTTCTGTAACCCCTAAAGCTAATGAAATGTGCTAACAGGGGTTTGTTTGTTTGTCTCCTGGAGGGGGGCCAAGGGAAAGAAAATGGAAGAACAAGATTCTTTTGACAGTTCCATTTTTCCAATGTTTTGGAGTGAAGGATAATGATGAAGTATGGATTCGATGATGGAAAGTTATTACATTTTGTTGTCTTTATCCTTGTTTGGGAAAAAAAAGAGTCAGTTTGTTCCAAAGACGGTGCTTTTTCAGTTCCTGGGTTTAACCTAAATTCTAACTCTGTCAGTGTTGGACAGGAAAAATCCCATCTCACTTCTTTCAGCCTTGTATCCCTCTAAATCATCAGTGTAAAGTGTGACAAACACACAGCTTCTGAAGTGCTTTTCTTGTCTGTATTAACTTTAGTGGTGATGCCGTTTGAGATGGTGTGGTCTTATGATGCTCAAATATAGTGGTTTTCCTTGATAGACGAGCAAGATTTTTTTTTATTTTTTTTTTATTTTGATAGACCTGTGTCAATCATAAACCTGCTTAAGCTGTTTGCAGGTTTTAGAAATGAAATCAAATTAACAGAGGCAGTTCTTACATCTGTAAACTGGCTGAGAGAAAAAAAAAAATTAAGTAATAATAGGTTGATCACAAGCATGGTATCTTCAGTAATATATTTAAAAAAAATATAAAAAACAAACAAAAAAAAGATAATTGCTGTGGCGATAATCCAAATCATAAGACGACACTATTATAATTGAAAGATATGTTAAAAAAGAATATGCAATACAATTCCCCTTATCTATAAATGGAACTTTTCATTCAGATCAAAAGTAAAACAAAAAACAAAAAACAGATTTAATGGCTTTATGATAAACTGAACAAAGCTCTCTTCATTTTCCTGACTCTTTTGCAGTTGACAAATGTGTAATTGACAGAAATGCACTCAAGACCATTATTTTCATATATGTAACTCATGAAGCATATGCCAAGGGGCGTCTTGTTTGAGGGTAATCATGACTAACGGGCTTTCAACTTCTTAACTATGTCCCACACAAATATTTACCACATTGACTTATCACTTGTCACTTACCATGCATTTAGCATTTGACTTTTATCATCCATTAATCTATCAATGCAGCCATTAGGGACACTGAAGCATTTGGGAGCCCTCTGCACACTCCAATGGGTCTATCAGCATGTTCTGTAATGGGAAATATGTTTCAAACGCAAAGCATAAGCTATGCCACTCAGAAGCCAGAATGTGCTGTCAACAATTGTACATTTACATGATGGGGTGTTTTTGTCTCATCTGCACCAATTCTTCTTTCTCACAAAAAACAGGTTTTGTTCATGAAGGAGGTTCAGAATGACGATGACAAAGGGTACCAAATTTCGATTCCATCTCTTTTAACATGCAGATTCCTAAACAACAAAGAACGTAACTGAATGAAGGTGTGAAGAACTTGTGAGCAAAGCAACACAATTCCTTTGATCCTATTATGTATTACAAAAGATTAATCAATATCTAATCAACGGTAATACAGCTTGCTATGTCTTACAGAGCTGTCAGAGATGAGGTTACCATGGTGACTGGACAGGTGTACAGACTTTAGGCTGCAACGGTATTGATGGAAATTAAGAAGCATTGATGAGACTTGGAGATACTGGGATTGAAACAGGAGATAATTACAGTGAGGGATGCAGAGGGAGATGCGGGGAAGATGTGGGGGAGGGAGGCACAGATGAGATTCAGGTTGGAGGTACAGAAGGCACAGACAAGTGTAACATGGACATGTAGCCATCTTTCTGAATTTCATCCACTCTCACCTGATCAACAGGAATGATGTGTAACATCTAAGCTACATGGAAATAAAATGTAATGTAATAATAAATAGGGACGGTGGAGTTCTATATTTGGGTACCATTCACTTTTGAAGCAACACTAGTACGGAACCTGGTTCCCATATTTAGCAATTTTGTTACTTTCCTCTCTGTAAAGTAATTAAATAAAAAAATACATTTGTTGGACAAAAAAAATGTTGGATCAGCAGCTTTACTTCAAAGCTGTAAACTTGAAAACCTGGGAGCTATTGAAGAAACTTGTTTTAGTCAACATAAATAACCAGAAAAAAAAAAATGAAGAAAATGATGACAGTAGTGGGACTAAAAAATATACACTTCTATAACAATTAGTAACTAACATTGAAGAGGGATCAGCAACACACTGCTGCAGCAGTTTTGGAAAAGTCTGCATATTACAAGTTACTTTGGATATATATATATATATTTTTTATAATGTTGTCACTTCCAAATATTAATCACAGGTTGTAATTTGACCACTGTCTTTTCCCCACCAAGAGTAGTATGTAAAAAAAACTTAAATAAAACAAATTAACATCATCTTCTAATATTAGTTCACTTTCAAGATCATCTGCAAGATGTCTATATTATCATTTTCAGAATTTTCCATGCCCAAAATAAATTATCGTCCTCATTATCTAAGGCTGGCCCTCATTATTGTTGACCCCAGGAACGGCTGGAGGAAGTGTGACCTCAAATAAAAGATTTATACAAAATAAAATAAGCACATGCAGCATTTGGAGGTCTTTATTTATATATCAATACCTTTCTGTTTCTTTTCAAACTTATTTATAGGCTGGTATGAATGTAACGCAGGAAGATTTAAAGGATGCAAAAATGCGTGCATTTATACAAAGACACCAAAACATCTCAGTCATAGCCAGACTGGGAAAACTGCTGATGACATCATCTCAGTGCTTCAGATTGTACACTCACATTCTAGAATGTGAACTAATTTCTTAACTCACATCATTGACTGGAACAAGCTCTATCTGCTATGGCTGTCAGCCTTACCCAGGCCTGTAAAGAGCTGCCTGTCAACACCTGATTAACACCTGAGATAATAGGTCATTAAAGTTCTCCTTTAACGGTAAGTCCAATCAAATAATCAAGGTTGAGGATGGATGAACCCAAACTGGCGTGGAGTCCGGTTGTAGAGTAAAGCTTCTTCTATCCCTCGATGAATGTGGAATGAAACTGTAATGGTTACGACCCCACAACTACAAATCAGGTGACTCAGTTTCATGACGAACGTGGTGACTGCAATTCTTGACCCTATAATTCTTGCTAAACTTTTAATAATAAAGGAGCTTGAAGTGCATTTTCTCAAATTATAATATATTATGACATAATATTATAATTATTATATTATCCACAAATTTTGTAAACAACCTCAACCTTTACTTGGACGTCCTTTAATAACTAAAAAAAGGTTTACATGCCTCCCAGACTCCTACATGCATTGACACTAGAGTGAGTGGCCGTCATTGCCTGACAGCAGAGCTGAGCTGAAATGAAAGCACGAGGCCGGGCGACGGAGAGAACAAAAGGATCAAGCATTATCATCAAAACAACTTCGGCGCACTCCACTACAGCCTCACAGCTTCGGCCGGTCGAGGCGTTGATTTGTTTGTTCTGTCATTGTGGGTAGTCTGTCTATTTGAATCAATGCACATCTCAGCTCCTATTATGGTGGCTGGAGTAAAAAAAAAAGAAAAAGATAAGAACAGAAGGTGAGGACACCTCATGTATTTCATCTAGGAATAGAGACACATTATTTTGCCGTAATTCAGCTGTGGTTTACACTTGTAGGAACTGGCACACATAATGCCAATGTGGTTCATAAAAAAACATCACTGTGGGGAAGTGAACCAAATCCTGCTCTGAAAGTAGCTCTCATAAAGCGACATTGCGGCTAGCCTGCTAATAGAGCTGTGAGGAATGATGCAACTCGGAGGCAATGCTTTAATTTGCCCTTGGTTTCTCACACACGTCTAGGAACAGCCACCGTCTTCCAAAGCTGATTGGCCCGTTTACCTTTAGATACCGGCCAACCACCAGCGATCAAGGTATGAGGTGGCTGAATTTAGCAAGTGTTCAATTTTGTCTTGTTTCCCTGCAGCCCAAGTGATTCAAATGTCCTAGATGCAATCAAGGCAGTTGTAGGTGTAATGTTGAGAATATTTTTATTTTCATTTTTAAGGAAATAAAGACCCATTTTCATCCCACAGTACTTTTAAATGTTTAAACTTCATTCTTATCAAAAGATGTTTGCAGTTTAGTCCACTGGGTCCCAAAAGCTATTAGTTTCTTAGCAACCTGTGCAGTTACAGAGGAAGAGAGTAGAAGCTACTTATTAACCTGTTGCTATGACTACAGTGGTAGGCGATAACTCAGAAGATGTTTTAACCCTTTTTCTCTAGACAGCCACCCTGTGATAAACAGATGAACGTATAATGTTCAGAACATTCAGCAGAGGAAAGAATCTCTATCTGATAGGAATTTTTCTTTTAAACGTATTCAACCGTGTGTGTGTGTGTGTGTGTGTGTGTGTGTGTGTGTGTGTGTGTGTGTGTGTGTGTGTACACAAATATCTTGCAAGCCCAATTTATTTGACATGCCCACATGAAAGATGCACATGCAAATGTTTCCATTTTTCTTCTGTACATCTCCACACTGAGACACTGAGCAGTTACTAATGCTTTCTCCACGCAGACTGAAGTGTGTGAACTGATTTAAATTGATGTTATTCCAGGAGAAATGAATGCTTTTTCTTTTTTTTTTCTTTCTTTTTTTTTTTTTTTACAGCTGCAATTACGCCCCTCATGTCAATTCATCAAGAGATTTGCATGAGGCAATTGTTGGTGCCATGTCTACTGATGCATTTTTATTACATTTCAGTTAGGAATTGAATCCAATTATTGAAGTCATTCCAATCAACCAACAGGGGTCTCTCCTCAAAATGAAGCCTCCAGTATGAAGATGCTGCTGAGTCGAAGGACAGATTCTGAGGTCCATCTGACATTTAATCCAAATCTCTTTGTATGGCCTCATACCATCGCCTTTTACACACCAATTGAAAATAGTTTACCAAAAAGTCAAAAGTAGTCCCTTACCATCCTTTTAATTTTACGCTCATCATTTTACTTACTATGATTATTTTTTTTTCCGCTAGAAGAAATCAAAAGCTAACAAGCACTTAATTATTTTCTTTTTTTCCCCTTTCTTTCTGCTTGTTTGGACTCTGGGTGAATTTAGATATCAAAGCAATCATGCAAGACAGCAAACTACTGAGATTACACATTCATTTATTCTCATTGTAAATAATAATAATAATAATTATAATTAAAATAATATTATTATCATTATTATTATTATTATTATTATTATTATTGTTGTTGTTGTTATTATTATTATATTAATTATTATTAATACATTTTGAGCCCCATTTTAAAGTGGATTACATTGTTCCTGATTGAAACGTACAAGACAGAGAAAGGAGATCATCTGTTCATGAAACGCAAATTAAATTCAAATATTGTCAGTCAGCAGCTGATGTAGGTGGCTCTTCAAGTGAATGTAAACATTTGTTCATGCTCATTTATAAACGCTGTCAGCTACAGTGTCAAAAAAAGATCAAAAGCACCACTTCTTCCTAAACCTAGTATTTGCTCACTCCCCAGATGACACAATACCAGTGAAATACGGACACAATAAGAGTAAGCCAACCTGAATAGGAGATCCACATGGGCTGTAAGACACTGTTTATTTGCTTATGAGAATTATCTTACTAATAACATTGTCAGAGGAAATGGGCATGACAGAGCAGAGTTAACTATTCAACGGAGACAGGAAGCTTTGGTTTTGCTTCTCATTATATGACATTGTGGTAATATTCTCTCACTTAAACTTGTCTTGGAGTACACAGAGAAGAGGTCGTCAATGGTAGTTCTGTCAATGGCCTGCAGAAGCTCAGTGCTTTAGGTCCCACTGAAGAGATGAGCTGGTGTGCGATGTGGTTGTATGCACAGCGCTACTGCCCCCTGTGGGAGAGGAATGGGTGGGAGCTGCAGATGGCCCCTGCATCGTCATAGCAGAAAAACATCTTTCTATCTGCCAACAAGGGTCCCCATGAGATGCAAGTGCTACCATGAGTTTTGAATATCAGTTTTAATCTTATTAGCAATAGAAAAAAAAAACAGCTTGTGTAACTCAGGTGTTTATATGCCCATGGGTTCTAATAAACACAGAGGTGGTGTCTGTGTATGCTATATATTTGTGAGTATGTAAAAACAGCATGAACAATATGTCTCGACACAATATTTTTAAAAGACTGATCGAAGTGATCAGTTGAATTTGTGCTATTCTCATCCTGCAGAATAGCACGTTTTTCAGTCAAGATAGAATTCCCAACTCCAACTCTGTTCTACCTTTCATGTAACACAGAAATACATACACACAGACAAAAAGAAGTACAAAAACACACATGAACAGATGCACTAAACTGCAGCTGCGGCAAATGGGGGTGTGCACATTGTCCACTTGGACAGACTGTAATGCTTTTTGCGTTTACTTTTCATTTCACTGCTTTATTTTTTCTAGTCTGTGCCATCTCTGTGCAGCCTTTGTTCACACAGCCTCTGTCAGGTGTGTGTGCATCTATTTCCTATTCTCA
The DNA here is from genome assembly GCF_040054535.1 of Antennarius striatus. Classification (NCBI taxonomy): domain Eukaryota; kingdom Metazoa; phylum Chordata; class Actinopteri; order Lophiiformes; family Antennariidae; genus Antennarius; species Antennarius striatus. The sequence continues at coordinate 27,457,006 of NC_090776.1, read as the reverse complement.
TTGTACTGTCTCTTGTCATCCTTTCACCCGTCTCTCATCTCTCTGCCATCATCAAGGACCTGGTGGAGACAAGAGTCTGTATCTCAGCAACGCACCTAGCAACCGCTCCTCGTAACTATGGATTATAACCTGTTGCCAAGGGAGACAGAGATGGGGAATTGATTTTTTTTTTTTTTTAAGTGATGAAAATGAAAATGAATCACATGCATGAATAAACAACACATCAAGACAGGGCATACCAACATTTATGAATGGTATCTTTATTCATTTACAGTTTGTATAGATAAATTGAAGTTGACTTTATGGGATCCTGTAGAATGCAAACTGCTGTGAAACCCAGAACTCATTAACATAATTTAAAATATAAAATTAATTGTGTTGAAAAGGTGAAAAGTGAAAGTATAGTCAACAACAAATTAGCAGGTAAACTAGCAGGTGGTATGTTATATTTGCTTTCCACAGTTGAGTACAGGCCATTTCAATAAGTAAGTGACAAACACACACACACACACACACACACACACACACACACACACACACACACACACACACACACACACACACACACACACACACACACACACACACACACACACACACACACATTGTCTGTCTGAGGCCAATGGAACTGTCAAAATGTTGTATCCTAACCTTGAATTCAGTGAGAAGATGAAACAATTAAGAGCATTCAAATCGTCCAAACTTTGACAACCTAGAAATTACAGTGAAAAATTGTCATTTCATGATACCCAACATTCCAGCAATCATTCAAGAATAGTCCAAAGCAGTTTCAGTTATTTACCACCACCTTGTGGTAGATAGTGATACAGACAATTGGAGGAAAAACATATATAATTATTACTAATAGGGTTATAGTTAGGATTAGGGTATAAAGGTCATGATGAAAATATTCAAAGTGACGATCCTCAGTGACCATGCTTAGTACAAGAACCAAAATGGGATAGAGTGATGGAACTTTGTCTTACCCCCAATTGTCTGCCGTGAGTTTTCCATTATTACCAGTCCCATTCCTCTATGATGACCTAAAACTGAATGTTACTGGCACCTAAAGTTAGTGTGAGGGGTTATGACTAGGAATAGAGATGATAACCATGATTACATATTTTGAATTATGAGTGTAATGCTAGCTGTTAGACAGATATGGTTATGATTATTATTGACTTATTTATACAATATATATATAACCCCATTGTTAACTATCATGAACGTAACAACCATATTATGTTTGATATTTTAGGATTAGAGACAAACATTTTCAGCGAATATGTTCAAGGAGTTAGTGTGCTCAGGGACATGTTTTCACCAGCTTTAGAGTAGACATGATTTTTAAGGAAACATATATTTATGTTTCTATAAAAACACATGGAAACATATGGAACAAAGCTATATATATATATATATATATATATATATATATATATATATATATATATATATATATATATATATATATATATATATATATATATATATATATATATATATATATATATACACACACATACATCTGCATCCACTCTTTGTTGATGGATGGATATACAGTATATACTGTGTACAAACACACGCACACACACAGTGTAGTATACTGGGAACCTACTGCTTTTTTCAAGATAAAATGCTTTTTTACACCACTGGGTGGCAGTAAGAGTCTGTTGCAGACACAATCAATAGTGCAGAGGCCCTCCCAGGAACAAAGGATTAGTTGGTGGTCAGTCACAATAAAAAAAAGAAAAAAGAAAAAGATTACTGTTTGTAAACTGTGTAAATCCACTATGGGAGAGGAGGGTTAAGCCAGTCTGATTTCACGCCCAGTCAGCCCACTGGAGAGGATCCCTAGCCAGCAAACCTATGGTTGACAAGTTAAAGTAAGTAAGGAGCATTGTGAAAAGTCAGCCACTGCCTCTTCTGAGTAAATGCTTTGTTTCTAAGTTTCTTATTTGGAGATACCATTTGATCCGTCCAAATTCGAGGCGAAGAACAAATATTGTGTTGAAACATGAGAACATGGACACTCCTGAGGTAACATAAGATAAAAAGTTTAGTGTCCCAGGCAAATTCCATATTATAATCATGTTATAGCTATATGATTTAATGGGATCTATGATGTGTGGATGAGTCAGACGGTCAGTAATTTGGAAAAGATGATGGAGACACATTTGATCTGACACATGTAAATGTTGGCTAAATAGGACTGGTGGAGAAGAGAGAGCCTTTCTCAAGCAACTAATTGATCAATAAAGTAAACAGAGGCTGATCCTGGAGGGGGTGTCATGGTGAGACTGGAGAATGGGTGGGAGATAAAGGCAAAGTGCTAATGGATCATCTGTGGCCAAAACATGAACTTGGAGATGATTAATCTGCAGAATTAGCTGAGGTCAGTGGAATATATTAGAAACTCAAAATTGACTATTGTAAAATAGTGCCTGTGTTTATTAACAGCTTGTGTCAGAACTTTTTATGGGTTTTGGTTTTTTTTGCTTGTTTAAAACTCAAAGCAATGTTTGAAATATGCACAGATATGTTTTACATCCATTAGTAACAGATTAATTGTATTTTTTCATTCAAAGGTGCAACACAGCATTGCTACCACTTTAGTTGGCAGTGTATGTGCTGCGGTAATATAATTCACCCCATTCAAGTAAACAAAGAGACATGTTTGTGGAGATACTGATGCTTCTGTCTAAGCAGAGGCTTGTTGGCTGAATGAGGAGAGTTCTTTACACGCCAGATCACTGTGCATGAAAGTCCATAATTGGCCTAAAACATCAACCTTCGCTTTTGCTGCCTTGTGGAAAAGTGTTTCTAAGTCTGTTTGCTGCATCTTGGGTACCATTGAGTTTTATATAAACCAACAACACAAAGCCTGAGTGTATACATAAAAATCAGAAGCAATTTAAAATACATGGCAGACCAACAAGAACTGAAACTATAGCCAGAAACGTTAACTTCATAATGGTATATGATTTATTATGTGCATATTTCAGGTTAATCATTACTAAATGTGTACACAGTTAAACTGACACAGAATCTACTGTAAGTTTGATTCACTTTTGTCTCATTAATAAATAAATACATAAACAATTTACACAGTCCTTCATTCTTTGCCCATATGTGTTGAGTATTATTTGTTTGGATGGAAAGATCTGTCTAGTTATTCCATTTTCTCTACGTGACGAAGTTTTCTTTAAGTGAGTTGCTCAGTGTGCTCTATAAAGGAACTTCTCTTACTCAAAATGTACACATGTGACCAGCTTTTGTCTCCGATTCAGCAAATGAATGCCTTTAACAGTGACTTACTTTCATATATATCTTGATTTATATAAGAATATTGTCGCCGTGCTCTAGAGGTAGATAATACATGGATAAGCGACATGGTCTGGTGTTCCAAATACGCCGAGTAAGTAGCGCTGAACGAGACGGGCTCCACTGCTGACAACCAGGTGGACAGGTCCCCACCCTCATTCCCTCCATCTTTCATTTGAATAATGCATGCTAATTACCTACTTGCCGAAAGCATAACTGTCACCCCACAAGCCCAAAGAGATATTTTTATGCTCATACAGACACACACTCACTGGCACACATATGCACGTACATTTACTGTCACTGCAGCAGTTCTGCACACCTCAGACACTGACACATTTACAATAGAATCTTCTGACGACCTAGATGATAAACTTGAGGGAATTCCTTTAACAAAAGTGCCTGTCAAGGCAGTATGTAGGCTAATGATAGACTACATCAACCATTCTTCTGCAAGAGCAGAGAATGGCACTTGTGCTACACTGCTGAAAAGTCTTGTCTAACTCTAACAGCAATGGTGATAACAGTAATGGTGTTCAAACATTGCACTGAAATGAAAACACTATTACTTTGAGTGATGTTATTAATGTCATAAGACATTTTATGAAATACAATAAAATCTTATTTGCAGCGTAAAAGTGTTTTTTTTTTAAATTATTATTTCAATTAAACTAAAGGTTAAATTAGGTTAAAGGTTCTTTAAAATAATGCCAGATGAAGTGCAGGAAAAAAATTGTTGACTTCTGCAGTAATAAATTTTGTATCAGCTCATATAACATAGTATTGATTTTTAATCATATAAAACAATTATATACATGTATATATATATATATATATATATATATATATATATATATATATATATATATATATATATATATATATATATATATATATATATATATAATCATTTATAGTAGAATATATGAACAATGTGAAAGTGTCCCACATTTTTCTGCAGTATACTGTGCTCTAGCATGAGACTCATGCTTGTACCTGTACTGAATCAAACACAATTTGTCCTACATCATTGGAACTCAGAAATTTCTCATTCCATTCACTTGAGGCTTGGTTACACAGGAAAATCCTCACTTGGCTAAACATGCAACTCCATGATGAGCTTCCTGGCTGCACAACCAATACAGACGTAAATCTGGAAAACTCTATGTGCACATGTTTTTATAAATTGCATTGATTGCATGGTGATTGCATGTTCTCCCCGTGTCTGTGTAGGTTCTCTCCATTATGTCAAGTAATGGATTCTTACTTGATGTACTTGTGCCTGTGTGTGTTTGTGCATTTAAGTCAATAAAGATGCCAAACACTTGCTTCTTGAACTTCTATTCTCTGCGCAGAAACTGTGGCCAGCAAGTGTTAATTCAACCCTTCTATCTGCCTGTGAAAGGCTTGTGATTTGTATGCAAGGTATGCTGTGTCCTCAACAATAATTTGGGTATAAAATCAATGATGCTGCCAGCTAGTGAACGGCCTGTGGTTTTTACTGGCTCGATCAGTGACTTTTGAGACTGTGTGTGTGGCTCTCTGACACTGAGGTTTGACAGATCTTCAACAGCTGTGTTGGTGGAGGGCCATGTGTGTATGGGGACGAGGATGTTGACAAGACTGTCCATTAATGCTGCAAGTGACACACGAGCAGCAATAAAGCTGGTCTGTCCCATCTCTGTCTTCACTGTCACCAGTTCGATGTTGCTGAGGGTTCACGTCTGCGTTAATGGATTCTTACTTGACGAATTCAGCTTGATCACATCTCAGTTGAATCTCCATTAAGATGTCAACCCAGTGGTTAATGCATTTGAGATTTTCCCCCTCGTCCTGCTAAACTGTTATTTATGGTGCTTATTAGCAAGCGTAACCTGGCCATCAATTAATGTCCTGCAGGCATGCTAAGCAATTGGGTGCACTGGCGTCGGACCAAATGTACTGGAACGTCCATTAATACTGCAATCCACACACAAGTGCTCACATTCAATGGAGAGCATTCAGAAACACACTAATATACATTAGGCAAAGCTTGCATGCATGTACATTTGCAATTTTCTGGAGAAAATGAACAATAATGGCAGACAGTTTTCTCCTGCTTATCCTCCACATATGAGAATAAAACACAATTCTTTTTCATAAGTAAACTAATATTTGTTACTCAGGACCGATACAAGTAAATATCTAATTGGTATTTACCATGCAATAGTTGTTTTAGCTGAGAAAGAAAAACAAAAGAAATAAAATAAACAAGGGGAGTATGATAGAATGTAAGAGTAAAAGATACTAAGATAACATTAATTGCCTTATGCAAATTGAAATTCTATTATATGTTCTAAGGATCCTTTTACCTTTTCTTCTGAACCAAAGAGTATCAAGGAACAAGTTATAATAACATATAGTAAAACCTCAGGCGACTCAGGCAAGATGACTCATTATTGATTTAATATGAATTTGTTTTTGGTTATTTTAACTGTATGATTGAAACACGTACTGTGTATTGAGCAGACTTTTGGCACCTGAGAGTCGATTTAACTGTTTACCATAAGAGTATAATTCACCATTTGTCTTCAAATATATACATGATTCACATAAAATAAGTGACAAAGTAATCATTTCATTACTCTCTAACTGTGCAACAGGATTTGTATTTATTAATGCTGGCAGTTATATGCTTAACACACAGCGTCCAATTTTCCTCATGTGTGGGTCTTGCCATTTTCTGGGTGACTTTTGATGCTGCAAGCCACAGATCTAAAAAACATTGAAGTTCTTTGACAGTTTTCCTCTATAAAACACACTTTCGTTCTTGGTAGCGGTGACAGCCTGCCTTTTCCCTGATGTTAAGTGACATTTGCCTGCCACGATGACTGCTGAGTGCCTGCAACCACTTTTATCACATATAATGTCACTGTTTGGTGCAGAGTAATTCATTGTGGTATCACAGGTTAATGCATGTCACTGCTGTTCACACATGACCTTTGGTCGGCTACTGTGCAGCAGTAGCAGACTGACACAGCCGTAAATAATTGACCTTCTTGATATGCATTTAATATCATCTAGTGCATTGTTTTTTAACCTTGTTGGAGGTGCCGAACCCTGCCGGTTTCATATGCTCACTCACCAAACCCTTCTTTAGTAAATAAATAAATAAATAAATTCAAATTTAAGACATATGTATATGTTTTACTGGTTAATGATTGTGCATTAATGTCGCCTTTTTTAAAGAACAAAACCAAGACAGTGCATGAACTCACATGAAATGGCCTACCTGCAAATCAGTCTGACTTCTGCTGTTGTTATTGACAGACCAGTTCAGATATGCATGGCTTCACCTTGGCAAGTGTTACTCTTATGTCATTTTCACAGCAAAGTCTGTTTCCATTGTTTCCATGCAGCTTAAAGAAGTGTTACTTTATTTTTGCCAGTGACACAGTATTACGTGAGACTAGAGTTGCTCAACTTGACATTGCAAATCATGCAGAACGCTGACTCCCATCACGTTCCGTTATACAGTACAGGGTAAATTCACGTTGCATATATTCGTTTGACCACTTTCTTTTTTTGCTCAACACAGTTACTATAAATTAAAATATTAAGAAAGCAATCAGATGACGTACCATCACAACAGGCATAAATCGACCACCGAGTGCTCAAAATCCCATGTAGCACAGGTAGGCTAATCGATGTAGCGTCACATGATCACCTGCAGCCAGTGATGGCTAAGGGGGGGGGGTGTCATCACAAATTGACACGATGTGTCTAAGGCACACAGTGATTCGTGTATGTTCAGCAAAAACACCCAACACCACTGATCTAGTGTCTTCTGATGTCTATGATAACGGCACTAGGGATTCTGATTAAGAACAGTCAGGAATGTTAGCTTAACTGTTACCTGTCAGGTAAACATTAACAACAGTTCAGAACTTGAACAGATTTTTGAATTTACATCGGCATGAAGATTGAATAACCTACACAGACACACAAACAACTAATGATTTGGCTAGAAATACCTGAGGCAAAATCTTAAGGGGAAACATTCTCTCGAAAAAAGCCACAGTGAAATGGTGTGACTTATTGGTTTCCTAATACAAGTGAAGTCAGACCAATCTAATCATCATATAAAATACAACATACAGTTGGAGAAATTATCCCAAATTGCCAATAGATGTGAGTGTGTGTGGGAGTTTGTCTGAGTGTATATGTGTGGCTCTGCGGTGCACTGGCGTTGCTCCCAGAGTGCCACCCTGCCTCAAGTCCCCAATTGGATGGGATAGGCTCCAGCACCCCACAACCCGTGACAGTGGATGAAGCGGGTTTAGAAAATAGATGGATGATTTAATAAAGTAGGTTTCTTCTTTTTCTTTGAAAATGTGCCTGAACAGCCTCTCTTGACCTTTGAGGACTTTCTTATCTATCCCTAAAAAATGAAAAGGATATTTCTCAAAGTTTTGTAAGACTATTTCAACCTGCGAACTGCTGTATCCTTACAGAAGCAGTCTGTTTACCCAACAGAGAAATCAAATGTGTAACAACATACACAAGTATGTTTCTATGCAGGTCTCTGCAGGTGCTCCTGATGTCTACTCGTTCAACCTCTCGTCTTTGCACGTGTGAAAGTATAAGAGTGAGTTTGTGTTTGTGTGTGTGGAGACCCATGGCCTGTGGGCCATGCACTCTGTCAGGTTTGTGACTGAGTGATGGATGTGTGTGCAGAGAGTAGAACCAGGTACAAATGCCACTGACTGGGTGTGCATGTGTGTACGTGTTTGCGTGCGTGCTTGTGTGTGTGTGTGTATGTGTGTGTGTGTGTGTGTGTGTGTGTGTGTGTGTGTGTGTGTGTGTGTGTGTAGAGAAACAACAATTGTGTACCTTGTGTGCATTAGTGTACAAAGTGCGGGAATGTAGACATAACCATGTGTAGGAGTGTGTATACGAACCTACACGTGCAAACGTGTGGTTTTGCAGAATGTGCAGGATTCTGAAAGCACAGCAAGATAATGCTTCTCTCTTTCTCATCTCCCTCATCCTCGCTCATCCTGACACCCCCCATGCCCTCTCCGTCACACTGCTGCCTCTCATCACAAACCTAATCGTCTCACCCCCTCGGCAAGTACGTGCTGCGCGAATTAAAGTGCCCCTGCCCTCTTCTTTTTTTTTTTTTTTAGATTCCTCTTTGTTTCCTTCCTCCTCATCATCTTACCTCCTCCTCATCCTTCTCCTCCTCATAATTTTTGGTTTTTTTGATGGAATGGGTGTTCGACCTTAAGTGGCCGCAGCGTTCCAATAATGTGTTTACTTATCTCCATTTAGCTATTGAGCTTCTGACATTTTCAATTTATGTTTACAAATTGCAAACATTAACATGTAAATGTGGATGATGCCTCACAGGGTTTCCGTATTCATTCAAAAGAGGTCATGCAACAGGACAACAAACCATTAATGGCACAGTTTGCTCCGAAGCTTTTTTCTTTTTTTCTGTTGGACTGTTCAGCTGCTAATGGGTGTGTGTGTGTGTATATATATATATATATATATATATATATATATATATATATATATATATATATATATATATATATATATATATATATATATATATATATATATATATATATATACATACAGGAAATTGCACCAACAGGGTGTTCTAAAGTTAGTTTGTGTTAAAAATTACTGATTAAGGATATCTGAGGTGTCATTAGAATCTCACCAATTCATCAGTTACGAATGATTAAGAAGTATTAATTGTGGCTGTACACGCTACATCAATCGTACCTCTTGGGCTCAAAGTGAAGGTAATCTTATTTTGTCCATGAGATAATTGTATTCACAATATATTAATGTTTTTCAAAGACTCCTGATATTCCAAATTCTAATTACCTTGAACTTATCTGCTGCTCCACTGTGAACATATTACCCCTATTTTACTATTCAAAGCATTGTTATAGTGACCATCTTTCACACTGGCAGAAGCATGAGTGGTTTGGAATTCCAAATGAGCATACAGTATGAAGCTCTATGTAAAAATATCCATTGTGACAAAGTCTGTGTTAGGTCATCATGTTGACCCTTGTTGTTTCAGATTGGTAGTAGTGTGCAGCATATGGGTAATCCATAGCAAAGACGGCAAAAACCTGCTGCCGCAAGTGTAAAACAGGTCATTCTGTGTGGCAAAAAGAAAAAAAAAACATTTCTACCTAATCAAAATGAAGGAGCAGAGTGTAAAACATCTAACAAAGACAGCTCTCATCCAAAATATAAACTGTTCACTCTACTGCTCCCTGTAGGGAGGTAAAGGAACATGCCAACATGGACAAAGGCTCAGCTTCTTCCCCTGGAAAAGTCAGAACTACCATTTGTGTTTTCATTGTCGTGACAGAACGAAGTGTAATTGCACATCCATTACAGTAGGTGGTGGTGATAGCGGCACTTTCATGTCTATATGTAATACCTGTATACCAAATAGAGCTTGAGCAGGGAGGATTTATTCCTCTACTATGTTTGAACACTGAGCATGCACATACGTGCACATACACACTCACAGACACACACACACACGCACGCACGCACGCACGCACACACACACACACGCACACACACACACACACACCAAAGAGTGTGCATGGTGGTGGGTGGGGGGGTGCAAAAATGTTTCTTCTTTCTAGGGAGAGCTTAACACAATTGAGAATCACAGCCCAGAACTTCGATACAAATGATACATACAATATATTATAGGCCTGGTATCAGAAATATTCAATAATCAATAGAAAAATATTTTTCTCTTTTTTTATAGTTCTTATTTGTACAGGTAGTCCTCAACTTACAAACATTCGACTTAGGAACATTCAAAGATACACAGAAAGGCGCCGCTATATCTGACTATTGTACTGCAGTTCCCCTTTCTGCCGCAATCCCGCAGCACTGCTGTGTACGCACATCTCCAACACTCATCTACCTGTTTTGTTTGTTTGTTGTTGTCTCTGTGAGCATCTCAGCCTATCAGGCTACATACCTTGTATACGTCATTATTTATCATGGATGACAAAGCAATTTAGTGATGTTAGTGGTAGTGGTGATGAGATCTCTGATGACAACTCTGACTTTGACCCACAATAAGACAACCTGCTTCTCCTCCTCCTTCGTTTTATACCTAAGCTACGTTCTAAATCCTGCACGCTACAGTATCGTACAGTGGCTCGTCAACATCAACAGCTGACTCCGGCTATTGTTGGGTGCAATTAAAACTGTCCTAGAGTTCCTTGAAGTGTTTTCTTCTTCTAAATCATAAGGAAAAAAAGATTACTGTGCGTAATAAACTAATCTAAATTCAAGACAAACACACAAATATCAAATGAAACTTGTGATGCAACTTGTATTTAGGGTTTTGCTTTCGCTAGCTAGGATCTCTTTTTTCTTGTGAAAATTTGTTCTGCATTCTGTTGCAGGCTGGGCGCGGATGTGCAGTTGAGGGACTTCACACCTGCCTCCAATCCATAATCGAACTCTCCTCTTTTATTCCAGTCCCACCTCTATGTCAGTGCAAGTTGATGGGCATGCAGTTTACTTGAGCCTCCACATTCTTTCTTCTCATCAGTGCCTAGCTTTTGACTTGCTTTGAATTACAGATCTTGGACTTTGGACTTTTATGCAACTGGGTTTTCTGATTCCACCCTTCCCGAGTTTCATGTTTTATCTGTTGTAAAGTTCATTGTTTTACTTTTATACGGCCTCCACTCCACTTTGGTTCCACTCCTTGATTTCTATGGTTTACACCGTAACAGTATCAACTCGCCCAACGCGACCCCACCGGACTCCAACCCAGTTAAGGAAGTCTTCAGTGCTCAAGGTATTCTTTTTGGGAGACTTGATCCACTTCTGCACGGATTAAGGGACTGACGGCAGTCACTTTCTCAGATGTCCAACAGATAAGTGTCTAGCTCTCCCAGTTACCCTTCGCCAGCTCCAGTCTTGCTCCTATTGTGAGCCCTACCGTGAGTAACCCTCCCCCTGCTGCTCTCTTTCATCTTTTCTTGGAACCATTTGTTCCCATGCCAGAGTCTTACTCTGCTGAATTAGGTTTGTCTGATCACTTTTGTTAAATTGTAATTTGGTTTCATCCTGTCTCTAAGGGTGTGCCCAGCCACTCTACAGAGGAAACTCTTTTCAGCCACTTGTATCCGGGATCTTGTCCTTTCGGTCATGACCCAAAGCTCATGACTATAGGTGAGAGTGGGAATGTACTGTAGATTGACCGGTAAATCGAGAGCTTCGTCTTGCGACTCAGCTCCTTCTTCACGACGACAGACCTATAGGGGGATCACATTCCTCAGACTCCCAGGCACAGTCTATTCCAGAGTACTGGAGAGGAGGATTAGACCTGTAGTCGAATTAGTGACTCAGGAGAAAGAATACGATTTTCATCCCGGTCATGGAACACTAGACCAGCTCTACACTCTCATCGAGTGCTTGATGGTTCATGGGAGTTTGCCCAACCAGTCCACATGTGTTTTGTGGATCTGGAGAAGGCATTCGATCGTGTCCCTCGTGGTATCTTGTGGGGAGTGCTTTGAGAGTATGGGGTTCTGGGCCCTTTGCTGAGGGCTGTCTGGTCCCTGGTTGACTGAAGTCAGAGCTTGGTTTGCAATGCCGGCAGTAAGTCAGACCTGTTCCAGGTACATGTTGGACTCTGGCAGGGCTGCCCTCTATCACCGGTTCTGTTCATAGTCTTTATGGACAGAATTTTTATGCCCAGCCAGGATCCGGAGGGAATTTGGTTTGGGGACCAAAGGATTTCATCTCTGCTTTTTGCAGACGATGTATCCTGTTGGCCTCATCAAACCTGGACCTTCAGCATGCACTGGGACAGTTTGCAGCTGGTGGTAACGCGAGTAGGATAAGGATCAGCACCTCTAAATCTGAGGCCATGGAAAAGGGTGGTGTGCCTTCTTCAGGTCGGTGGAGAGTCTTTGCTCCAAGTGGAGGACTTTAAGTATCTTGGGATCTTGTTCACGAGTGAGGGAAGGATGGAACGTGAGATTGACAGACGGATCGGTGCAGCTTCTACAGTGATGCAGTCGCTGTATAGGTCTGTTGTGGTGAAGAAGGAGCTGAGTCTCCTCTTCATATTCATGCCAATTGCCATGCAATTCCCATGTGGCTCCTTGTTGTTTTATTCTGCCACCAGTGCCCAGTCTAACTTTTGAGTCGCTCTCAGACTCTCTGAGCTACAGATCCTCGACTTTTGACCTTCATGCACCTGGGTTTTCCGCATTCAAACCTTCCAGGGTTCATGTATGGTCTGCACTAAAGATCATTGTTTTACCTTTGTATATATGTAGATATTGGAACAATACGTACATATTTGAACATGATACTATGTGCTTTTGTTCTTATTTATTTTACAGTAACATAATATTATGTGCTTTTCACTGTGTTCTACTGCAATATGGTAAACCCTCGCTTTTTTGCACTTCAGGGTGCACAGCTTCACTACTTTGCAGATTTTTAGTAGATAGACACGTGATACCGAACGCACATGCTGTTGGCTGACAGCATGCAGAAGTGCGCTGCATTCCGAGACTCACTGAATGCAGACTCCATGAAGGACAAAAGTGCTTTAAACATTCAATGTAAGCGTGGGGAAAGGTAATACAGACAAAAGGTGATTTAATATTAGTATGGGGAGGGTTCATAAACGTTTACATTACTGTAAATAATAAAATAAACAGTTTGTTATATGTATATGTATATATATATATATATATATATATATATATATATATATATATATATATATATATATATATATATATATATATATATATATATATATACATCAATTTGCGATTATAGATTGAAAATTAATAAATGATGACTTGTAAACAATGCGACTTACGAACAACCTCTTGGAACCAACTGTGTTCATATGTTGAGAACTACCTGTACATGTGTTATTTGTTTCTTTTATTTGTTTTTACTTATCCAAATTTACCTGTAAAATACAAAAATATGATTGCCCATGCCAAAGGTGTTTCCTCCATGTGTGTCTTGAAAGTATCTAAAACTAAATGAGCACTACTCCTTTCAGCCACACAGGGACTCTGTCTAATGCAAAAAATGGGAGCTTCAAGAACCAGCAACTACCTCCTTTCAGATGGCTTTTCAATCAAGCAGGGAACCCTGCTTGATTAATTCATTTTCTCCACCAAGACACAGTAGTTTGCAGTCGAAACCCCAATTACATGGACAGACAGAGTGACTTGATGCTTTTCAAAGGGAAAGAAAAAGGAAAACTCTATATTCACGAGTTCAAACTGCGTTTGGTTGAAGCGCAGCTCTGTAGGCTGTAACAGAGACTGCCTGTGGCAGGGGAGTAAGGCAGGAGTAATCTATAACTGAAAGGCTAGTAATGAGAAAGATGTGCCAGCCGTCTGCTCACTGTGATAAGATGAGGAAGTTCCCTGAGGGCCTAAAGCATCTCTGACCCAAACAACAACAAAGACAACAAATGGGTTACTGCCCAAACCTTTCCTTTTTCCTCTTTCATTTCTATCCATCATTTTCACTTCTTCTTGCCTTTTGTTCCTTCTCCTGTCTTCCTTCTATTTCCACCTCTCTCCAGTCTCCAGTTTTCCCTATCACAACTCCTGGTCTTTCCTTTTATAGCTTTTTTGAATGTCCTTTTCTTTTTTCTTCTCTCACTCCCCATTCATGCCTAAATCCAACTCCATACAATACCCGAACCGCCATGTAATCGGTTTCATCGGCGTATTTTATTAGCTAAAGAAGAATACATGGTAATTAAGGGAAGTGCAACTAAGCGTGACGGGGAGAGGTTTCACCCAGCTGCTGATGTGGAACAAGTAGGAGAGAAAGAAAAAATAGAAGATGAAGGGGAAGAGGATGGAGTGTGTGTGTGTGAGGGTGTCGGGGGGGGGGGGGGGGGTGAAAAAAGAAAGACAGCGGTGAAAGGGCATGGAAAAAAATGAGGGAACAAAAAGAAAGAGAGAGATAAGGAAGGTTTCAAAGGCGACAGGAAATGAAAGGCTGGACTGTGAGGGTCACAATGATTTTGTTCGTGCTCCGGTGCTGTGTGGAAGTGTATGCCTACGGAATGGAAATGAGAATAATGTGCTGTTAATGTGGTCAAGTCACACTGCACCAAAACGAGGACCTCAGCTGCCATCATCTGCCTAATCCCCTGTGTCCACTTTAATGGCCCATTCAGGACAAGTGCACCATGATGGTGCTACTGGAACGAGGACTCCAGTGTTGTTTAATGCTGGGTCAATTTTTATGGTCTTGAGACTGGCTCAATGATACATGTGTTGAAGCAGACAAGAGTTGCCCCTCGTTGTTGAGCAACTTGATATTGCTGAGGGGCATTGGGTTTGATCAAATCCTGCTTAGACTCTCATTACATTTAAAGTGCTTTTGACATTCTGAATTGCATTGCAATATTTTGGCATCATAAGACCAGGTGACAAAGTAAGTACCATAGAAAAGGCATTATTCTACAAGTAATGTTTCATGCATAGAAGCTAACCCGCCAAAGCATTGTTAGCAGTAACAAAAAAAAATTAAATTGATGGTGGTGAGGGTATGTGTTTGTGCAAGAATGCATCATCCCAATCCAAATTATTTATTTCACACACAGTTGCAGCAGAAGCCAGTGGACCAGAAAGACCCAATTCAAAGTATATTTCCTGAAACATGACGACCGTTCTACCGCCAAGCTGTGCTACCATTAATTTTCTGCTGAAACAGCCACTGGCCTGCGAGAGGAAGTTTGCCCAGAGCTGAAATATCAATTATACTGTTCTGCCTGGCAGAGAGAGCAAAGCTTTAATCTTCAAACAACTAATCAAAATGTCGTCTGGACTGCACTGATGGAGGGAATAGTTGGCCACGCATATAAAGGGCAGCACTTTCAGCCCGTCCAGTTAATGTTGATTTAGAGAAGATTTGCAAGTAGATCACTCTGTGGCCATGTTATGTTTATCCTGCTTCCCCTCTGCCCCTTTGCATGTCACACAGGAACACCTGATTGCTAACATACAAAAAAACTTGATTCTTTTATTTTACATTACTTCTAATCCCATGTTTGGTCGAAGTGGATGGAGCACAAGCAAATGTTCACAGGTTATAACCAGTTACCAGTCTAAAGCAGGGTAATCGGCATTGGTATAAAACCTCATTCACTCACACTAATTTCTGAATCAGTGAAGAAGAGGCACAACAACTTGAACACAGACCGATTGTGTATACCCTTCTCAATTCAGGCGTGTAACCTTAATCCCAAGCATGAATAGAAATTAAGTTTGAGGTTGCATCCTAAATTAAATACTGATCTCAAAGCAGTAAAGGCCAAATGTGTAAGATCTAGCTCAAAGTTATTCAAAAATGGGCAATACTCTCTCTCACTATCTCCCCCACCCCTTCCACAAAAGCATTATATATCAAATCGTCCTCTCAATTCTGCTGTCTTCTTCACATACCGCTGGCCCCCCCTCCGAGCAGCAGCATCAGCAGCCTTCCAGGCTGGCATGTGAAGACTGTAATTTTCCGCCACACTTCCCTTGCTGTTTGCTTGCTCTTTCCTTGGCGCCATGGAGATAGGGAGCGAGTGAACGGTGAACAAGGTGTGGGCCTCACCAGCTCTCCTGTCTCACTGCGATTATTATTAATGCAGCAGCAGCTTGCGTGGCCGCCAGGTTAAAGCAGCAATCAGTGCACACTAAATAAAATCATTCACAGCCTCTTTAAAAGCAAAGAGCAGAGCTGTGGTGAGACACAAACACACACACACACACACACACACACAAACACACAGACAAACACCAAACACAAAAATACTCTCTAATGGCGTGAAAGTGTAGGCGACTGAAGGCGCATGCACACATCTGTACCCGCCACAGAAAGATCTATAGCGTGGATATATTAAAAATGTCTATGAGGAAAATAATATCATGTGTCATGTTTGTAGCAATTTATAATACAAAGTGAAACTTAAAGATAAAATGATGTGACAATTGATATTAAAATATTTTTATTAATTGTAATAAACAATAGATTAATTGTAATAGACTAAATTTTATTAATTTTATTAACTGTAAATTAGCTGATTTTGTCAAATTGATAATGAAACAATTAAAACCCTTCTGACTTATCTGGTCCATAACAGGCTCTGCACTATTCAGGTATAGCCTCAGATGGCTTTGTGAAGAAGATACTGCAGTCTCAATACTTTCAATACTTTTAAAATTTGAATAAGAGCCATCTGAAGATGACAAGTCTACAGCCTCGCTTGAAATTCTGTCACAAATGGATCCATACAGACATAGCATCTATTCCTTCAGTGAGTCAAATGTATGTTGAGTTGGATATATAGTATGTTAACTCAAACTATATGCATTAAAACTATATATATATATATATATATATATATATATATATATATATATATATATATAGAAACTAACTAAAAAATCTACTTTTTCAAGTTGTCATCTTAAAGATATTTAGTTTGCAAGAGACACAGCTACGTAATATGGTTGATGTGTGCTTAATGTTTGATGACGCTGGAATGTATAGATTGACAGATATGCCAAGGAAAAAATAACAACGACACTTCACACTTCTTGGTACAGTGACACTTTGGACCAAGAAAATGATTATGGACAGGCAAACAGTGATTATAATTCTTATATTGGAGTGATGAAAGCAGGTAGCAGGTTGCCATACGTAACTGATCTAAATAACCTCATAAAATTCATACACAAACCTGACATACATCCATCATGTGTAATATGTGTCAGTTTATAAATAAAAGCTACCTCCAGTTGCTCAAAAAAACTTGAAAAACTTGACTGATTAGTAAAAGTCATCTTGGATGGGCATTATGTACAAACAAGGCCATGACTTGTGAAAAAACACAACTCTATAGTTTGTTTTTCCTTCAGTCTTCATGTTAGGTGAAATATTAAAGTGCATAATGATTATGTACAAATTCACAACTTATTATGAACAAAGAGAAAGACATAAATACATTATGTATCATATAGAGAGAGCAGTATGTAATTCACTGTATTTATTTTGATTGTCTGTGTTCCTTCTAAAACAGAAGGTGAGGTCCTTTGGGGGAGGCAGTGCTTGCCAGCCAGTGGATGTGGGAATGGAAATCAATGAAGAGCGGGTTGAAGTGTAAACAGATTATTAACATTGTGTTCTCTGCCCATTCCACTGTATTACATACCTCTATGATCCCCAATAGATAACCTGAAACACAATAGATTTTCAGGCACAGCTTTTGCAGAAATCTATTCTATCCAATTTAAGCCGGATCAATTATCAACTCAAGCTTGTCACATTCTGGGTTCAGCTTGTTTTTGATGTATTGCCACATGCAGTAATGACAAAGTACTCAATGTTGTTCAGTAGATTCTCAGAGAATCTAAACTTATTTTTGTTGTTTTTGTTAAAAACTGTCTTATTGAGTTTTTATAAAATAATGTCTTCACATGATTCTGTTACAGCCAAAGAGCAAAAAGCAGTGGCCCTTTGGGATTCAATTACATTTTAAATAATGCTTAGCATGGTGTAAACAGAAGAGTTCAGTTCCCATTACAGTGATACCTCTACTTACAAATGTCTCTACTTACGAAATTTTCTACTTACAAAATTTCTTAGCAGGAAAATACTGCCTCTCGTTGCAAAAAGAAATTTCGACTCACGAAAGGTAAAAATACAGTATTGGCTGATACTCGCAGCTCCCACAGGTTCCTGAATGCAACATTCTCTGCCATTGGCCATTACCTAGCATCCTGGCATCCCATTGGCTAAGAGGGACCTAGATAGCTAGATAGGTGTCTATGGATGTTTGGCTCTTGACCCATTAGATGTTGATAGTTTTACGTATATTTACTTTTTGAGTTTTCGCTATGGACCTCAAGGAAGTGACGGGGAAAAGAAAAGACGAAGAAAAGAGTTTTTTTGTCCGTACAAACAAAGCAAGAGATAATAGAAAAGCTTGAAAAAGGGGGGCATTGTCACGTATGTCGGGGTATGGACCCAAATGCAGGACACCAAAGGCAAAACTGTCATCCATGACTTATTAACAAACTCAAAAATTCTCCAGACAGACAAGAAACTCAAAATCAGGAAAGACTACCAGGAACCAAACATGAGCAATGCACCATCACCTAGCTCTCATTGAGCGAGGCTTAAAAAGCCTCAGGGTCATTAGCCCAAAACAAGTTCAGGTGTGACGATCAATAACAGGTGTGGAGCCGTGGCTCCACCCACAAGCTTGGCTTCTCCCCGCCACACACCAGCACTGCCACTCCCAACTGTGACATGCGTTCGGTTAATCTCACCAAAGAATATGGCTGTAATGCATCTACAATCGCCACGTTATTAAAACAAAAGGAAGTTTAAGGAGTTTAAGTCATCGCGTGGATGGTTGGAGAAGTTCAGAAGGAGGACTGGAATTCCCTCTGCTGTTCTGCATGGTGAGACAGGAGCGCATGAACCAAAGAGGGCAAAAAACAATGAGGAAAGCAGTTAAAAGGTAAATGACCATTTTTATTCTTTATTCTTTTTTTTTTTTACATTATGCACAACTCTCATTTATTGTGTAATAATCTAATCGTAAAATCTATTTGTTAGACGTTTTGATGCATTTTTATGCTTTATAAAACATTTATGTCTGAATTTTTGTGGGTTTGGAACGGATTACGACATTTGCATTATGAAATTTTCTACTTACGTAATTTCTTCCGGAACCAATAAATTTCGTAAGTAAGAGGTACCACTGTATTTGTTTACATTTTAGAAAGCGCACAAATAGTCATACTAAACTAAGAATTTCTAGTAGCATGAATGAAACGAACAACCATCATTGGATTAATGTGACACTAAATACATTTTTGATTCTTAAATTAATCTTCTATGATTTCCAAGAAAGTTTATTAGCATTAATTCATGAATGACATATTGGACACAAATCTTTGGTAAGTAGAAGTGTCATCAAACTATGAATGTACATGACTGTGTTCACATTTGGCTCAGTTTTTTCTCATAAAATAAATGATATTTCTGATGCAAATCACTGCAATCCGGCTCTGACAGTTTCCATCATAATTGTTTCCATGCATTACTTGTCACATCCTTGACTGCTGCTGCTGCTGTTGATATTAATGATGGTGGATCAAAATGTGTATGTTATGACTCTAATGTAGGTTGTTTTCAAATCATTAGATTGTGTCAGGCCTGTCCCTTTACATCACTTTCAGGCATCTTCAGTATGTGGAAAATCTCAGAAACGGATCATTTAGCATTTACTGGTCAATGCTCAATGGAATCCCCCCATCTATTTCTTTTATATATTCAATTTTAATTTATTGACATGAAGTTTTAAAATTTATTTGAATAAAAAACATATACAGTAATCCCTCGCATATTTGCGCCTCAAGATGCCCAACTTCACCTCATCCCAGATTTTTAGGAGTCATGTGATACCGTACGTGCACTCTATTGTTTGTCAGCATCAGGAAATACGCTGCGTTCTGAGACTCACAGAACTCAGCGCACTTCCGTGTATTAAAGAAACACATAACAGCGCTTTAAGCAATCTATAAGAGTGGGAAAAGGTAATACAAATATAAGGTGGTTTAATATCAGTATGGGGAGGGTTGATCACTGTATTTCACAGTGCAGGGCTTTTCATTCTTAAATGACTTGAAAAGTGTCAAATTTGTCACCTCATAATCAAATTAATATCAGTGTTTATTATTTGCAATTTCATTACACTTTCTGCACTATGCCAGTGGCCTCTGTAATACTTTTGACCCTAATGTGAAATCTGATCTTCTTATTCTTCTCCTTTCAGCTTTTCCCTTCAGGGGTCGCCACAGCGAATCAGTTGCCTCCATCTAACCCTGTCTTCTGCATCCTCTTCTCTCACACCAACTACCTTCATGTCCTCTTTCACTACATCCATAAACCTCCTCTTTGGTCTTCCCTTAGGCCTCCTGCCTGGCAGTTCAAAGCTCAGCATCCTTCTACCAATATATTCACTATCTCTCCTCTGGACATGTCCAAACCATCTCAGTCTGGCCTCTCTGACTTTATCGCCAAAACCTCTAACATGTGCTGTCCCTCTGATGTACTCATTCCTGATCCTATCCTTCCTGGTCACTCCCAGAGAGAACCTCAGCATCTCCATCTCTGCTACCTCCAGCTCTGTCTCCTGTCTTTTCCTCAGTGACACTGTCTCTAGACCAAACATCATCGCTGGTGTCACCACAGTTTTTTTACACCTGTCCTTTCATTTTAGCTGAAACTCTTTCAGTCACACATTACATCTTGTTAATTTCAGCTGAAAAAAAATCTGAAATATAATCATTGCTGTCAGCATCTGAGCTTAAATGTATCATTCACTTCCTTTTCCCCAAGTTGTCTTGACTTGACATAAGTTTCATCTCTCAAACTGACTTGAAGTGGTCCATAAACAAACAGCTAGAATTTAAAAATTGGAGATCTAATTTACTGTATCTCTAATTCTGTCCTCTATGCATTATCCGTTGGCCAAAACAATTATAGTAGGATTTTTCAAACCTCTTATAAGCCATGTCATAGTTTACCTCTTGTCTACATTGCTGAGCCACTGACTACCTCCACCACCAGCCAACCTCAGGACTGTACTGTATATGGACAACATATAAGATTGTTGGTGTATTTTCAATGTATTTACTTGTATGGCCTGTATAACAGAACAAATGTACCAAGAATGGTTGGAGCAGACATTTGGATAATGAACCATTTGAACTGTCGTTGCATTGTCTGTCAATCTGCTGTTCTATTCTCACATAGACTTTTAATAATCCATGGTTGGTTCCTGAATGACTTGAAAGTTGTGTTGATGGTGCTGATTGCCTCTCATGTTAGTAAAACCTTTCCCACCACGTTTCATGCAAATTCCTTAAATTTCATGAGCTTCAAGGATCTTCAGGTCATAAGAAATTTGATTCATTTAATGAAAGTATGATAATTCCTGTGGCGACACAAGGGAGCAGTGGGTAGCGCTGTCGCCGCACACCACGGCGATTTCCGATTACAGTCCCACTCTGTGCGGAGTTTGCATGTTCTGTCTGTGTGGGTTATCCCCGGGTTCTCCAGCTTTCTCCTGCCTCCAAAAACATGCACTTCTGGTAAATTTGCCAGTTTCAAATTTCCCGTAGGTGTGAGTGTGTGCATGCATGTCTGTCTACATGTGGCTCTGCGGTGCACTGGTGTTGGACTTGGAGTGTACCCTGCCTCACATCCCCAGCCGGCTGGGATAGGCTCCAGCAACCCTGCAACACGCAACAGCGGAAGAAAAAATAATAATTCTTTGGATTACAATAGAGCCTTCTTTCTGGTTGGTACTTTGGTCCTAAATGTAACCACCTTTCAGATGTTCCGGACTTAACACGTTGAAATTCAAAAATATTTTGAAACCTGTCAAGTAACGTATCACGCCCAACCTTGATGTGAAGTGAACAGAGAGAAATAGCATGAGAGCGGGAGGTGAAGTGCGGTGATTTTTCAGTGCTTGGCACTTCAGTAAATATGATGCAATTGAGCAATGAAAAAAAAAAAAAAAAACAGAATTGCTTTTAGACAAAGAGTGATGTTGAGTGAAGAGATAGCATGAGCAGGATTGGTGGAGGGAAAAAAAGGATTGGTGATGGTGTTGAGCCATCCGTGGTAAGGAGAACAAGTGTGTTTCTCGCTTTGAGAGAGGGATGAACAGTCGCTCGGTAGATATATGGGAGAAAAAAATGCTGCTGTGGCACTGATAAAGTAACTGAGGACCACTACTGCCACATTTGGGACAATTTCAGGCACAATCTTCCCTCCTCTTTTCTTTTCGTTTTTCTGCTGCCAACCCCTGTTCTTGCAGGCATACACACACACACACACACACACACACACACACACACACACACACACACACACACACACACACACACACAGAAAAAATACAAAACAAAACTATGTGTCCAAGATTTGTCAGATTTGGGAGGAAAGTAGGAGGGGAACCACTTTAGAATATAGTGAAGTCCAGACAGCCTTTCATTAAACAGGCCAAATTAGAGGTTTGTAAACCTGCTCCCACTGCAGCCATCCAAGCTCATCATCCTCCTCCTTATCCTGTGTGACTCTGGCCCGATGATTCTTTTTTGCAGGTGTGTGGGAGGATGTATCCCTTGAAGCTTGCAAGATGGAAACAATTTTTGATCTGCGCTTGAACATTATAACCGGGATATGAAAATGCCTTTGGTCTGTACACCGCAGGATCAGCGGTGTACAGACCAAAATGGGGTTTGGGGATGGGGGGGGAGTGGAGGGCGCATTAGCGCAAAGGCTCACAGTTGACAGCATGCAGATTTGCTGATGCCTGTAATAAAATAGGGCCAGTCGGGTGTGTAAGAGTTGACATTGCATATAGGTGTACTGCATCTGCATAAAAATCCCTCTGCCTCTGTCGGCAGCCTTTGCGGTTTCGACAGATTAGAAATTGTGTGTAAGGATTCGCCGCAAATAATGAGAAATGAGTTTTAAATTGTAGCTCAGGCACAGTGAAAAAATGGGCCTTGTCAATATGTGGTGTGTGTGATGCAGAGAGAGGAGGGAAGGAGCGAGGGAGCGTGTTAGAGGATTTAGGGGTGAGAGAGATAGGGAGCGATGGAGACAGAGTGAGAGAGAGAATGAGGGATCAGGGGATGACTTTGTTTTGGTTTACTGCTTATTACCATCATAATCCTTTGTCCCGTTTTCCACTCTGCAGTCCGGGCACACCTCTTGCCTCGTCTCTGCGTTCAACACTGTGATTGCCTTGTATTTAAGAAGCCTTCTGTGAGCCTCTGTTCCGACAAATGCTTTTCCAATACCAATCACAGCTGAGTGCACCTCATTTGAATCTGTGAAAGGGGTTTTGATTCCATCAGCAGAATGCTCCTCCAAGCGCAGCACAGACCATTCAATACTGTGGCAATGTGTGAAAGCCTCAGAATATTCTCACCATTTACAGTGTATGCATACACTGTAAATGGTTTGGGTGAGAGCTGTCTTGCCTCTTCAAACCGTGTTGTTCATTAATCCCCCTTTTATTCTCTACATAGGGTCTCATTAGCTGTTTGCCTTTATGGCATTGGAAATTGTGGGCTTTGCTCCATCCGACTTTTAAAATGTGTGATGAAACAGAAGCATCTTATTGGTCATAAACTTTGATGAGGAGTAAAAACAGGTAATTGTACGCTCAGTTTTGGTGTTACATAGTGTTGAGAACGCCTGATCACTTTCTAATGTTTGCATATATCACGTATGTCTCTGTTTTACTGCATTTCAGTCTGTGCGGTACAGTTGCTCATATCACAACTGCTGCAGCTTGTTGACCTTCAAACTTATCAGTGCATATCGTTTGTTGAAGCAAATGCCTGCCTTTGGGTCTTTTAGGAGTTTGGATAATGCACCCAATTAAAATCTTTTGTAAATCCCATTGCTTGATTGCTTGAGAGCCACTGAAAGTTGTTCAACATTATTGGTGAAGGACTTCCTGATTCCCAAAGTCATTAATTCAAGGATGTATTAGCACCTCTGTTTTCCACACAGAGATAACACCGTCCTACTTAAGTACTTGCAACAACAGTCAGCTGAGGAGACAAACAGGTCATAGGCATTCCTCTTATCTGCATCACTTAAAATCTACATTGGTCCCTTTATGCACATGTATCAAATTTAATGCAGCATCCTTTTATCCTGACATATTTAATGCCAAAGTCAAGCATGTTGGTTTATCACAAACTTCTTTTTAAAAAAGATCTTTGTTATTGTATTTAAAAATAAAACTACATGCATCAGTCTGATGGACATTGCCTATTGGACATAACAACCTAAGCACAAAAAAAAAAAAAAACTGGATTAGTTGTCAGACAATAATACTATCTAACACAAATTATCATTAGGCATTTAGCTGTCACCTATTGACAGAAGTAACATTTCTTCATCTAGGATATACAGTATACAAAACAACCAAACCAGCTACATGCCATTGTAAAGTGTGCCACAAGAAAATATTATACAGTGAAGGAACAGCTGAATGTAGAAAAGGAAAAATAATGCAAAGTGTGCAGCAGAGGGTGTGCACATGATGCCTTTGTGTATGCAGTGACTAGGGTCACTTCCCCCGTGGGTGGTAAACATATAGTCAGCATCTGCAGTCCTGCAGGCACATGGAAAAAAAAATAACTAAATGGTTTGAACTGTTTGTTTGAGTAAGCTTGTGAAAAATTCAAGCAGAAGGTTTTTGAACTTGGATCAAAAAAGAAGAGGTTTCAAAAGCATTGTGTAACATAAACCAATTAAGTTCATACACATAGTGCTATATATCTAAATAATAAGTTATGTAGCAGTGTAACGTAATTTATCTAGAATTTATTAAAGGACTGTTAAATTGTTTATTAAACATATTTTGGCAACTTATTGTATTTATACCCTCAGGCTGTGCATCAATGTTAATTATAAATGTTTTCATCAAAACATTATCCTGTGAATGCAAGTTTTTTTATTTATTTTATAAGTCATGAGGAAACACAGTGAAAACTGTCCGTAAAGATTTGTAAAGATTGCAAGGCTCCGATATGCCCTTAAAAATGAAATAAAGTTCAACACAAAATTGTTTTCTTTTGACAACAAGGAAAAAAAAATAATTTGTCATTAAAAAAGTTTTATTAAAATATTTTTTTTGGTCATTTTTTAAATAGGCATAAGATGTTGCCATGAAAACACAAATAAATCTTGTACATTATTGTAACAAAAAACCCCAGCATAACATGTTCGTTGATGGTGTGTTTCATGTTTTTGAGTTATTGTCCAAAAAAATACAAAATATGTTAGACACACAATGATGGCTATACAGTATATCCCCCTATAACATGCTTTAAAATATATATATATATATATATAATATATACAGTATATACATATATATATATAATGCTGAAAAGGCCAGGATGTATACAAGATGCAGTACCTGTACATACATTTTTTGTACTCTCCATTCCTAACAGCTGCAGTGAGTTCGCTACCACACGTGAGGCCACTGCCCTTTATATAAGGGTTGATAAATATCATTGGATATAACAGAAAAATACTGTAAGCCCCAAAAACAACCATTATTAGCTTGACAAAGAAATGTGTGAAACCTTCTCGAGAGAGAGCAAAGCTAATGCTATTATCAACTGATAATGGAGACAACCAAGTAATTATGATGCATTACCACATGTTTTCATCATCTCATTTTTGTTTTCAATGCAATATTTTTTCTATTCAGGCTTTCAGGGCCATTCCATCAGTGTTACCTTTTAGTTTTGTTAATGTAAAATTATACTGGGCCATTAAAGCATTGAGATAGGTTACAGCAATGATGTCTGCCCTTAACCCACGCATACAGAGAATTTCTATGACAGAGTGAACATGGATAGAAACTCAACTTTTGACATGAAAAATCCAAAATTGGAGCTGGAATATGATTTTTACATAATGTGTGTACTTTAAATTATTTCATTATTAAAATCTGTCCATTATAATCACAATCAAAATCAGAGAGATATAAACAGCAGCTGTGTGAGTGAGCCACATAGCGACAGCATGAGCAAAGCTGCAAATCAGCTGTTTTGTTTCAGCTTCCAATTACTAACAAATAATTTAGTAGTAGTAATAATAGTATTTATAGTATTAGTAGTAATAGTACTAGTAGCACCAGTAATAGTAGTAGTAGTAGTAGTAGTAGTTGTTGTTGTTGAGTACTTGCGTATTAATATTTGAATACATGAAGAACACTGTTTGCAAGTGATAGCATTAAATAAAAACCATTGAACATCCTAAATATCAATGGAATGGCCAATTTGATAGTGAAATAGGTGGTTTTGAAATGTGTCCCAGTACAGAAATTCACTTTTTTTTTTAAAGGCATTTACATTTAATGGATGAACATACTAAGATGACGCTCTTAGTGATTTATAGCTAGTTAATTTGACTCCAATGTAAATTTGTAGATACATTTTCACATGTGAACAAATCGTTCATAGAAGCAGCCAACATGTAAATAACAGTAGATAAATGTGTAATACTGTGCAATGTACCAATATATGAAAAGTAAACATACAAATTACAACATTTTTAATACCAAAATACAAATTACTAGAGCTGTGCAGAAGACTGATACTTTCCTTTCACAATCCATTTGTAAAATCGACTGTGACCCTCCTGGATTCTTCATGTAGAGCTTCTTTGAGAGTTTTGGGTTTTGGGGTCATTTTTGTCATTCCAATGGCAGTCCTTGCGGTTTACCTTACAAATCCCACAGGCAGCAAATTTAAGTCAATGGAGAGCTTTAAAATGCTTGGGGCATGAATAAAAATGATTCTTCTGAAAATGGAAAATGGCAACCTGTGCCAAGGTAACCTCGTTGCACAAGGGGACATTACAACATCATTGGACAGGCCATGGGCGTTTTTCTTTTTTTTTTTGTTTTTTTGGGAGGGGGGGGTCACTTTTGCTAGTAAAAATTGAAGTTCCATGTTCCATCTGTTCTTCTGTCAAAGAGGCCCGGGTTCTCAACTTGTACGTTTGACTTTCATGTACTGTGTTGCTCTGATATTGACTTTGGAGGAGCCTGTTCTTTCTTCCACGTTCAATTCTTTGTAGCAAGAAGATGATTTTTATAAATTTATGACGATAATGTCCATTAGGGTCTTAGTCGGAAGTTAGTCATGGTGGGCTGTGATTTTTTTCTGCACCTGTGGATAACTTCCTTGATACTACTAGAATGATGTGTGATAGAAAGGCCAATTTAATTATTCTTCCATGCGGCACCTATTTTACAGCATGTTTTTGTGAGTGTGTTCTGCAACAGTGTCTACTGTTTGTATAGAGAAGAAACACTTGAAATCAATGAATTTATAATTGGAGGTGGAGTTGAGCTGTTGCCCTATTGCCCAAGCTGACTGGCGTCTGCTGTATATGTGGGGACATTGGTGCAGAGGATGCTAGAGGTTCTGAACGAATTGGCCAGAATGTTGCTGGTGGCTGTAATTAAAGATCCGTCCTGATTTTGATCTTGTGGAAGATGCTGGCAGAGATGGTGGCTCAGCAGAGATGCATGTACCCTGTTATTGGTAGCTGTGAGTCCTCTGTAAGAAAAAAAAAAGAAAGATGAGATATGGATAGGCTATGCCATCATCATATGTCAGTGCCATAAAAATGACCTAAGTTCATGTCTAAATACTCAATGTACTTACGTAACAAAAAACCATGTGAATAGATACCGTCCATCAAACCTGTTTGCCATATAGCTCAGCTTTTATGTCTCTGTTACTATTGATACGGATAATAACATTACTGAAAGACCTATACTGTGATATTGCAAAATCAATTTTCAGTAAAATAAATACTGGCATGTTACATGTTTACCTTCTGGAACAGCTTTCTACTCCCATTGCACTGATGTTCAGCACACATCAACAAAGACGGTGTTGAGAAGGGTCTTTGTTGGGTCACTGCTGCATGATTAAAATGGTCATTCATTCATTCATTCTTTTCAATTGTTATATTATGAAAAGTACTTGTTGAAACATGGGTAGATCCTTGCTGTTTTTCTTGACTGTTGGTTTATTTTATAGAAATGAAGATAATGCTTGGAGAGGCCCAACCTAAGCATGTCAAGCTGTCTTTTCACTGTCTTATAAGTTGCCGAGAATCATAAACTATCTTCAGAGAATTTAAATCCGGCCATGCTTAACCTTGAGCTTTAGGGACAGTTTAGAGTAGATGGTGATGTCCCCATATGAGGTTAGCAGGAGTATAAATCATGTTTCAAAGCAGTTTAATCACAAATATGCTGTTAGATAGGCCAGAAACTTTTGTTGTTTTCACAAGGCCAACTTAAAGTGGCCAAACTTGCAAAACACACATTTTATCTTGAAGTAAATATTCTGTATTATAGACATGAGTACTAGTGAAAGCTTTGATTTTTAGGTTTATTGAAATAAACCAAAAACACAGGTGCAAACATTTCCAATGACTTCACGACTTACCCCAGAAAGCAGAATTATCAGGTTTTCAGAAACAGAAACATTTCCAACCTTTGATTCCGAACAATAAAAATCCACCAACAAAAAATGAAGTTCTAGTGTGGTATAAATACAATATCTGTCAACTCCATTAATTTCCCTGTTATATCAAACACAATTTCATGGTTGACATGGTGGAAGAGGATTAACATCCAATTTATATACCTTTAAAGGAAACAGATTACTAATGCTGTAGCTCCTAATCCTCCCAGCACTTCGGGCTAGGATGTGTTCAGTCTGCTAGTTTGACTCTGAGTGTGTTGGTTGGCCTGGATAGCTAATGACTTAAGTAGTGACTGAGGGAGTCCAAAAGGCCACAGGGAAATCAAGAGTTGTTGTACCCAGCAGCCAAGAGAGGGACTTGACAGTGTCAAAGGATTACATACTGTGGGGCTAACAATACTAATGGCACTTCTTTTGCATTATGATAATTGCCAACACAAAATTACCACCTAATTTCTCTGTGTTTCTAATTATTGGGCTCTTCAATGCAAGCAGGCAGTGGGAGCAGAGCATTGGCAGGCAATTAAACTCCTGCAATTATGGCTCTATTGTAAAGCTCAGCTTTACCAGGGATTTGTGGGGCAGAGACTGATTGCTCTCCGATGCAATTAAATGCAGGATAAATCTGGTGCGGACCTGAGAAATATCTTTAAAAGTTTGCTGCCGTGTTTTCTAACAAAGCAGTCACTAGCCAGGATATACGAAGAAGAGTCAGCAAAGAGGTCAGAGCAAAAGATCCACACCTACCAAGCTACATCCACAGGTGTATCACAAAACCTCCATCTATACACAAGCTTGCACCCAAACTGCTTTCAATGTGACGCCAAAAAAAAAAAAAAGCAGTCATTTCCATGGAGAACATTTGCAAGGAGGCATGCTGGGTAGGACCAGTGCTCATTATCTTCTAGCATGTTGGAGTGAGCAGTGACCCAGAGCAAATGCATGCACCAGGAACTTGAGAGCTATGGACTGTGGGATACAGAGAAGCATGGCCATCTGGAAACTCAGTGACATGGAGGTGTTTATGAGACACTGGGGGGGGGACAAAGAGCCACAACCTACTTTTTCTCATTATGTTGTAAAGATGCCACTGTTCCAACACACCATTGCTGAAGACTAGTTTTACACCCGAGAGAAGGACAAGTATAAAAAAAGTATCTAATGATGCAAACAATATCATCTCAAAGCTGATCTGAATAATTAGAGAATAGATGTAGATAAGCTGGTAAATCCTGAATCAAAACATGTTTTGCCAGAGGGCTACAGAAAGAAAAAAAAATAGTCATCATTCAAAAATATTATTTAGATTGCTGAGGAGCTGAGGAGCAATTTCTCAGATTTTGCAGGAGATGATTGACTGTGACGGTCACTGGATGGGCCAGAGCTGAACAGTCAATTAAAACAAGTGTACAGTGTTCTGGGTTTACTGCATGTGCTCACTATGGGCTAATTTTATTTTCCTTCATGATTGATAACTACGTGACAACATTTTCCACAAGTGGCAGTTTGATTAATTAGTCATTTGGGGAATGATTGTAACATGAATAGGGGATACCTATACACAGGGGCAAGTGAGGGAGACACAATGGGGCACTTGTTGTTTTTTTCTCCCATTGTTTTAGTTGCATTTGCAGTGTGTTCCTGTTGCTGGTTTTAAGTGTCTGTGCATATATTAAAAATTAAAAACAATACTGTTAAATAATAATGACCCTCAGGACATTCTGCTGGCTCAATGGGGTTGTTATCATTATTGGGTTGAGGATGTCTGATAATAATAATAATAATAATAATAATAATTATAATAATAATAAGATAAACAGTTCGTAACTCTATCGCGGAATTCCTTAACTATTTGTGGGTCCTGGAATGCATTAATCACAAAGAACGAGGGCTCACTGTACTTATAAATTTCTGCACTGACTGCTGTTGCATTAGCAGTGACAAATGGCATTTCAGTATGCTATTGGGAGAGTTGTCAGTAATGAGGCAAAAGTTTAACAATGAGTTAAATTTATAAGTGGTTAAGTAGTTAAATGGGAATGCATGTTTACATTTAATCCCTTCATAGTGTGCAGACAATTTAAAATACCACATGGGAAAAGCTGCCTGAGACAGAAATGAAAATGCCTTTAGAAAAAGATAATTGCATGTGCATACTCAGTGACTATTGCTGAAAATGGGAAATGGGGTTTGGGGCAAAAAAACAAGTTTTTATATATTATAATACAATTTTAAACATAATGTAACTGTGGTGACAGGCTGTTTGTGTCATCAGTCCATTAATAAGGAATGAGTGCTTGCATGTCCTTGAGTCAGGAAGGTGGCAAACTTTGGGTTTGTCTGTTGCGTGTGGTCACTTGAATCATACTCGATTGTCAACGGATATGATCATCAGTAGGAAGGATGTTTTTGTTATCATACAAGTAAGACACAGATAGCTTTCCGGATGATTGGACAACTACAGTACAGTATATTAAAACATGTGAATACAGTATATGTTGTTACACACAAAATCCCTAAGATGAAATTTTAGTTCTACCAGATTTCATTAAAGACACTGATTACAGTGTAAGAGCATATTGCCTGTGAACATTAACCACATGGTATTTGCTTCAACATCAGCTCCATCTCTTTGTTGTCTTAAAAGATGATTGTTACTATTCAGATCAAGTGTATTCTTCTTGTCACATGTCTGTTGATTTGTCAGTGAATATACAGAGTAACATCATGGTCTTAAATTGAAAGCTGCAAAATTTGTGAATCCTCAAAGTGAGACATTCATTTATTTTCTGCTTTTGTTTTAGTGTGGCAAATTAATTCTTGGTATAATTGATCCCAATTTTTCTATAAAGTCCATTAACTTTCAGCCTGAGGCTAGATAAAACTGAAGCACTGAATACAAATTTGATTATCAACTGCTGCTTCCAATTTAAATTAGAGACAGTGCCGTTAATCAAAACACATGCAAAGACAGCCATAGCAGCATTGATGCAGTTTTCAAGTGTACCTATACTTTCAACTTGATTTGGAACCAGTAAAGTTTACTTTTGCTGGATTGAGTTGCTACCTCTTTCACATCAAGTTTTGTAAAACTGTATAGTTGAAGAAGTTCAGAAAAGCCCTTCAGTAATAAGCTTCGTAAAATGAGTTTCCATGTTGTTTATTTTTGCTTTCATTTTCTATTGGTCTCCATTTCCAAATATAGACACACTTTACCACAGTGTTATTTCACATTTTCCAACCACTTCTGTCCCCTCCACCTCCAGCTCCACCCATTTCATGCTTTTCTCTCTTTCTCTCTGTCATCTTAAGCATTGTCGATGACAATTTCCTGCAACTGTGAGAGACACATCTGCATTGCAGTGCTGAGGGTAAAGTAGTGGCTAATGGAAGACATTTTTATGAACAGCCTGAGTAGGAGATGCAAAAAGAAAGAATAAGTAAGTCTGACCTGTCATTTACAAAAAAAAAAAGAAATGGATGTAACCGTGATAAGGAAGCATCACTTCACACATCATGTCTTTTATTACACCAGTGTTATAAATTTTTCTTGACTTTAATGGAAAAAAAAAATCCATTCAAATGTCAAAAAATTCAATTGAAAACACAACCATTTGCACCTCAAAGTGCTGTCACAGAGAAATCAGAGAGAGGGTCATCCACCCCCACCTCCCTCAGTGCCTCTGAGCCTCCCTGTTATTAATGGCGTCATCATTTTTCCTCTGCTCACTCTATTTCCCTTCTGATAGTGGAGCTTGCTTCATCGTGTTCTGCCATGTTTCTGTAATTGCTCCAACAGCTTTCCTTATGTTGAGGATATAGTTGTGTGTGTGTGTGTGTGTGTGTGCAAGCGCATTTCCGATGGTTGTGTGCATACTTGTGGGTGCACATGCATGTGTATATTGTACCGTTCCCCTCATCAGGGCCGGCTGTGAGTTTGTGGGGCAGAACCAAGCCGTAGGCGAGCTCCACACGGAGTGAAATGACAGCCTCCAGGCCACCATTGGTTGATGACCGTGAAAACACTTGCGGTTAACGTAAAGTGAGGGACCGGCTGTCACAGTGAGGCACCGCGCTTATGTGCAGTCCTGACAACAGCATAACAAGCCCCTCTACAACTCGACTCTGCAATGCTGCAAAAAAACAACAAAAGGAGAGCACCACAATTCATAACAGGAACCACTTCAGACATCTGAAGTACATAGGGAAGAGGGAGAACAGCAAGACACAAGCACCGCTATTTGTCAATGTGTTTGAGAATAAATGGGTTTCTTTACTTAAATTCTGGTTGGCAGCAGTGAAAGCCGAGGGTGGTTGCTGAATGAAGACAGGGAATTGAGCATGCAGGAGAGAAAGCCTAGACCGTAACAGATGTCAGCCAAGGTCAGATAAAGTGAGGAGTAAGTGTTTAGAGAGCTTCAGGAGCAGAGGCCAGCTCTATGGAGGAGCTTTGAACCACTATGTCCAAGTGTGATCCTGTGCCCATCATTAAATGAAGCCACTTAATAGGAAAAAAAAAGGTACTCTGCTCAAAAAGGGTCAATACCCCAAACTGCTGCAACACTCTTGATTGTATTTCGTTTTTGCTCAAAGTCCTGCATTTTTACTTCAAGGCTGAATTGCGTAATCTATCACAATCTCATCAGTAAACAGGCTTCTGAAGTTAAACTGATAAATAGTAAATTATTTGTTGACATTCTGACATAAGGAGGGATGATTAGAGAGGTGCATTTATCATCAATTTTAACCTCTGTGGTTATTCGATACTTGTCGTACCCCCTGCCCTCCTGCATTGCTTTCTTGCCTCCTCCTGTAGTAACTCGGCACATACATATACACAAAAATACTTTATTATGCAGTAACATTACCAGATCCCTTTAGGCAGCTGTGCATCTCTGTATGACTGATGAGGGTAATTTCTCCCAAACAACAGAATGATCACTCCGGTGGTGAACGTAACAGACCCTCCCTCCTCCCCCTGCTTCCCCCTCGATCTTTTTAGCTTACAGAAAAAGCAAGAAAAAAGGATGACATTTGTTACTGTGTCTCCTACAGTGTCTGTAATGATTCCAGCAGGGATAAAGAGCTCTCCTACTCCATATGTACCAGCAGCAACAAAAAAAATAAAATAAAAAATTAGTCAGTACATGGAATAATCAATGATTTGATTGTTCAATAAAGGCTCCATCCAATTCAAGACATTCAAAACCAAAATTTCACTTTGTCAGTAGGAGATGGAGGTGAAGGGGCTTTTCCATGTTTTTTCCTTGATGACCATAGGGATCCAATATAATACACATGCCACTATGAGTTAGCCTCACAGTAAGGCTAGGCCTGAACCATAGTCGGCTAATACTTACTGTGTACAACTGTGCACCATTGGGATATACCGAGCAGAAAGTAGTTAGGAATTGTCTGCCTCGTTCTCCTGGTCTCATAGGTTCAGCCTCAGCGGGCTGTCTTTACCTATTCTCCCATCTGTCAGTCACACACAAAAACAAATCCACCTGTCGAACGGGAGACTGGGCCGAACGGGACGATGCTACAGCTGTCTGGGCCTAACTCATTGGAAAAGGGAACAAGCCAGCGCCCTCCACTGGTGATAGAAAGCCCATTAAGATGGTAATAACCCCACCTGTCAGCCCCATCTACTCACCTGCACAGATACACCAGGCTAATGAAGACGGTCACTATTAATACAGCACCATGAACATGGAAGTCATGGCTGTGTGCTTTTTGTGGTTCTTATGTCCTTGATCACAAGGGCTCTCCAGACCTGTAACAATATAACAACTCAAGCGTTGAGAGAAGGGCATTCGTAGCGCACCACTTGATTGCCTCAACAATTAAGCTATTAATGGTGCATTATGTAAATTGTAATGGCCACAAACATCTAATAGAATAAAGGCTAAGTACAGTGCAATTTAATGTTGCTGACTTTCAGTGACTCTTTGACGGATGTTTTCAATTATAACAGACCTAATTCAATTCATTGTTTCGTAGCTGAAAATACATTTTTAAAGGTTCACTGAGTCTATTTCTGAGGCGCAGGTTTAATCAGTCATGTACATTGAACACTGGAACGTCCTCTAAAGAGATTGACAAAGTTGCCGGGGATCTGCATTCTAGGTTTTAAAGGGACACAGTAGCCCTGCCTTTCTCCATTCCGTCAGATGGCAGGCTTCAGTTGTGGAGGGAAGGGTGTTCATCTAAAAGATGAAAAGAGCTGCGCCTTTAAGAGGGCTGTCTCCCCTTTCCCACATGCTCCCCCTCAACCACACAGACCCTCCTCCTGTGAGCATTTGTGAGGCAGCTCTTGTCCCTTATGTCTCTTTGTAGGGAACAGAATAGACTTCCCAGAGCATCACTGGAGACAAGACAGAGCCCTGGGGAGAGAACCCTGGGTGCAGACCTCCTACATCCCTGGCCTAAACTACTCTGGACCCCCAGATGAACACAAAGAGAAGAGACGCAGACCCACTCAAACTGGAGGAGCACATCCACAGGTCCGACAGAGGAGGTGGAGCAGCTGGACAATCCAAAAGGTCAATTTTGGGTTTAAGGCAACATGATCAGCAAACTCATCAATACTGAACCGGATCATGACGAAAAAGGTGGAGTCCTGATGTGAACTTTTAGTTTCTCTTTATAAAAGTTTTATTGAAGATGAACCAAAGTACTTTTTTAGTTTTGTTTTTTGCAGCTACAACAGATGAAAGCAAGACATTAAATACATGCAAAAACGGGATAGAAGGTAATTCAACATATTATTTTTAATAATTGGTATTATAATTTTTTTTTTTTTGTCCATCTCTGGAGCTCATTTCAAATGATTATTTGTGGCATGAAACTGTCATGTCCTTTAAAGAGTATCTTGAATGATTCTGACAATGCTTTTAATTCAATAGCCAGATATTTATCTCATTTTTCAAGCTATTACAGAGAGGGACCATTAAAGACTTCATCGATACGCGTTTGCTTATTTTAAGTCTTGAAACTTCACAGCTATTGACTGGAGGGAGAGCAAAGTGCCACAATGATGTTGAGCGGTTCTCTAAAGAGGGAAAGTTTTCGTCTGGACTAACATTGCGGTGGAGCATTGAGGTCACAGGAAATGTTCACAGGGTGTGGAGTGGTCAGTAGCCACAGTCCGTACTTAAGAGACACTGTCAGGCCACACCCAGGACTAGGGTTGAACACATCAATCCACATGGAGAATGGCATCAGCCAAGAGACCTGCTCTGTCTATCAGCACCAAACATACAGCAATTCGGGCCAGCCTGCACTGGTGAACATTATTTCCACCCCCCTGGCACCACTACCTGTCCCTCCCCCTGCTCCCAAACTAGGGCAGGAAGGGTTCAAGAAAGTCTGCCGAACTGAGGAGAATAGTCCTTCTCCCTTCCCTGGACTGGCGACTGGGGTGTTGGAGATGCGCGTGAAGGAGGGAAGTAAGATCCGTAACTTAATGGGATTTGCTATGGCTCGGATGCAGGGAGAGAGGAGTGTAAGTGATGGTGGTGTGAGTGGCGTTGGGCTCAGGCAGGTGGTCTTCACAGGTTCAGGTCGCGCCGTCACAAAAACCATCACCTGTGCTGAGATAATGAAGCGGAAAGTGGGCCCCTTGCACCAGCTGACCAAACTGCAGTACAAGGTGGTGAAAGAGGTGTGGGAGAGTACAGAAAGGGGGAACTCTGAGATGACCGTGCACAGGACCGTGCCCTCCATCAGCATCCTTCTTTCCAAAGACCCCCTGGATCCACAGGAACCAGGCTATCAGCCTCCAGAGACTCTCAGTGCATTATGGGAGGAGAGAGAGAGTGTTGAATCTACCTTTCAGACACCATGCAAGAGACCTCATGGACCTTTACCATGCAGCAGTTTCCCCCACAGTAAGAGAGTTTGTTTGGGGGAGGGAGTCTCACCCTCCTCACTGACTGGCTAGTGCAGTGTCAAACAGTCAAGGATTGAATCAGAGGAGTTCATTTGGCACTGCCCTCCGCTCAAGCACAATGCTGAGACAATCAGAACACTCAGTGATACAGAACAGTGCTTTCTTAGAAGAACTGAGTACTAGTCCCAGCCTCCAGAGGTCAGTTTGACTGGAAACTAATCGCTTGCCTCGGTACATATAGCATTTGAGAGGTACTTTTCAGCACATTTGCCATGAGATCACACATCATGCTATAAAGTCTTTGACATACAAGTATTTACATTCTATTTCACACTGAGAAAAAGCCATTACTAACGCAGGTTTTCAGCATCCAGCTTGCAGTATAGTAACTACAACCTGTGGGTAAAATCACTCAATTTATTAGTGGAATGTTAAAAACGTCTCTGTTCTTATTTGTAATCAAAAAAATGAATAAATTAGACTCTAAGTCATGAAATGAAAAAAATCAAAAACTTAAGGACATTGATGTAATAAATGCAAAACCATACCAGTTTTATTTGTCTGATTATTAACTCCCATTAAAACAAAATAATAAAATAAATTATTTTACTCCAGATGGACATTTTGTTATGTATTTCATTTTTCTCACCCACACGTCATCAAATTTGCAAAGCTCTGATTGAACATCAAATCACAGCGTGCTGATGTTACGATAAGAATAACGGCAGTGAAATGTGTCTGTAGAAAAAGCTGATTTAATGACAAAGATGTTGATAAGGCACAGTTCTTAAACCAACTCAGTCTGACAGATATGCCGAAGGCAGAAATACAGGCACAGATTATCATTAAGATAACACCGTAACATCACACAACACAGTGGAGGAAAGGATTAAAACTAGGCTCGACAATGCTTCACAACACACCGGTCCTGCAAAATGTAAAAAAAAAAAAAACCCAAGCAAACATGTTATAGTTTTTCACTTTTAGGCAGTAGACCACCAAATCTATTGTCCAATACAGTCTACCTTTTCTGCTCTACCCTATAATGTCTCATACAAAATAAAACGAATGACTGTTTTTGAGAAAAATGCTGCTTTCACAGTAACACTATACAATTGTGGTTGACGGACACTTTGATTGAAATTACTGCAAATTTTCTCCGACTGACATTTTTATGCATTAGCTCTACATTTAGATACAAAGAAAAGGTACGTCTCAGTTAATTGCAGAAAAAAATTAACTGAATGCTGCAGACATCTATGGCAACTGGATCCGAATTAAAAAATTCCAAGCAAAATGCACTGGGACAAAAGAAATAAAAATAAAGTTAAAAAAAAACCAAGATATTACAGCTCGGAGCATGTTGAATTTTATGTGAACTAAGTTTCCTGCATATATTGATTTAAAAGGTACAATGAACATGACAAACAAAATAAACCTTCAGAGAATTCCTCTGTCTGAGCGTTAAGGAACTTTTTTCCACTTAATCAGCCATGTCTGCTGGGGATAATAACTTAGAATAGTGGAACCTTGTGTGAAGCTTTTATTGTTGATCTTAATGAAAATCTGCAAACACAGATGTCAGCATCCTGAAGTACAATAATCAAAGTGAGTGGCAACTGGGAGGATATTTCTGCTACAGCATAAAATGGAGTAAAAAATTTTTTTTTGCACCTTTGCCATCAGTGATTAAAATAAACATTTTAAAGAAATACTAATCTTAATTTTTCATAGTGGTGAACCATGGCTTTAATAGTGTATGGGAGATATGGTGATTAACCTTCTTCCTGATCTAATTAAATTAATCAAAGCACAGCTGAGCTTTGAATAAAAATGCTGCGACTGCATTACAGCACACATAGCAAACTGTGTGTCCTCAAAACCTGCTCGAAGGTTATCACTTCAGGTTGTTATCACAGAGTTAACAGCTTTCACCCAAGAGCCTATAGGACAGTCAATCGACGATGCAGGTCAAAATGATAATGCGGCTATAAGTAAATTTCAAATCGACCTGCATCTGTTATCAAGCAATGAGAATATTCTGTGCCAAGTGTAAAATGTAGAGGGGGCAATTAAGGATAGCTGAACAGTGTACCTGAGTGAGAGAACAGATAAAACATACTGATAAAAGCATTATCCCGGAGCTAAATACAATGTGGCTGGCAGGAAATAGCATAGTGGGGGAGTAAACAAAGTGCATTGTAGAAATGTAGGCAAGGTTATTCACATGCAGAGTCACTTCTGCCAATATTTATTTGTTTAAATGATGCAATGCAGGTGCATTTAGAGGAGATCCAATGCTAGAGTTAAAAATACTATATATCTCACCAATCATTCACTAATCGTATTACAAATGCCTACAAGAGAAATACATGAAGACATTGTATTTATTTAAATTGCAACTTTTTGCCAACTGAATCAGACTGCCCCTTTCACACAGTGTGTATAGTTGCAGAAAATGCATTGTAATTTAATATTTTGATAAAAATTATAAAAAATACAACTCTATTTTTTTTTAAATACCAAATTAAGGAGCACAAATATCTGAATATATTGGTGAAATTATTATCTCATACAAGTATTACTATGTGCATGTCACTTGTGTAACAATGGATAACATTATATTAAGGCTGACCGGTCATCTATTAATGTGGACACAACAGTAACCTTCTGTTTACCAAAGCCACTAAGTACATGCACTGAATAAGAATAAATTCATTTTGAAGTTAACATAATGAAAGTGTTGGCAGTCTATTTTCCCGTCTCTGCTGCAGTAGCAGATGAGAGAGAGGTTTCTGGGATGGTGTGGGAGTTCGCTATCTCCCAGCCTCCAGATGGCTCCGTCTTCCCTTATCTAGAAGAATGGGTGCTGCCTCAATTTTTCAACTCGCCTTATCTGGGAATCCTTTAAATTGAATATTTACTGGGCCTATGTTTTTTGCCTGTGTTACTTCTCTGAAGTCGACATTCTTCTTGCTTGTCGAGACAGGCCAAAGGTTTTTCTCACTCATACACTCTCTTTGTCTGCCTTGTCAAGTAATGGGTCAGTGATTGATTATGTGATTGTCAGGAGAGAATTGAAGGCCAAGCAGTTAAGAAGAGAGCAGTCGAGTCATGTTAACAAATGGCCATGCAGGGAATTTGCTCAACAATAGAGAAACGTATATTAGTCAAATGCGACACAAGACAGGCTTTCATTTTATCTCATGAGTAAAATGGATTAAATTAATCACTTTCTCAACAGTCTATTGTTTCCTGTGCAGAGTATGCAAGAGGTTAAAACAACACTTAAGCAGCTATTGAAAACATCTTATTGCAATATGGCTGGTTGTGGCACATCTGCATAAACAAGCCATGCCACAGCCGCTACCGAGTAAGTGTCTGGAAATGTCTTCAAAACCATTTTGTGAAATGGCTCTATGTTGGATTAATCAGCATAGCTGAGAATGTAATTGCTGTGCTCAAGTCAAAGCTGTAAGAGGAGATAATGAACACTGACTACAGGGCTGCCAGAATCCAGGGTGAAAGAAATTAGAAGTTTGGAATTTAAAGAGTGTCTTTAGTATTCTTGAAAAAACACTCATAGAAAATGAGGGCACTCTGTATTTAAACACACACACACACACACGCACGCACGTACACACACACACACACACACGCACACACAAAAAACATAGTACTTAGTGGTTACTAATATGGGGATATTGTTACAGCTGTATTGTGCTATAAAAATGTTAAAAGGAGTCCGGCAAATTTGCATTCTTTTTTTTTGCATTTTCTCGAGCTCACTGAAGTCTTTTATGCATTCCATTTTTATTTATAGAGTTACATGTATGCATCTGTCTGTCTCAGTAATTTAAAGGGTTTTTTTTATGCATTTTCTTTAATGAATGAATCGCTTAAAATGATGGAGAGAACCAAGGGGAGCTCATCCTTACTGCTGCTGACATCTAGTGGTGAATTGAGTTCTAACAAGAAAGGGGCCTCCGGTTCTATGCACCATATGTTGACTATTATTTGTAATATTTTACCATCAGTGGCGGGCCGTGCATTTCACACCAAGGCCTTCAGTGATATTCTGCTCAGTCAAACTTGCATAAATACTTCCCACCACTGCCACCAATGTAGCATTCAGGACTGAGGTGTTTATAACTTCTCTGAAAAGGGACAAAAACCATCAATTCTGAAGAGGAGTCAGCCCTACTCTTTTTATAGTCACTCGCACAGAAGAACCCTGTGGTCACACCTTTTTATAGATGTCACACAACTATGTCACAACAAAACCGGCTGTGCCATTTACACACTGAAATGACCATCATTTATGACACCACAATTGGATTAGATGTTGTATCATCTCAATCATGTATAGCGCAAAACCCCTGAATCCGTTAGGGTTAGGGTTAGACATTTACAAGTTGTGCAACGTTACTCACATCTGTCGTCAAAAAGCGCCTTTTTTGATTTCTATTTTGATTCCTTCTCCAATCTCTTCTGAAATAGAAAACATGAGATTAAAAAACAGCATTCCTGCAGAAGAATTTGTGGTGTCCTTCAGAGCCTATCAGCTACGGATGCTGCTCGTAATGAGTTGTCTGGAAATGGCGGACAGACCCTGTTCCAGCCTTGGACAGGTTTGCTAGTTCGGGGATCGGAAGAGCTCTTCTCACAAGAGCTAGCTTCTCTTCATATGTGCATCTTGAAAAGGCCGTTGCGAGTATATCGGCAACCAAAGTGGATTTTCCAGTTTCAAAACGGGTGCAGATTTCTCCGCTAAGAGCTCTATGCTCTAGCTCTAATCCGACTCTTGCGGTCTGCATAGCCTGGCCTTCTCAAAAGTGAGTATCCAATTACAGGACGGGTAGATGTCAGGTCAAGATGAGGCCAGCTAGAAGGCTTTACAGTCACCAACTTGTGATCTGATTGGCTATCACATTTGTCTATCAGCTATACAGTATGTGCTCGTTCACCCACCGTGCAGGGACACATGCTTTGTCGATTCTGAAGGCCTTGGGCAGATTTCATACAACCTTTCAGGTTGAACCTGGCAACACAAGCTAGCTGGATTCTGATTGAATAAAACCTCTACAACCTAAAAATAAAACACTGACCCAGTGTTGGCCAATGTCATATTATATCCCAATGTGTGCGTGTGTATATGTGTATACAGTGCACCCTTGTTCTTTGCAGTTAATGCGTTCCAGGAACCACACGCGATTAATGAATTTGGCAATAGAGTGACAAACTACAGTATTTATCTTCTTATTTATGGTAGTTTAAACGTTTATGACCCTCCCCACAGACATTAAACCACCTTCAGTCTGTATTACCTTTTCCCACACTCTTACTCTAAATATAATTAACTTTTAGTTTATGTTAGGCCTGCAGAGAAGGCCTTGCTGACCATGACTGCCCACCACTGATTACTGTTGTTACTATTACTATTACTGTCATGGCATTGTGAACATTTTTTCACTTATTATGACTTTACAAGCACACAACTCGTTCAAGGCTTTAATCATTATTCCCACTGTGTCACATTAAAAGAGGACTTCAGACCTTGGTTTCAAGGGTATGAGGTACTGCAAGTAATCTGATATATTATGAAAAGTGGTATTAATCAAATGCACTGTACAGCCTGTACCTGCATTAGCTTTGTTCTGTTTTAAAACATGGAGGTGTGAAAAATAAGTTTAATTTCTCTTTGATTATTACACTGACTGTGTTGCTTTTTGGTGTACAAAAGAAATTAAAAAAAAAAACTGAGTATAATGTATAGTATTCTCAGGTAGCCTATTAACATTTTTTAGTCTTCTACTCATGAAGGAGTGATGAACAGCCACTGCCTCTTTGTGTTATCAGTGTAATTGCATGCCCGACTCCGCTGTGATCAATATAGTAATTGAAAAGAAGGCAATCTGGTTTTTGTAAGCATTACCCTCGGAACATCAATGGACTAAACATCTTTTTACAGAGTCCTACTACTTTGTAAAATCCATAGCAGACCTGCAAGCATTAAAGCCGCTTAATGTTTTGGTTTGTTTTGTTTTTTTTGTTTTTTTTCCAAAAACAGAAGTGATTATAACCGCATTGAAAAACATTTTTTGAAGACCACTTCTATAAATACAAAATAGGTTCACCATAAGGTTTTTTTTCCTTATGTGTCTGTTCTCATGCTTGCCTGTTTTGTTTTTCGTTTTTTTGGGTTGTTTTTTTTGGGGGGGGGGGTGGGTTCTGTCTGTTTGCAGGTTTGAGAACATTTCTGTGAACCTGGTGGATGTTTATGGAATGAGCCAAGACATGGCAGTCATTTAAAAAAAAAAAAAAATTATGTACTTCAATAAGGAGATACAATTATTGTTCACACAGTGAGAAATCATGTAACAGCTAATCTCGGAAGTATAGTGATTCTTTATCATTACTCATAATAATGAGTAGCAACCCTCCATATTTTGTACACATTTGTAAAAGAG
Source organism: Antennarius striatus (assembly GCF_040054535.1). Classification (NCBI taxonomy): domain Eukaryota; kingdom Metazoa; phylum Chordata; class Actinopteri; order Lophiiformes; family Antennariidae; genus Antennarius; species Antennarius striatus. The sequence continues at coordinate 27,414,137 of NC_090776.1, read as the reverse complement.
AGCATTTTTATTGTTGACTGTGATTTTGTAAGTTAAATTTTCATTGAACCACATTTATAACACTTTGTTTCCTCTCAAATTAGCATTCTGTATTTGTAGAAACATAAATACGTACATATCACATAATTAATTTGGGTGTAATTCTATTAGTCTGTAATAATAATCAGCAGGGAGTATTGTGGTGGTATATTTGTCTGTAACAGAACACTGGCCTTGTTGGAGTGTGTCGTCTCAGTTAACTTACTGATATTACCTCCTCCAGGTTATATGATTGGTATGTTTTGTCCGTCTGTACATTTTCCAGTATACAGTACATCTAATACTTATATAATGTAAGGTTGCAGTCATACAGTATAATATTTGAATTGTAAGGTACAATATTTTTTGAAATTAATATAATATTTAATTTAATTTATTCAGTATTAAGGTTCCTTCTACTCTTACAAGACAAGAGCAAGAACTCAGGCCAAGATACAAGAGAAGGAGGAGAAATATCACATGCTATAAAATAAGTACTTCACTGTTAGATAATAGCATAAGCCAAACTACACGGTCAGTGGAGTATCATATAGAGGCTGTGAAACTAAAGCTGCCACACTAAAAGTCATTTTACTATGTTTATTGGACATGATGACATTTAACTTGCTTGCATTCACAGTCATCCACAGTGCTCTTTTTGGAAACTATCCTTAAAAATGTCACGCCTGAATTTTGCCTATCAAGGTCACTGATACTTCATGGTAAATAAAACACAAGAGGACAGTGGCATTTATATAAATACTGAAAATTGTTCAGCAACAGCATCCTAATCCTTACATCTGACAGAAGTCATCAACAGTACATACATTTAATGTTAAAAAGTCCCTTTCAAACTCTTAACACTCAGCATTAGACACAAGGGATTTTTTTTTCCTCTCATATAGCCAGTCACTTTCTAGACTAACATCAACAAAACACCAAACGATTTAGTTAATTGAATTCAAACAGTGTCAGTCGGGGGTCCCTTCTTCTCCGTGGGAGAACTGGTAGACTAATATCAACACAGTTGTGATTACTCTATTGAAGCTGTAGGGTGCTTCAATCAGAGCTGCATCACTCTCCTCATTACAGGCTACAAGGCCAGATCTCAGTGGGTGAACCACAGAATCAGGCTTTGTAGATTCCAGCTGAAATTAATTGAAATTCATTTGTGACACTCTAATGCTCCCCATCAACACCGGACCCATTCACATGTGTGCAATCCATCCCAGATTCATTAAGTACAAACGCATTTCTGGTTTGAAATAAAGTGAGTGTGGCAAAAGAATCTCAAGTAATTCTAAACATGAAGAAGACAAATGTAAAAAGAGGACAGTAAAAGGTATATATACAATGACCTGCTTGGGTGTCATTTTTGTTCCTTGATCCTATCTCATCCCCTCCTCTATGTACACACTGTAACATTCATGGATGGTTTGAAACTAACAAAACATGACCTCAACAAACCATCATGTGCAGGTTGATTGATCCATTTTTTCTTTTTACTAGTCTTTGCCTTCAAGATGAGCAGATGTAAAGAGTAAGAAGAAAAATGATTAATCAAACTGCACACAGGTGGGTCAAGTGCAGGTAAATATGTCACTCCCCCATGATGCTTGAACCAGCTGAATATAATGGAAACTGCTACAGAGAATACTGATACATAGCAACAAAGAAGACTGGGAGAACCACGTACCACTGGGTGAATTCAGTGGAAGTCACATAACTAAAGAACTAAAAGCAGTGTGGAGATATTCAGGCTGTACAAAGATGTGAATCCACAAGATGATTAAGTTTATGTCCTGTTATCAAGAGGCTTCATGAGAGCTGGACAACAATTAAGAGCTGTTGCATTTCTTGTCACTGGACAAGAATGAGTACCCAAGTTACTGTGGCAGCTGTTTGAAAAGGATCAGGACAATGATGAGTACTCCCAGACCAGAGCAGGGAAACATTATCTTTCCAATTTTCCTGCGGCTTAACTGGCTTGACGTGAGCATTAATATGTATGAAAGTATTATACATTGTGCTAAAGTCATGTTTCAGTAGAAGACATGAAATATTTAATGAGCAGGCATTGATATAATGACAATTTATTGAGAACATGTGACTTCAGGATACTCTGCAGCTTCTACAGGTGCATGGTGAAACATATGATGACTCAGAACTGACTGTCTTCACGCTCTGTGATTGGCCAGTCACACACAGCACCCGCCCCTCTCTACAGACACACATCACCACAGCCAGAGCTATTGCTGGCCCACTCTCGCACACACACACACACACAAAGACATTGACTGATCTCTCTGTGTCTGGCTTCACTGTAGCTCACATTGTCCTTCTTAGGGTTTTTTTCTTTTTTTAGCTTTCCTCTGTTTCGGTCAGTTTAAGGTTACTTGAACTTCTTTCTTGTTTTGTTTTGTTGCATGTATTGCGGTGCATTTAACCAGACAGAGCTGAAAACTGCTCGTGTTGCTCCCTCCACCCCAGTCGGGTTTTTTTTGTTTTTGTTTTTTACCTGCTTGCTCTTAGTTTGACACTTTCTCACTTCATTTCAAATTAATAATTTTAAACTTTGTGTGAAAAAAATAGCAAGAATATAAGGTGGTAAAAATAATTGAAAAAAAAAACCAAGTTTGATCATAAAATTTTTTTTAAAAATTACAAAGAAAAAAGTTAGAAAGTTGTGTTGAGTATGACAATTCTTGTTCATGCATGGTTTGTAGTTTATAATTTCCTATCCATGCGTTGTATTCATTAATGCAAATGTTCTCTCTCACACGGTTCAAAAACTGGAACTCCCCACCAGCCTTCCAGAACTGAAGAAGCCTCTTGGATGAGAGCAAAAATGGCTTCATCCAAGTGGTTTTTATGACCGAGTGCTCACTTTCCCACACACAGTCACTTTCTAAGCAACATAGTTCAGAAGTTGCTGTTGAACCAGATCAATGTTGTACTGTTGTTAGGCTGTCAAGATATCAGCGGTTTGTCAACAGGCAGAATGTCAAAAATCAATAACTGTGTTCTTCCAACAGGCATAGAAATCAGAGCACTGCAACACATTTAGTGCACAATGGTGGGCATTAAATGTATTTGTTCTTCACACACAGATTAGATCCAGTCCAAAGAGAAACATAAAAAAAACTAATGAAACAGAAGGATAACATAAAGAACCATATTTGTTATTATTAAAATTACTTATCCGTGGATAAAAAATGCCTTTTCCCTCGGTAGTAAGATGATGTGTCAGAGTATCTTATTTAATAAAGTGAAACCTGAAGGAGCTAAACTAAAAATTAAGTGTGCCCAAATCCTCAGAGACACATAAATGGTGAATTACAAGATTTATATAGCTCTCTTCACAACACACGGACATAGGTTGTTTTTTCTTAAAACCAGGGATTCAATGATGGATTAGTTATGGTTATTTGTGTCCACATTCCATTCCAAAAATGTGTTTTTTATATTGTGTACATAATGTTGTTATTCGGCATAGTGAACATAATCTCAACTGAAACTATAGCAGAAAAACTTTTACTTACAGCATATCAACTTCCTATGTTGTCTCTTTAACATTTCACCTGTGCTTCAGCCCAGCAGGGTCAACCGTTCCAAATCCGCTCTCAATCCTGGTCATTTTTGTGCTCCTCTATGGCCTCCTTCTTGAATGACCGTTTAGATTAGAATTAAACCTCTGTTTTCTAGTGGTATTTTTTCCCTACAAAAATAGATAGGTAATTGAACCACAGCTATTATATTTAGCTAATGTCAATCTTCAAAAGTAATATTAATTAATTTCTTATCAATATTAAAAACAAACAAAACATTTCTATGTGTATTGACCTTAAGTTTTTGGGAGGAAATTGTCGTTGTTGTTTTACTGTGCAGTTTTGTTTTTTTAATCTATTTTACAGACATATTATGCATGAAGAACAACAAGAAAAAAATAGTACACAGTGAACCGTTTTCAAACAAACTCTTTTTTTATGTTTATGCAGCATAATAAGACCTTTACAAAACAGTGCATACTTTATTTTCTGGCAAAACAGAAAGTGCCTTTTCATCCTCTAATTTTAATTTAATCATATAATTGGCTAGACCAAGATCTAGTTAAAACTATCGTTCGTATAACAACTGAGATTCTATTATCGTCAAAGTTGCTTTCACATTTTATTAATTCATACACATGTGCAATACTTTTGTAAATTTCAAAAATGATAAAATACTGTCATTATAAAGGCACAATTGTTAGACTATATTAACCTAACATTGTAATTTTTAACTACAAACTGTCCTGGTGCATTCCCCTTAAACACTGTAGGCTTTCACAAAAGTTTAAGCTATGGGTAAATGAACAGCTGGCCTCTACACTGACTGGGTGATCTGAAATGATGTTTTCTATGGGAAAAAATAAAAATTGAAAATAAATAAAATCAGTTGCTCTGAAAAACACAATTCAGTCAGGCTATCAGATATTTGGTAAACATTAGGTATACAGGATTTGGCAATATGACTCCAGGGCAGTCCGCCTAATATTAGACAGCAGGATATAGAAAGGTAGTTACAGGAGGCAAATACTGCTAGTGCAGGAAAACAGGCAACAAATAGCATCAAAAATCAACCTGAATTTCATTAAATGCACAAGTATTTTAAATTAGGACTTCTTTTTTGTGAATAGAAACTTCTCAGTTTTTGCTACATAGATGCAAAAGTAGCAATCAGTAATTCCCAGATTTTTTTTTTCTCTCTGAACTAACAACAACAAAAAAAAATCATATATTACAGCTTTTTGTGTTATGATACCTGGGATCCACATTTATAACTGGATCATTTGCTATATACTGTATACAGAACAACAAAAGTCAGTCACTTATCAATTTCTTTTTACCTCAGTGGGAAATGTTTAAATAATAAATAAATAAATAATGTAAATAGTGTGTTTCCATAATAAAGAGCTGTAACAAAATAATTGTCTTGGGTTTTTTTTGTGTTGTTTTTTTCTTTTTCAGACAATAACAACAGTTTATATGTGTCCCAGACCTAAACAGGTTGTACCCTTCTTGTTAGACAGTCACAGATCACCCAAGCTCTCTGCAACCTTCAGATCACTAAAGACTTATAGATAATGGCTTGTGTACTAGTCAGCATAGCACTGACAGCCAAATATTGGTTTATTAGCACACAGGAATATGTATTTGTGACCTATAGATTAAATAAAATACTTATTTAAGCTTTGTGCTTGATACAGACGCAATTATTTCCGAAAGAGAAAAAAATATAACTTGTGAAGACTATCTGATGTAGATGGATACGTACACTGATGTATCTCAGTATTCTACAAGAATAGAATAAACCTTTTTCATACTCAAAATGTGCACTTCACAATAAAAGCATTAAAGTTGTGCTTCTACGCAGAACTCTCTGGCAGCAGGGCAGGAGCTCCCTTATGTCTGGGCTGAAATACCCTCTGATGGTCATGAGTAGATGGTGATGACCTCCCGCCCTCCTCCTCTAACCAGCATCACTCTTTCTAAGCCTTCAGTCAGCACCTCCAGAAACTCCATATCTGTGACCCACGTTAAAGAAACTGACTGGAAACATACCCCACTCACACAGTGTACTGCAAGTTATCGTTTTTTACAATTACATAAGCAACCCTCTCTTTGATAAAACTGGCAAAGGATACAGTTCTCATCTCCTTCAGCATTTCGTGGCGGTCCCGGCATGTTGAGCAGCACTAACCGAGCATCATGGGATCTGTTGACTATAACCTCATTCAGCTTCACTGCTGTATGCATTCGTCGCACATTGGACTGATCCCTGGAGGGAAGCAAGACCTCATGTAAAATGTACTGTATATATGTTAATAAGCACTCACCTGAGATTATACTACATTAAACTAAAACGTATGCATAAATGAAAAGGGAAAATAAAGTGAGAGGTGATGATGTGTACTTTTTACCTCTAAATGGCAAGAGGTAAACAACACACTGAATGGAACGTTATCTGACTTACGGTTTGAGGCTCATGAGTTCTCTGAAGGTTTCGGGTGCATTCATCTTTTTCCTCTTCTCAGCCTCACACTTCTCTTTAGTCCACGTCATGTGAACCGTCTCTGGAGGAGTTTCCACCACCTCCTCCTCTTCGTCTGAGTACAAACTTCCCATACGCACCAATGAGTGTCTGTCCTTAACCAGCTGGGCCTGTGAGTGCCATGAGGATATTGTAAAGCTCTATTTATCTGTATATGCCACAGTAGTTCTGAAGATTGTCAGTAATTCATCGATGCATATTATAATTTTTTTTATAATTTTTCACATGATAAAATGCTTACCTCTCTTTGTCTTTCTGTGCTGGACAGCCTCATTTGTCTCAACATCTGGGACCTTTGCTCCATCATTAACGTTCGCTCGTAGGTGTATGCTGAGATGTCGCTGTCATGCTGAAATACAAGCATTGTATTCTTAGAAACTGAAGACGGAGAGGGTGACCAGTACCTCATTAAGGTAAGTTTCTTTTTCTACTTAATACTTTTCTTTTAAACCAACTTGTTAATAACATGTTGACATAAACAGAAATTGTGCAATATTTTATAACAGACATCTGTTTTCACCTGCAAGCTATTACTAGTCACATTCCTGTTTCTTAATCACAAAATGGGTATTGGAATTATTTTTCAATACTTTGATTAGTAGCTCTGTGACATGAATCCTCACCATTTCCACCACCTCCACCTCAGCCTCTATTCTCAGCTGGTAAAGAAAAGTAGCCAGGTCTTTTTTCATTTGAATACTGTTATCGTCCATCTGTGCTACAGTGAAGATGCGCATTTTGCATTTCCTCCAAACCTACAGTGCAAATATAACCATGCATTATGATGAGTTTAACACATTTGAAAGGATGTAAATACATGTACTGATACAACTTGAAAATACTTGAAAGTATTGCTAAGATGTATATACTTTTAATTTCAATTTTAGTAACAATATAATTTTAGACAAATACATAAATCTATTTTCTGCACTGACGCACAGAGATCTGCATGTTCTCACTTTGTGCTGTTTGAGAAGGAAAGGCAACAGCATTAACATCCCTCCGTCATGAACAATCCACCACACATCGATGTTACCATCTGTGAAGCGTTCATGGTTGCTGGGGTAGAAGGACACATTTTTGGGCACCATCAGGGCCAGATGGGCAGCCGTGGTGCAGCGGACTGTGTCTGAGTAGAGATGAAATCATGGAGGCATGGATATTACCTGCATCACGTAAGTACTTCATAAATATATAAATTGATATAATATATAAATATAGCAGCATTTGACATTCTGAATAAGCTAGGTGAGATTTAGCGGCAAATGTATACTGTATCTCATCTGTTAAAATACGCCCTTATGAACATTTTCAGGGGTCACTGTTGCTGGAACAACAAGCTCATAACAGCTTGTTTAGCACATGAGTATTCAAGTGTGAAAATTGTGTATTTATGCGGGTAAACAGTGCTTGATGAATGTTGACTTATGATGGCAGTCATTTAATAGGGGAGGTCATTCTCTTGTATAATGTTAAATGAATGTTTTGCTTGTAATGGTGCATGAGCAACATTTCAGTGCAACGCTTACTTATGAAGGTCTTCCAGGCACGAGGGTCCTCGCTCTGTCTCCATCCATATGGCCATCCCATCACCACAGTGTTGTGTTTCATGCCTCCCAGACCACAAGACTGAATGAGATGGACAACACCCTCCCGCACTTTAGTTGCCACCACGACCTGGCAGAAACCCTTGACTCGCTCAATCTCCATCATATTTTTAATGGTCTGTCAGAGATAGTTAAGGACACAGAACTTTTAGTCAATGATGACAAAAAACATATAATACACATATAATAAATTAATCCTTTTATAATCCCGTGGGGAAATGACTTTTTTTTCCCTTTCCAAATATTTGCGCGCACACACACATACACACACACACACACACACACACACGGATTTATATATAATACCATACAGGCACTGGGCCCCAGTTTAAGACTTGGTGCCCTGAGCTACTGCTGCCCTTAAATACAAGTATAAATACATTATGGTTTAAAATTAATTAAATTAAACGATAATGGTTATCTTCTCCGCCTCACTGCACAATATGTAAAGGAAACTCCTTTTACTGGGTGCAGTGCAAAAACATTACATTTCAGTTACTGTCTCATAAACTACAACAAACCTTGCTTCACAAAGTTCCTACTCCAGTGCCTTATTTCATGTGAAATGACTCATTGGTACCATATTGTAGGACAAGCAATCTGTTTACAACCTTTCCTTTTAATTGAAATGACACATAAATATGAAAATTTAAATATGTAAAATTTGCAACTGAGGAAAACAATGGAGCAAATGAATATGGTACAGACAACAGGGAATTATACAGAGCATTAAAATGATCTAGAATCACCTGCAGTTACCTGTTCAGCCGCCTGCAGTTCCCCGTAGCTGTCTAGGAAGTTGCCCTGAATAACCGATCCTACAATAGTTAGACCCTTTCCTGCCTTCAGCTGTGAGGCAAAAGTGAGCATTCGAGGATATTTTACGTGCAAGTCCTCATCCAGCTTCAGCAGCACCAGCAGCTGAGGTCTGTAGTCAACAGTGTTGGAGAAAATCAATGTTATGTCTTTTTTTGTAAAAATCATATTTTCATTGCATGGATTTGAGAAAGCTTCTTTTAAAAGCAAGACTGACTGAATGGTTCAAGCCATTAGTTTGGATTTTGATGAAACGCACAGCATAGCATTTTCAAACACAGATTCTGTGATTGACACAAGACAAAAGAATGGCTTGAACCAATCAATGCAAATGTGAAATGTAGTCCTCAGTGATCCCCTTTGGGTGTAGCTGTACCTCCAGTTCTTAGTGTGCGGGGGTCCCACCTCCAGTCGTAACAAGGCATAACGTGCAGCACTAAGTGACAATCCCCTTATGCCATCTCCCCACTCTTTCTCTGCTCTTTTTATACAAAGGAACAATATAAGAGATGACAAGTTAAACAGTCCACTGGCACTTAGAATACATATAAGTCAGACATTCACAAAGACTGCAACCATGATATTAAGAAACCTAAGTGCCATTTAGAGACATACCCCTGGTACTCAATGTACTTGTAGATCATCCCAGCAATTCCAATGGCCACAATAGCATAATACCATGAGGAGATGAACATTAGAGCCAGACACATGCTCATGCCAAGGAAGGACAGAGCCCTGTGAATGCAATTCATGGAACCTGAAGTTACTTTTGCATATACCAAGCATAGTAATAGTATTTATGTATCTACATTGCATGCATTGTTATTTTATGAGGACAATTGTTGCATATTACAGTGTTGTTTTTGCAATGTATAAGTTATAGAGCTGTGAGCTCTAGCCCCTCTAAAAATTATGGTGGTGACAAAACTTGACTCACCAGTGGTAATATTTAAACCGTGGCCTCCAGTTTGGTGTACGTAAAAGAGTCTGTACTGCACAGGCTAAGTTCACAAAGAGATAGCACATCAAGAAGAACCTGTTAAATAAATAAAAAAAATACAGCGTTTTAATGTTTCACATTAATTGTAATGTCATCAACAACGGACTAAGGTATCATTGTACATAAAATGTCCAGTACAAATTAGTTTCCATATGTGCAGTATGGGTGGCACGGTGACAGAGTGGGTAGCGCTGTCGCTGCAGAGCAAGGCGGTTTGCATGTTATTCCCATGTCTGAATGGGTTCTCTCCAGGTTCTTCAACTTCCTCCCATCTCCAAAAACACGCAGGTTAGGTGAATTGATGTTACCAAATTGCCCGTTGGTGTGAGTGTGTGCGTGCGTGTCTGTTAATGTATGGTTTTGTGATGCACTGGTGTCGTGCCCAGAGTGTAGCCTGCCTCACAACCCCAGTCAACTGGGATGGGCTCCAGCTCCTGCGACGGTGGACATAATGGGCATTTGACGATGAATGAAAGAATGAATGTGTAGTATGCACTTAGTGTACTCATCGTATTCCTAGCATATGTACTTACATGGAAAGAATTGGTGCCACCATATCCAGTGATGCAATAAGTATTCCCAACTCAGCTATGAGCCCCGTCAGAAGCAGTGCCCATGTAGGCTCTCCATTGGTCTTCCCGTGACCAAAAACCTGCAAAATGTTTTAAATCATCCTGCATGTCAGTCCACATTTCTACTGTTTGTCTTTCAAGAAAATATGAACAATTTCTGTCATGTCCATTTCATGAGACAAATGGGGCAGTACAATGTGTCATCAGTGGTGTGAAATGTCTCACCCTGAGGAACGGGATGATGTTGTCCTTGGCAATGGCCTGAAGAAGTCGAGGAGCCCCCGTGAGGGACTGGAGGCCTGCACCAATTGTAGAAAAGAAGGAACCAATGACAATGACCCACGGAGATGGCCAGGAGAGTGTTCCAACAACCAAATTTTTCCTAACAGCATCCCCAAACCTGCAAGGAAGTACAAACCTTTACTTTTACCGTTTCAAAATTGTACCAACTTAAAATAGGGGACACAAATGAACCTACTTGTCTCTCAGGACTACTCCTTCAATGCAAGAACCAAACAGAACCACAGAACTTATATCTGAATATAAGGTAAAGGAGATCAAGGTAACATATTTACATCAGCTTTTCAATTTTTTTCAAAGAAACACAACTTCTAGATTTGTTGAAAATAGATGCTAAATTAAGGATACAAACAAGAGAAGTAGTTGTAATGGCCAAAATGGTTCCCACAGGGATGGACTTCTGAGCATCACGGAGATCACCAGATCTATTGGAGCCAGCCATGATACCTAGAAGCAAAAAGGATTACGTATTAAAGCATGGGAACTGTTGAACTTACTCCCCCTCGTTGTCGGAGCAGAGGGAGGTTTGTAGCTTCCCCATGTTGCTGCATCTGCAACATGGGGAAGTACAACAACACAATAACGGTCTAAAGATTGGGGTTTTTTTTTTTAATTTATTGGCTTGATATTGCATCTAACACCAGGTCTTAATAATACCAGCTATCAGAATATTATAATTTGCTGATTTGCAGGTTTCACAGAAGTACTTATAATAAGTTGTGTGCTATGACAACAATGAACAACTGTTTATATATATATATATATATATATATATATATATATATATATATATATAAATTGTATGCAATATATAATAATATAAAACATCTTCATACCTGTGGCAGATGGGAAGAAGATCCCCACCAGCAGTGTGAAGGACGTAGCAATGTCTGCAGACACATACATGCCATAGCTCTCCACAGCCCCATGGACATCCACTGATGTTATCCCAGGTTTTTCTAAGATCTCCCCCTTTTGCAGGTAGTCGCTCCACATGTTTTCTAAAAACAGACAAGAACTTATGTCAAATAGAAGGAATATTGGGTCTGAAGCAAGTGTCTTTACACCTGAATAATAAAATTATTGAAAATAATATTGCTTACGAAACATTTGTAAAACATTTGTTCTTAAAATCTTATATCCATGTTAACAACTAGGCCTTCAGTGATGTTCTACTTAGTCAAACTTGCATAAATACATCCCATAATACTGTAAGCGGCTCCCACCGCTGCCACTAATGTAGCGTTCAGGACTGAAGCGTTTATAACTTCTCTAAAATGGGACAGAAACCATAGCTTCTAAAGAGGCGTCAACCCTCCTCCTTTTATTGTCACTCACAGAGAAAAATCCATGGCCACACCTTTTTTAGATGTCACTCAACTACGTCAAAGAACAAAACCAACCATCATTTATGACACCATAGCTAGAGAAACAAAAAACCCTAATACACTACTAGATGTAGCATCACCTCTATCATGTGTAAAACGCGTTATTTTCCAGCAGTCACGGCATTAAAATGAAACAAGTATGAAAAATATGAAAAATTACACGAATGAAATGCTTGTACTCACCAAAGGAGCTGCTCAAACGGCTTATTTGAACACAAAATCATTTCTCTTTCCTTTCCTTGAGAACACTTCCATGACTTAGTTGTACAGTTTATCTGCGCGTTTTAATTCAAGCAACAAATCCAGCAACAAAATGGCTAGTTCAGGGATCAGACGACCTTATCTCAGAAGAGCTTCTCTACAAATGTGCGTCTGCATAGCATCTACATAGCTTCTGCACGGCATCTTCATAGCGTTGACTTCTCAGAGTAACTATCCAATCACAGGACACATACATGTCAGAACAACGTAGAGCCAGCTAGAAGGCTAACTCATGATCTAATTTGCTGTCGTATCTGTCTATTAACTATATTTGCCCATTTTCTCACAGTGCAGGGACGCCTGCATTCTATATTTTGAAGGCCCTGGACAGATTTGATTCAACCTGGCAACACAAGCTAGCTGAATTCTGATTGGATAACCCAGTGCGCATAATATATATATATATAGCAGCAGAGAAGGCTTCCTGTCCCTGACGGGCCACCGTGAGTGTGCATTTTTGCCAAAATACACACTCACCTTCAACTGGTTACGTACAGTGTACTATCCCTTATAGCTATGTGATGCAATTACGTTATTCATACATGGATATTTAAGCACAACAGCATTTCAATTGATTACTGAAAAATTACCTCTTACAATGCCACTGCCCAGTCCAGGGATGCCTTGTATTTCTGTTACGTTGTTTTGGATGAAGTAATCATCACACTGAGGGCTGCTCATGTTCCCCTGCACACAGAACTTGTCCCAGAGCTGACTGGGCATTGTGCGGTTTCCCATTGTCACAGTCTTGGAGCACACATCAAACCGATCTCTCACCAAAGTCCTGTTTCCCAGCATACAGATCCTATATTAGTAACAGAGATGAAAGCCAAATGTTAACCATCATTTCCACTGCTAACCATCTTGACACTGATAAAATCATACACCGTTTCTTTATTATCCAATAAAAGAAAATAAATGCAGTCCTATTTCCAGACATTCATGGGAATAGGATGAACTATAGGCTTCAAAAGAGAAAATCATTGCACTGAAAATTCATAATACAAGTGAGTAGTGTCATAAAAACATGCACTCTACATGAAGGGCCCAATAATTCACACTACCTCATGCCGAAATACATTCTAACATCCTATTACAGGGAATATGTTCTGCAAACTTACGGAAATTCTGGTGGATGTGTCATGGATTTGATTGCCCCAGCATAGATGGAGACAATTGAGATAATGACACAGGCAAGGAAAAGAGATGCCAGCTTGTTGACATATTTCACTCCTACAAAAACCACCACAGCCATCAAGCTGAGGCAGATAGTGCCATAAACGCGCATATTGTTAAGCAAGGCACTGTCACTCCCAGAAGGGTCTGTGGCGTGGAAGATGGCTGCCTGGGTGACCAGATATTTCTAAGGAGAAATACATTACAGTTAGTGAATATACGGTACATAAAAACTGCATGGTTACTACATCATGTTTAGGGATACATCTTAGCCTAGATATATCATCTAGAATATCACAGCAGAAAAATATATTTGAGAAAACTGACCAAGAAGATTTCAATGGCACCCAGTATGTACATGGCAGAGGCAAATGTTGTGCCTAAGTAGAAGCACAGCCCAACAGCCCCTCCAAACTCTGGACCAAGGGAGCGAGAGATCATGAAATATGATCCTCCCGCTACAATAAGAAAACATGTAAATAAATACAATATACATAGTAAAAGTATTTGTTAATAAGAAAAATTTTTTTACACATAATAATAATAATATAATATAAATAACTATATTAATAATTTCAATTGTATTATAAAAATATAATAATAATAAGCTATTACCTGGAACAACACCATTAGTCGCAATGGCACTCATTGATATGGCTGTGAGCATTGTCTGCGGAGGACATGGAAAATGTGATATACATACTGTACAGTAAGTATCGGTATCTTTTGATTCATAAAAATATCTGTTGATAAAAATTGACTTCTAAGAGAGCCAGAGGAGTACAAAATAACACTAGTTATCATGTGAGAATGACAAGCACAATATGTAAGAGACAATCTGATGGACTGCTTTAGCAATTTAATCTGACCCATTAGTGTCACAATCATCCTAGTGTAGTGACTGGTATGCGTCAAGTACAGTATTGTGTATGTATGAGTATGTAAACTAACACAAGAGCAGCACATGAGGACAATCAGGAGTGATTGCATGATGCCGGCCATCCCAACAATCCATGTCAGTCGGAGGAAAAGGATGACACCAAAAATATTTTGGAGGCATGGCAAATATACTCCCATCAGAGTTCCCATGTTTGGAGACTGATGCATTGAAAAAGGGAGAGAAAGGGAGGAAGAGAGAGAGAGTTGTCAGGAAACAAGTGTGCCGATCATTAACATTGATTTATGTAGTTTTAGAGGTCATTCAATCATGTTATCAGCTCTCTAATGTATCCAGGTCTTGCAAATCCACAGTCTGACTGCAAGTCCACAAAGGCATGAAGCAATCAATCATCAAGTCTTAATACCAACCCAGATTGTGGATAACAAAGTAGAAAGATAGCCAAAAGTAGAGTATAGGGTTTCTAAACTTCAAATGACCGAGCCTACGTGTGGTGAAAACAGAGAGTCAGTGTTTCTCCAACGTGCCCCAAACTTCTGACCTTGGGGGCCTTCCTACACGAAGCACGAGCGCTCTCCTCTTCCTCGTGCTCCTTTGCTCCCTGGGTAATGTTGGTGTAACTGACCAAACGACTGAGCAAAGAGGAAACCTTTGGACGTATGTCCAGCTCTTCCTGAGTGGAGAAATAGAAAAGAAGTTAAGAAGTATAGATAGTTAAATGTATGAGTGGTTTTAAGTGTATCATCTACACAGTATAAAAACAAAACAGACCTCAAACAAAGCCAGGTTTCTGTCATAGAAGTCATTCTTCTTGCCTGCACCATCAGTCGTAAGAAAGGGACTGTCTTCTTTATGATTTCCGTGTCCTATTAGAGAGATAGACCAACTCATATTACCATGTTATCAATGAAAGCAACATCACTTTTTTTGCAAAGCCATCAATATGACCTATGCTGCCTAAATAGATTCACATTTTTATGCTAGTTCTTAAAAATGTTTTAGGCTTTATGGTGAAACATTAACTACAATTATAACATCAGTGCATCAACATGTGTTTCAGAAGAATGTGTCTGTGAGCCACTGACAGCTGCTTTAATGTCATAAAAAATAAGATATTTCAAAGATACAGTTCAACATACTCTCAATAATTTTTAGAATTGACAAATGTGTTGTAGTAGAGTAAATGTAAATTAAAATTATTAAGGTAATCATGAAAATGAATAAAAATAACTTCTGATCAGCTTTAGAATAAGAATTAAATTTCATCTCTAAAGTACAAGAGCAAATACATACAATTTGAGAAACAAATATTATTAAAATTGATTATTAATAATTAAAAATTAGTTTAAAAAATACAACTTTTTAAAATTCAATTGGTGCACTTGATATAGTTCAAGCTTTTCTAAAATCCAAGACCCTTAAAGAAGAACTTTAAAAGTAAAATTCATGTAGAGTAACTGCAAAGAAAAGCCGAGAGCAGTGCAGACCAACGAAGCAAGATCCAGGTGGTAAACAAGTGTATAATTTGATTTTATTCTCATTAACTTCTTCTTTTGAAGACAAGACCCATGCAGAGATAAGAGAAGTACTTGGGGCATTTTTTGCACACAAAGCAGTGCAAACTTCATTCCTACCTGTGTTCAGTGTCCCAGTGCAGCTTGTATCCCTGTGGGTAAGCATAGCTGTGTGCTATGTGCAGACAGCAACAGAGTACTCTGTGCTCTAGTTTAGAGGTCGATTGCTATCAGGACGCCCGGTCATCCTGGGTGACAACTCATTCAGGGGTCTGATGTAAAACACAGTTGGTGTTTGTGTGTGTGTGTGTGTGTGTGTGTGTGTGTGTGTGTCTGTGTGTGTGTGTGTGTCTGTGTCTGTGTGTCTGTGTGTCTGTGTGTCTGTGTGTCTGTGTAGGTGTACGTAGGTGTGTGTGTGTGTATATGTGTGGGGAGAGGGGTGCAAGAGGTGAATAGTTGAGGATAGAGAGACTACTAAATGTACTGACTCTAACACAGTCACTGATGTTCATTGTAGAACACTATGTTTTGCACAACTTAACTCATATTCCGTGAGTGTATCAAAAAGCAAAATAATACCTCTAACTTATCCATATTGTTGCGACACATTCATTCATTGAATTTTTCCATTAAAGCAAAGACTATAGCAAAATTCCCAAGGTATGAAATGACAGTAAAATACATGATGTAATTATAAACAGCAAATTATTCCTGGTCCTCAGTGATTCGTGTAAACCACAGGTGAATACCTTGTCAACACTGCCATCTAGTGACATCTTACTTTCATTGAATTAAATTACCTTTCTATGATTTTCTTATTTTTTAAACAGATTTTTGTGAATTTCTTTGACCTACAGCATTATATTGGTTTTAGAACACAGCCATAAATATATATATATAACATTAAATGCAAATATGTATTGACTTAATTCAAATTGAAAGCAACAGAGACACAGTATATGATTAATGTTTGTTTTTATAGAACTATTGGTAGATAATTTACCAAAGAAGTCCAAATATTATATTGTAAGAATGTCTTTTAAAAAAAGAAAAAAGGTTATAATCACAACATGGGTGGAAGATGTCCTTCTGCCACTCCCACACTCAATCAACTGGAAAGAAAACATTTTTCAATAGTATTTCACTTTAATGATGAGTTCCTTTGAGCAGAAAGTGGGAAATAGGCAGAGCTAAAACATTCTCAAACTCTCTCTCTCTCTCTCTCACGCACAGGCCTATGTAGGAGTTATAGACAAAGTGAAAACATGTTACAACTGGTTATTTTTTTTGTCTTTTGTCATGTGTTTGTTTCCAAAGTCAGGATTTTGGTGACGATAACTTGAAACAACTTGCAGTTGCCTCACTCTCAGACCCTCAGGCCGACTGAACCTTAAGACTGACTTGTAATCAGTTTTGTGAGGTCAAAGTGAAA
This sequence comes from Antennarius striatus, assembly GCF_040054535.1. Lineage (NCBI taxonomy): Eukaryota > Metazoa > Chordata > Actinopteri > Lophiiformes > Antennariidae > Antennarius > Antennarius striatus. The sequence goes on along the minus strand of NC_090776.1, from coordinate 27,397,062 downwards.
CACAGAATGTGAGCAGAAGTCAGTGAGTTTCTGATAGAAATACAGTATAATAATTGTACTTTTTGTAATAGTAGTTTTTAGTTTTTTTCCAAGGTTAATACTTCAGACTTTCAAAGATCCCCAAAAAATTAGATAAGGCTTTGGCAATATTTACCATTTGGCATTGACTAAAGGTGAGTCACAATTGCTGGTATAGACAATTACCCATACAGCAAGTCAAATAATTCCAGATGGTAACTCTTAACTCAGCACCATTGTAACCTCTGCATTCCACATAACTATTATAACTTTAATGCACAAACAGTTTCCAACACACTAACAGTCACTTAGCGGTGGTGCTGACGGAACAGCAGGTGTCTCCTATTAAATATCTGACACTAAATGTCTAATTGCAAAGATTAAAGATTAATTAGTTTGTTATGAAGGCACACAAGGGTCCTGCTGTGTGAACAGAGCAGCAAAGCAGCGTGTACCAACATGTCACCTGTTTCCCACCAAAATAACTCACAACTTAGAAAGAGCACACAGATCTGCATTTATTGTTGGAGGCATCACTTCTTTTTGTAATGCAATTGTTTGTGCAATTGTTTTTGCGATGCTGCAGTTCTCATGTGTAGACCTCCAGATTATATTGCTTTAATATTATGTAAGCTGTCCACTGATTAATAATTGAAATAAACCAGATGATAAACCGGATTATAATGTTTAACATCCGCAGGGGCAGCATTGATGTAGCTTTAGTGCAAGAAGAGAGGCCAGAAGCAAATGTTGTGACAAACTTCAAACTTACCCAGAATGTCCAGGAATTATTTGCTTTTCACTTAAATCAATTCCCAGAAAATACGCTATATAGGTGAACTAACAAAGTCCATTATTTCTGAGGAAAACAAACAATTTTGCAAAGATAAGATTCATTTAATTTACAATTGAAAGTTTCTCACAAGCTGTTAAAGTCAGCTAGCATTTGGCTAAGTAGTCATGTAAACAGCACCACATGAACGCGGGGTGCGGGTGGTGGTGGTGGGGGGGGGGTCTGACAGAGGGAGCTCAGAGCCCCACCCTTTTTAAACGAAGCATCCGGACTGGAAGTGATTTTATCAATATTCAATCAAAGATATTGAGGACCACGAATCAGTTTAGGGCAAGACATTTCAGAAATAGTGTAGTTGGTCAGCTGGCTGCTGCACAACATGAATTAAAATAAGTATAAGATGAGACCTTTAAGAATTACCATGAAGAGAAAGTCACTCAGTTTAGCCCATTCTGGATTATTTGGCAACAGTTTCAACGGACTCTGTGTTTAGAGCTGGTGTTTGTGTGAGGGACATCACATGTAAATATCCCATGCAGCAGTTCAGCTAGTTAAAGCACACGCTGTCCTCTATGGTCAACTGAATTCAGGTCACCTCTCGTTTTCTGGCTTGTAAAACAATTCCCCCAACGTCAGAGCTGCTCTTTTGTCTGTTTGCATGAGAATCCAGTAAAAATCAAACCAATACTACCACTGGAAAAATGTGGCCCATTTTATGTTCGCTGTGTTGAAACAAGTCCAGTTCAAGCCACATGATCTCAAACCTAATTTCCATGACTCACAAGCAGAAGCTTATATGAGTATGGAACAAAACAGAAGCTGAGTTTGGTCATTTTGTATTTGTGCACTCCCAGCTGGAATTATTTATCTTTGGTGTGTGTGTGTGTGTGTGTGTGTGTGTGTGTGTGTGTGTGTGTGTGTGTGTGTGTGTGTGTGTGTGTGTGTGTGTGTGTGTGTGTGTGTGTGTGTGTGTGTGTGTGTGTGTGTGTGTCTATGGAGACAGAATAATGTTAGGCTTGGAAGCCCATTTGTCATAAATAATAGAACTCCTCTTTAGAGCAAACTGACATTAAGGTTATCAAAATGCTCCGTTTTAATGAATGCCAACCTGTTCAAGAAAAATAATACACAATAGACACACATGTTGTCTTGCAGTAAAAATAATATATTTTTCTCTTATACAGAGTTGTATGGTTTAACTTCATTTCACCAGAATGCAACATGAGGCAAAATCATCCTACTGTTGCAATAGGCCAAAGTCAACTTTTAAGGTTGTGATTGTTGCAGAGCCACAGCTGAACTCAGCAGAGGAATGCAAGCCTGCAGAGTTATACACCAAATTATGTTTGCTCTGATGAAAAAGACAACGGCTCCGTTTGAGTGCCTCGGGGGGTACAGGATGGGAAAAGGTGCATCATGCCATTAATTTCAAGAATGAAGCAGATTATCTGAATTCATTCTTCCATTCTTCAGCTGGTCAAGAACTAATGGCCAAACATAGTGTGATCAGTGTAGCAGGATGGAGAGTGTAGAGAATGGGTATTATGGAAAAATACAGTATTTTCTGCACTGTAAGGCGCACTGGACTATAAGGTGCACTGGACTATAAGGTGCACTGGACTATAAGGCGCACCTTCAATGAATGGCCTATTTTAAAATGTTTTTTCATATATTAGGCACACTGGATTATAAGGCGCACTGTCAGTTTTAAGAAAATTAAAGGCTATTAAGTGTGCCTTTTAATGCGGAAAATACTGTAGTTGCATGCTCTTAATGAAATTTAAAACATACATACACTCACACACACACACACACACACACACACACACACACACACACACACACACAAATACTTGCTATGTTGGCTGTAAAGTCTGCCTTGTTTATTTACACATGATGTACACACACAATACCAAACAAGTATGTATATGCCACTGTAAACACAAATTCACTAATAAATGCAATAGTTTGATCTGCTTTAAAGTCCGAGTTGTATGTGTTCACACAGCAGGTCAGCAAAGCGGTGAATTTACGCACTGGTCACTTATACACCCTGAGTGACAGACCTTTCCCATGTAATTCTGTTATATTCAGGATAGTGTTTTCTGACTTTGGCCTAACTCAACTTCAGCTTCACATTTCTGCTACTGAACAGTGTCCTTATCTCTGACTGGCATACCAGAGAAAAGCAAAAACAGGTCAACCTGCTCTCTGAAATTAAAGCGGGAACACGTGCTAAAATCCTATAAATTATTCGATCATTAAAGAAAATTCTCAGCATCTTCCAAGTCTGAAGCAAATATCTAGATCAAGACAAAATATTGTTTTAGAATATAATAATATTGTTTACCCAAAACTACTTCCAAGTTTTTGGTTTGTTTTTTTTCGATTAAACATTGAGACGCCCCTTTGATCAATTTACAATTGATCAACTGTGTTGTGAATTGGTATCCAGGAGAGGAACGCAGAAGGACAGATGGTAGTTGACTTTGCAAAAACGATGGAAATGGCTATAGTGAATACTTTCTTCCAGAACAGGCAGGAATATAGGGTGACCTATAAGAGCGGAGGTAGGAGCACACAGGTAGACTACATCTTGTGTAGACGGTGTAATCTAAAGGAAATCAGTGACTGCAAAGTAGTGGTAGGTGAGTGTGTAGCCAAACAGCATAGGATGATGCAGGAGATGCAGTGTAAGGTGAAAGTAGAGGTAGCAAATGCCAAACAAGGGGTTTATGATGGCTTGTATGCTAGGTTGGACAGTAAGGAGGGAGAGACTGATCTATACAGGTTAGCAAGACAGAGAGAGACACAGATGGGAAGGACGTGCAGCAGGTTAGGGTGATTAAGGACAGGGATGGAAGTGTATTGACAGGTGCCAGTAGTGTGATGGGAAGATGGAAAGAGTACAGTCCAGAGCAATGGACTGTTGACCCTAAAATGTGTGTACAGGCTGGATTGAACGGGTGGAGAAAAGTGTCAGGTGTGATGTCTGATAGAAGAGTTTCAGCTAAAATGAAAGGAAAGGTGTACAAAACTGTGGTGAGACCAGCGATGTTGTTTGGTCTAGAGACAGTGTCACTGAGGAAAAGACAGGAGACAGAGCTGGAGGTGGCAGAGATGAAGATGCTGAGGTTCTCTCTGGGAGTGACCAGGATGGATAGGATCAGGAATGAGTACATCAGAGGGACAGCACATGTTAGAGGTTCTGGAGATAAAGTCAGAGAGGCCAGACTGAGATGGTTTGGACATGTCCAGAGGAGAGATAGTGTATGTATTGGTAGAAGGATGCTGAGTTTTGACCTGCCAGGCAGGAGGCCTAGAGGAAGACCAAAGAGGAGGTTTATGGATGTAGTGAAGGAGGACATGAAGGTAGTTGGTGTGAGAGAGTGGATGTAGAAGACAGGGTTAGATGGAGGCAACTGATTCGCTGTGGTGATCCCTGAAGGGAAAAGCCAAAAGGAAAATAAGAAGAACTGTGTTGTGAACTACTCCACTATACGCTCACTTCAAAAGATCATACAAGTGATATGTCACTTTTGTGTTCATAGAATGTACCTCTGATACCAAGTGGCTAAATTAATAATTCAATGTTGATTTAATCATGTAAAATACTGATCATTATATTTATAAAAACCTGCTTCATTGATTTATAAATGCATATTTTTTCCAGTCAAAATTTTTAGGTTTTCATATTAGATCTTGTGAAAAGATGCAACTTTCAGCTTCCTATCATTCACACATGCCATGCTGACAGTAACTATTTATGCCACACTCTGAGTATTCATTCATGCTTGACAGTAAGAAGGGTTTTACTCATAAGTAAGACCAATAAGAAACGAATGTTATTAGATTGCATGTTAAAACCCACAGTGAACACATGTGTTTTGGTTCTCATATCATACTGTAGGACATCTTTGAGAAGAGAGAGAACCTGAAACACGTTCTTTATACATTCTGGCTGTATCAGGGTGGTTCCACAGGTTCCACACACTCATGAGTAAAGCGCCTTTACAATGAACACAGTGTTAGACCTGTCACTGAACTGAGTATAGCTCACAGGCAGAAACAGACTCTGCACTGTGTCACATCCTCCACACTGCAAACATCACACTGTAGCTGACAGTATGTACACAGTCAAGCCCACCACTCCCATTGATGACATCACTTGGTACACACACATATCTCACCATTCAACATAGAATCATTTCCATTTTCTTCTCTTCCTTCTAAACATTCCTACCAGTGTCATTGTGGCAGCTGTCAAGTTTATAGAGTTTCAGAGATTGATTAGAGAAGGGATTAGGAGGGAGACAGCCACATGTCTATGTACCGCTCACCCATTATATTCTGGGTTTGTTAGGATGTCTGCTTTCTATCCTTCTTGACATCATAACTTTTCTATGGGTGCATGGTACAAGCCTGCAGTGGTAGAAAACTTGTATGTGTGTTTATTCAAATGTCTGCTGCCTGAGAATGCCATATAGCTATAAATGGTGACTTCCATGCATTCCAGAAATGCATGAATGTCACAGCTGGCTAGGTCAACAGGTTCTGATATTCCTCCTTATTATGTTTTAAATGCTAGTTAACTCAATCTCTGTGGCTCATCCTACCTACATGACATTATACACACTGTTTTCAGTGTGTTTAATGGAATTATTTATTTTATTCAACAGGTTTGTATGATCCTCTTTGATGTTATTTACAAGGAGGAGGTAACAGAACCAAGTTCACTGTAATATAAATGGATGGCTCGTCAGCGTGTGGTTATTCCACGCAACCCAGCCCTGTGGCCCTCTGTAATGTGTGGGTGCTTTATTTGATGGCCACACCCATTTTCTCTTCTGTTTTTTAATCCATTCCTTCTGTTGTTTTGCTCCCCCAACCAAGACAAATCAACTGTTCTCACACACCATCCCCAAAAACCCCTCAGTGTCCTCATTTTCTCTCCAGTCAGGGGCTGTCCTCCTCTCTTTGTACTGATTCAGTGGAGAAACAAGTGAGTGACAGTGAGAGACGAAGCGAAGGAGCAAAGAGGGGGAGTGAAAGCTGCTCCTGTGTTGTCGAGCAGCCAATCTCTGTGAAAGGTAATCCTCCTTTGGTACAAAGGGAGCTCCATCTTTTGTGTCTAGAAGCCCTTGAGGCTTTTTTTTTTTTTGGTGCAATGGTATAACCCCCACTCCACCCCACTTCAGTTCCACACCATTTGTGCCTTTCCACATCACACTCACTCCTCTATTTCTTATTCTTTTAATACTCATCCCTGATTTTTTTTTTTTAATTGACTACAAGCAAAATCCAGTCAAAGATAAGAAAATAAGTTATTTGCACAACGTTTCCCAAAGTAAACTGTCAAAAAACAGACCCACCTGCTAAAAAACAGTTTTTTGGCCCTGGACATTTGCCATGGTAACCACACAACCAGCTGTTCAGAAAGCTCCCGGGATATGGCTTCTCACATGCTGTGGTCTAGCTCATCAATTATCACTTTTACAACATGTTTTCTAACTTCCATACACTGTTTCCAAACTGACATAATGAGCTCAGTAAAAGTTGTGATGCTTACCATCCGAGCTGACAGTATCTTGATGTCCAGGGCAGTCCTGTCCAGTGTCTCTGTAATCCACCCAGTTAATACCTTCTAAGCTGTCGTAGCTGGACTGGGCTTGATCCTTCACTGGCACCACTGTGAAGTGAGGCATGTTTTCATCACTCTTCTCTGTCTCAAGCTCAGACTCAACTTAGCAGGCTAGCTGTTAGCCACCCTCAGTTCAACACCCACTAATGGCAACTACATTCCACTACACTGCACTCACTTCCTTTGGAGGTATTATCATACTCCCCGCCCAGAGGCCAACCCCTCGTGGGCTTTTTGTGTGAATAGAAGGGGTATAGAGAGGTCTAGAAGATGAATACACCGACCGCCCCTGTGAAACACAGCTTCAAGAAAAGATTTCAGTACTGCCATTTCTGACTCATGAGGAGTTTGGTGTGACAGCTTTCTGCTGTCGATGTCATTTTGAGAGGCAACAGAGTGAACTCTGTTTGTCCAAGGTCCAGACAGGAAATCTGTGTTTGCATTTTCTCAAAGCACACATACGACGTGGCAGTAATCTGACATCTGTGATGAGTGAGCATACCATGGGAGAGAGTGGATGGAAACAGCAAATTATCCTCGCCTATGTTCAGTTAAACCAAGTTAGCATGATATTACAACCCCAGACAATATCATCAGTCAGAGTTTGAAAGAAAGTTCTCTAAACAACTTACAGTATGTTAAATCATTGATTGCAGCAATGCGAAATTCTGATTTGAAAGCTGCTGAAGTTATTAAAAAAAAGGCTCAGTTGTGATATCACATAGAGGCAAAATTTACCATTTTCTTTGAAAGAAAACACTCAAATCATAAAGCTGCATATCAAAGTCTCTCCAACAGACCTTTATGAAGGGTCCAACTACTGCTCTGTCTGAACAGATGACGTTTCTTAAACTGGTGGCTGAAGATGACCAGGAAAAAAATATCCTGCTGGGGTAAATATACCTGAAAACATTACAGAAATACAGGTAAAACCATTAAATCTTAAATGGAAGTGAAATTAATGAGGTGCTGATTTTTCGGTAATCAGGCCCAATGAAATAAAATTGATGATCTAATGATTTAATGACAGCCCACAAAATAAAATAAAAATCCAAATTACAATTATAAACCACCCAAATAATATTCACTCTTAACAAAACAAAAAACCTTGGATAAAGGCCTACCTCCAAACCGGAAGGAAGAGTTTTTTAAAGAAATTACCGGATCACCCTGTTACTGTCCAAATTAAATGTATTACATACAGTATAAGGTATTACACACCCAAGGATTCCATCATGTTTCATGGAAAAACATGTGTATTCCTTCAAGTAACAAACAATTAAACAAACTATTCTCTGAAACACAGCCTTGAACATGTTTTACATTGATCTGAGGTGAATTTCCTTGTTTTATGTAGAGGACTGTCTTTTGAGACATTGCAGTCACATGTTGAAATAAGCAATGAATAAGCAGTTTGAGTTGTGTAGGACACATGATGGTTAGCTTTAGAAATCAACCATCACAATTAAACACAATGCCATAATATCATGGGAAATTCCTGCAACAAAAAGTTAGAATATAAAAAAGAAGTGAAAGGCTGGAGACTTGAAAAAAGAATAATTACAATCAAAGTTTTATAATTGCCTCTGTAAGAACTGAAAATTTGCCCACTCAATGTAGGTATGGAAATCCAAGAAGCATCATGAAAATCATGTTAGTCATTGAAATCAGGGAATTATTTTGGGTTTTTTTTACTGTAGAACTTTGTCAGACATTTTCTCTTTTTTTTTTTAATCTATATATTTCAATATTCAGATAAATATCATGGTGAAACTCCACCGCTTATCCGAAATCGGGTCGCAGGGCCAGCAGCTTCAACAGGGAGCCCAAAACTTTCCTTTCCCGGCCACATCCACCAATTCTGACTGGGGGATCCCAAGGCGTTCCCAGGCCAGTGTTGAGATGTAATCCCTGCACCTGGTCCTGGGTCTGCCCCGAGATCTCCTCCCAGCTGGACGTGCCACAAACACCTCCCTAGGGAGGCGCCCCGGAAGCATCCGCACCAGATGCCCAAACCACCTCAAGTGACTCCTTTCCACGCGAAGGAGCAGCGGCTCTACTCTGAGCCCCTCATGAACAGCAGTTTTTCTCACCTTATCTTTAAGGGAGACACCAACTATCCACCTGAGAAAAACACTTGTATCTGCGACCTCATTCTTTCGGTCATGACCCATCGCTCATGACCATAGGTGAGGGTAGGAACAAAGATTGAACGGTAGATGGAGAGCTTTGCCTCTCAGCTTAGCCCCCTCTTAGGGACAACAGTGCTGCATTGTTGCCTTACTCGTGAACAGGACCCCCAGATACTTAAACTCCTTCACTTGTGGAAGGACCTCATTCCCCACTCGGAGAAGGCAGTCCAACCGTTTCCTGCTGAGGGCCATGGCCTCAGATTTGGAGGTGCTTATCCTCATCCCCGCCGCTTCACACTCGGCTGCAAACTGGACCAATGAGTGCTGCAGGTCACAGGCTGATGACACAAAGAGGACCACATCATCTGCAAAAAGCAGCAATGCAATCCTCAGGCCACCAAACTGTAACCCCTCCTCACCGTGACTACGCCTCGATATCCTGTCCATGAAAATCACGAACAGGATTGGTGATAAAGCGCAGCCCTGGCAAAGGTCAATAGCTACTCGGAACAAGTCCGACTTACTGCCGAGAACCCGAACGCAGCTCTTACTTTGGGCGTACAGGGATTGGATGGCCCTGAGGAGAGGCCCCCTCACCCCATACTTCCGCAGTACCTCCCACAGTATATCCCTGGGGACCCGATCGTATGTCTTCTCCAAGTCTACAAAACACATATAGACTTGATGGGCATACTCCCAAGCCCCCTCTTGGATCCCTGCGAGAGTAAAGAGCTGGTCCGTTGTTCCAGGACCAGGACGGAACCCACATTGTTCCTCCTGAATCTGAGGTTCGACAATTGGCCGGACCCCCTTTCCAGCACCTTGGAGTACACTTTCCCAGGGAGACTGAGGAGTGTGATGCCCCTGTATTTGGCACACACCCTCTGGTCCCCCTTTTTAAAAAGAGGAACCACCACCCCAGTCTGCCACTCTTTCGGCAATATCCCAGACGTCCACGCAGTGTTAAAGAGGCGTGTCATCCATGACAGCCCCTCAGCACCCAGAGCCTTCAGCATTTCCGGGCGAATCTCATCAACACCCGGGGCTTTGCCATCGTGAAGCTGTTTAACTACCTTCGCCCCAAGAGATTGACTCGAATCCCCCATCATCCTGCAGCTCTACCTCTGCAACAGAGGACGGGTCAGTTGCGGTAGTTGGATTCAGGAGTTCCTCAAAGTGTTCCTTCCACCAACTGACAACCTCCTCAGTCGAGATCAACAGTGTCCCATCCTTGCCGTATACAGCTTGGATGGTCCCCCGTTTCCCCCTCTTGAGGTGTCGGACAGTCCTCCAGAAGAACTTTGGTGCCGTCCGACAGTCCTTCTCCATGGCCTCTCCGAACTCCTCCCGTACCCTCTGTTTTGCCTCCATCACAGTCGAGGCTGCAGTCCTTTTGGCCCGTCGGTACCCTGCAACTACGTCAGGAGTCCCCAGGGACAACATGGACCTGAAGGCCTCCTTCCTCAGTCGGACAGCTTCCCTGACCACCGGGATCCACCACGGTGTTCAAGGGTTACCACCCCTTGAGGCACTCAAGACCTTGAGACCACAGCTCTCAGCTGCAGCTTCAGCAATGGAAGCTTTGAACATCGACCATTCAGGTTCAATACCGCCAGCCTCCACAGGGATGCACGAGAAGCTCCTTCGGAGGTGGGAGTTGAAGGCCTCACAGACAGAGTCCTCCTCCAAACATTCCCAGTTCACCTGCACTACTCGTTTGGGCTATCCAAAGATTTCCTCCGCCAACGGACCCAACTCACCACCAGGTGGTAATCAGTTGACAGCTCTGCCCCTCTCTTCACCAGAGTGTCCAGAACACATGGTCAAAGGTCAGATCTTACGATCACAAGATCAATCATTGACCTCCAACTTAGGGTGCTCTGGTACACTTATGAGCATCCTTGTGTGAGAACATGGTGTTAGTTATGAACAATCCGTGACTAGCACAGAAGTCCAACAACATAACAACGCTCGGGTTCAGATCAGGGAGGCCATTCCTCGCAATCTCGCCCCTCCAAGTGTCTCCATCATTGCGGACGTGTGCATTGAAGTCCCCCAGGAGAACAATGGAGTCCCCTGCAGGGATCCCTTCAAGGACCCCATTTAGGGACCCCAAGAAGGCCGAATACTCTGAACTGATATTTGGTACGCATGCACAAATAACAGTCAGAGTTTTCCCTCCCACAGCCTTAAAACATAGGGAGGCGACCCTCTCATCCACTGGGGTAAACTCTAACACAACGGCGCTCAGCCGGGGCTTGTGAGTATCCCCACACCCGCCCGGCGCCTCACGCCTGATGCAACTCCGGAGTAAAACAAAGTCAAACCCTTTTAAAGGAGTTTGGATCCAGAACCGAGGCTATGCGTGGAGGTAAGCCCCACCAGATCCAACTGGTAACGCTCCACCTCCAGCACAAGCTCTGGCTCCTTCCCCGCGAGTGAGATGACATTCCACGTCCCCAAAGCCAGCTTTTGCCACCTGGGTCCGGTCCGTCGTGACCTCCTGTCGTCACTGCCACCCATATGGTAGCGCACCCGAACCCATCGGTCTGCCCTGCAGGTGGTGAGTCCACAGGGGTGAGAAGAGTCCACGTTGCCTTTTCGGGCTGAGCCCGGCTGGGACCCAGGCGCTCACTGACGGGCCTTCCGTCTAGGCCTGGCTCCAGACGTGGGCCCCGGGCGTCCTCCGGGCAGGGTCACATTTTTCCCTTTTCCATTTTTTATGGGATCTTCTGGAACCATTCTTTGTCTGGCCCTTCACCTGAGACCTGTTTGCCTTGGGTGACCCTACCAGGAGTACAAGAGTCCTGAGAACATAGCTCCCAGGATCCTTAGGGCACACAAACCTCTCCACCACGATAAGGTGATGGTTCCTTGGAGAGGCACAAGTAATTATTTTTACAAAATTAAATTCTGAAATGGCAAATGAAAACAACACATGTGTAATCCCATCAACCATGAAAGGCTATTTCTGAGATCAACTGACCCATGCAGTGCTGTGTGTAAGTGGGGGTCAGTGAGCTACAGGCAGGAAGGCAGACACTGACGCAATCTTTTCTTCCACCACAATTACTCAGTCTTGTGTGAAGAAATTTGGGAGAAAAGGGCAAGTCCCAGGAAGCATGAGGCCCAAGAGGGTCAGCATGTTTATAGAGCTGGAAGAGAGTTCAGGGTCTGAGGTACTGCAATGAGAATTACTAAAGTGTCCTACATATGTCTGCCCTGATATTACTTCTGTGTCTACCTGATATGGCAAAACATGTAAATCTGTCTGTATGTCTCTTATACCACTTCAGAAAATAAGTGGAAATGAAGTAATGTGAGAAAATTCCCTAAACTTACTATTGATGTTTTTAATGGTGACCATCATTTATTACTTTTCTTGTCAAAGTACAGCTGGTACAGCCTTTTGCCATGAAGGATTTAACGACATTTCAATCTCCTTCAGACATTATTCCTGTGTATGTGTTTTCACATGCAGGCCATCAGTTAGTAGCGTCCTAAATGTGTAATTGTGGTAATCTTCCACTAGATGGGAGCCTTATACCTCAGATATTCTCTATATGCATTCTTACTGACGTTTAGGGTCATGATGGACAATAAACGCTATTAAATGACGCATAACTTAACAGTATTTAATCTGACAACAATTAATTAACCATTTATATTGGACAAGTGAATATTTTGTAAACAGTTGTTTTTCTAGATGTATGAATTTTTTGAAAAATATTAAAACAAAAATTAAGTTTTGTTATGTCCTCCCATAACAGGTTGAACTTTTAAATTTCAAGTATTTCATTGAGTGTGATGTAAAGGGTTAACAGTGTTTCTCACAGTAGGTGACAGAGGGACGACATAATCCTATACAGACGTTTTCTCTTAAAGGCACCATATGAAAAAATATGGTTAAATTGCAAGGTTTGCTATTATATTTACATTTATATATTCAGAAAACATATTTTCTAAATGAATGCTTGAAAATGTTTAAACTGATTCCAGATGTGTGATTCAATTATGCCTTTGTCAAGGATTGTTTAAAGATGTGAGATAAAACAAGCTTTTTGTTAGATTCCATTACAACTGTTTTATCTCACTGTCACTCTGTCTACCTTCCAGGAATGTTTAAAGATAATGAACTACTGTATCTTAAAGACTATTGTCCGAAATAGGGGATTTTATTCTGTTTGAATGAATAGTGCTAAACAGCATGGCTAAAAATAATTGGTTGTGAAAGCTAAGCACCCCAGTGACATTGATTAGGATTTTCTAATACTATGCTTGAAGGGACTTAAGTCGATCCAATTACCTTTGGCTGCCATCATTAACATACCATGGCCTCAGGGGCACTTTCACTTATCTATATCACTGAAGATCTGCATATGTGGATAGCAAATGCCATGGAGTCTGAGTCTGTTGGCGACTGAAAGGATGCCTATCTCAAAAGTGGGTTTTCTCTCAGTTTCAGACTGAGAACAAATTTTGGTGTCTTTGTATTGAACTCTGTATTGCTCATCTCCAAGCACAGTGATTTATCTTGTCTCCTGAATATTCAAGTTTTATGACTTTAAGTGTGGGCCTTTATCCTGATTAATGATGCATAGCTGAACAGCTTTTTCCAGTCACGAACTGGTATATATTCAAATCTTCCAACTACAGACAAAGTAATCTTTTGATAAGAGAGGGTAGTTGTTGAATCAGTGCCAAATTTTGAATTAGCTGCACAGTGTGGTGAGAGAAAGGTTCTATATTATTGTTTTATTTTAAAAAGTTTCTCATTAGATGGTGAAGTTCATTTTGGTTAAAGCTGACATCTGAACATCTGATGAACCCACATGCAGTATATATAAATATATATTAGAGAGAGAGAGAGAGAGAGAGAGAGAGAGAGAGAGAGAAACACACACACACACACACACACACACACACACACTGCAGGTAGTCCTCGACATACGAACATTTGACCGAAGAACATCTGGCCTACGTACATTCAGAGATATGAATAAACACGCATCGCCAGATCCGACTATTTTACTGCAGTTCCCCTTCTGCAACAAGCCCCCGTAACTTCTAGTAACTTCCCCTCTTGTTCTTGAATATTGTCTCAATGAGCATCTCAGTGTGTCAACCTGCATCCCTTAGATTCATTACTGTTTATCATGTATGTTAAAGCAAAGGCTAGTGAAAATAGTATTACTGTAGTGGTGATATGTCTGACGACTCCTTCGAATGTAAAAATAAGCTACATGCTACAATAGCATACAGTGGATCATCAGCATCAAAAGCTGTCCTTCAAAGGTTTCCTAGTGATTTTGGTGTGTGTGTGTGTGTGTGTGTGTGTGTGTGTGTGTGTGTGTGTGTGTGTGTGTGTGTGTGTGTGTGTGTTTACATCATCTTCTTTTCCTTTTGGCTTTTCCCTTCAGGGGTCACCACAGCAAATCAGTTGCTTCCATCTAACCCTGTCTTCTGCATCCTCTCCTCTCACACCAACTACCTTCATGTCCTCCTTCACTACATCCATAAACCTCCTCTATGGTCTTCCCATAGGCCTCCTGCGTGGCAGGTCAAAACTCAGCATCCTTCTACCAATATATTCACTATCTCTCCTCTGGACATGTCCAAACCATCTCAGTCTAGCCTCTCTGACTTTATCTCCAAAACCTCTAACATGTGCTGTCCCTCTGATGTACTCATTCCCGATCCCACGTTTTAACTTCACTCACTTTCCTGTCAATCAAGCGCTCAACCAATCACGGCACCCAACCAATCACGGTGCATCTGCCGAAAGGAATCACATGAACAATATAGTGTAAGGCATCGGGCAGTGAGGATTTTTGTTGGGGTTACATCTTTCGTCCACATAACAACGCAGATATCCGGGATGAAAACACTGTCCAAAGTGAAGTTTTTTGAAAACACCAGTTATGCATTGTCGTGAGGACGCACACACAAAACACACATACAAACATACACACTACAGGTAGTCCTCAACATACAAACATATATAAATCATATATAAATCATATATAAATCATATATATATATATAGCATACCCCCAAACTAAACACAAAAATATTCTGATCATTCAGTGGACTGTTAAAGGTATGTATCACCAGACCAATCACACTCTAAGGGATGTCTTGGGGGCATTTACATCCATTCAGTACTTTTCTGGACTTTTTATTCTGTATGTGGGGCTGGAGTCAATGACAGCTGACTTTGGGCAGGACGCTCCCAAAAAACCAGGACATTCTTGCTGTGGGGTGACAGCGCTTCCTGCTGCACCACCATGCTGCCTGAATCACAGATATATCAAATATTACATTTAATGCTTCATTAATATTTTTGTATACATGATCGAACCATTGTTTTTGAGTCTGCTACTGATAGATGTATTGATGACGGTCACCTCAGTACTTAAGACATTTTAAAAAGCTCAAACACTCAAAAACACTCATTCACACCCACAGGTAAGAGTCACCAATTATTCTATGGATCTCTGTTTTGAATAAGATCAACTGGACTTGAAATGCTTCAAGACAATATTCCTCTCAACCAAGAGGTTTCTTTTTTTTCCAGTTTTTCTTACAATTCCAGCTGTCATTCAACACAGAGATTTACCATGACAGATACAATCCATGTAGAGTTCATATTATAGAACTGTGGGAGGTGCACGTTGCCTGACAGTGTTTCATAATTATTATTAAATAGCCTGGAAACTATTTTCTTGGTGGATTTAGTGAAGTATTTGCTAAAAGTCAAACATCACTTCAAATGGGAACTTATTCCTTGATAGATAACAAAAATAGACACCCCCCACCCCACACACACATCCTCTTAGGAAGTCAACTTCTGATGGATATGATCACCATATTCCTTTGACAGATTGCAGACAATAATAACCAGCTCAAAGTAGATGATAAATGAGAGAGAGAGAAAAACCCGTACATGAATACAATGAAGTTTGAAATGACATGAGTTTATTGTGCACGGAAGAGATGAAGAAAACCAAGAAATAACAAGATTATCAAAAACAAACAACTTCCCTCTCCTTTCTCCACATAGGATGGTCTTGTTCTTTTTTGTTTTTTTTCATCTATCCTTCTCTGTTTGTTACATAACATGTAATGGGTACTGTGGAAAACAATTACACTTTTCTGACCTGCAGTGTCAAACTCTACCACTCTAACGTCTCTAGCACTGAACCAGAATAAGCCCTTGTGCCAGTTCCCACAGTAGCAATGCCACTGGCTCTGACCATAGCACTGACAGACACTAACTACAACACCATCTGCATCACCATCTACAACACTATCTACAACACCATCTGCATCACCATCTACAACACTATCTACAACACCATCTGCATCACCATTTCCAACACCATCTCATCTCCATCTCCAACACAATCTCATCACCATCTCCAACATTATCTCATCACCATTTCCAACACCATCAATAGCAGTGGCCCCTGCAGTGACTCCAACACTTCCAACACCATCAATAGGATGGGAATTGGCAGTGACACTGACTTTTTAAAATCTACTGTGTATCAAATGTTCTTAATCAGCACCACGGTAAGACAGACAGACAATTATTTTAAACAGTTCAGTTGGGAAAATTATAATCGCAGTGATTGCAGGAATTGAAACATATCACACAGTAGAATGAGAGCAGACCTTCAGGAATATTTGTTAAAAAATACTATTTTGTCTGGTTTTTCCTTATTAACACATTTTAATTTAATAGAGAGCAATGAACTAGTCAAAGCACTTACTGAGAGATTGTGACCTAACAGAGCTTTAGGTAATCTTTGAAACAGACTTTATATTCATTCTTTCATCTTCTGCCGCTTTATCCGCCATAGTGGGTCGCGGGGAGTGGGGAGCTGGAGCCTATCTCAGATGGCATAGACATCATATATATATATATTAATTAAATTGACTTGGGAGATTCTCTTGAAGACTTTGGAACTGGTCTATGATTTATGTGGTATTTACTGCTGTAGGAGTGAAAAGAGAGGAGTACTGGCCTCATGCCATGTCTAAAATTGGTCTGTGGTCTCTTATAGTTGTTTATGCTTCATTTGAAAGGCTGGAATCCTGACTTCTTAATAAGCCTCACCTTTAATTTTGTGAAAAAAGTATTAAAAGGACAAAGGACAAAACCTGAAAGGAGTTTTGAGGATTGATCTTTTAGAAATGGGATGTCACACTGATGGATTTCTTCTGTTAACTAAAATTAGGAAACCCTCATGCAGTCATATCCATATACAGTATATATATACACACACACACACACACACACACACACACACACACACTAGCAGGAACCCGTGGAAATTTCATGATAAAACAATAATATCAGACTTAGTTTTCGTTTTTGTCTTCGCTGTCACAAGAAAGCAAATCGCTTTGTCCGACGACGCCGTAACGGCTCTGTGTGTGTGTGGGACGGATGAACGCGAAGACAAAAGTCGCTTCGGCGTTATAGTCCGGCCATCAGGGTAGACGCCGGCTTTGTGGATTTGATCCTGGTGAATAAAGCATCGGGGTTCCCCACATGACCATGCGAGAATATAAACCGATATGTTTGACGAAGCCAAAATGGCTCCGTAAGTGAGAGACATGGACAAATGTGAAAACCGGAGCTAATTCGGCTAGCGGCCCGAACTTCCGGGTAGATGCCGGAAGCGTGACAGCCTGACGCTTTCAAGTGAGCTTATTCAAATTTATAGTTGGGGACATACTGTATATATGCCTTCATATAACAACAATGAATATTGTCATTTGACGTTACCCATACTGTAGCACTGTCTATACAGTAGACAGATGTTTTTGTTTAGTGAGATCCCACTAAAACCGACTGAAATCTGAAATACCTCTGCATCTGCTCAGGTGATAATGGAAGCAAAACCACATGCTCTTCCCACAGAGAATCTGATTAAATAAACTTGCTGTATCATCACTGTTCTCCTGTGAGGATTATTTTCATGAATTGTTTCTGTTTACCAGAAAAGGTTTTGATCAGTCACATGGATTATGTCCAGGCAATTCTATTATAAGTATAGAACAAGTCCTCAGTCTAAAGGGGCGGATTAGAAAATGGCTCCCTTTGCCCTAATCACATTAGTGCAGCACAGAGCTGCCATTTAAGAAGCAGTCTGTTGTCAGCTTGACTTTTATTGGCTAAACAAATTTGATGAAAGTTTGTGGTTTTGACCTTTTTGCTACACTTGGGTAGCATTGAAGGGATGGAGACGTATAGCAAGGACGAAATGAGACTGAAAAGGCAAACTATTCAAATCTTAACTGACTGACATGTTCATGACATGATTAGACATTAATTGTGACATTAATGAAATTAGGTTATTTTCAGTTTTTAAAATATCATAAGTTTTGTTATGATCTTTCATATCCATCACTGCAACTGTGACAACAGAGCCGAGATAAATCTTGTTACACTTGCAACACGACAGCTTAACTTAATAATCACTTTAAACATTAATTATTAAGTATAAACCATGTCCAACATCAGGTTGATTAAAATGTCTTCCCTGCATTGCTAATTATCAACAAGTTTATCTAAAACCACAAACACTGAACTTAAGGTTTGATTGTTTTTATTTGAAGAGCAAACCTTTCATCACTTTTATTTGTAATGGCATGATTATTTCTTCTGTTTGATTTACATCTTGATCTTTGGCCTGACGTAATTGTGATCTTGTGTGGGAATCTAATGAGACTTTGCAATAAAAACATATTTCATTTTTTTAGTTTTTCACATTCTAGATAATTTGATGATAGTGGAAGACAAGTCATAATAATAAGACAATAAAATTTGTATTTGTGAGAGTTATGCTGACATTGGTCATTAAAGAAGGGCAGTTTTTCAGACATTCATGAGGGTTCCCAAGTGAGAAAACATGAAAATATTATAAATCCTTATTTCTTCCACACAAAAATGTAAATCACGACCTCTTCTCCTGATCTGCGAACACTGCCCTTAACCTCTGCTAACATTAACCAGAGTGTGTAAACTCACCATTATCCAGAGCATATCAGTCACATATCCTCAACCACCCAATATTAATTATCACTATGGAGATATAACTACCTCGATGACCTCTGTGAGGAAAATAGGAAAGAGTCCCCTGGGCCCTCCAGCTATTTATGTTCAACAGAAAAATCCATTGTTCAAGGAGTTCCTTAAATGTGTCATGTGTGCATTTCCCTTTAATATCAGTGATTGTCAGCTAGCTGCCTGCAAGGGTGCAGATTTCATTACAACTCAGGTGAAATTCATTCTTATTATTATTAATTAATTATTAATTATATACACTGTTATAATCCCCAAGGCGAAATTAAGAACGCACACTCTAGTTTTTGTTGTTTTTTTTGTTAGTAATCACACGCATGCATATTAGTGTGTACAACTATACACAAGGGGGCCTGTAGGCATGCAATGGGAGGTAGAGTAGCGAGCAGCCTCTTCGTGGTGCGCCCAAATGAGCAGCTTGTGAGGGGAGACGGCGCCTTGCTCAAGGGCACCTCGCTCAAGGACGCCTCAGCAGTGCTCCGGAGGTGAGCTGACACCTCCCACTGTCAGCTCACTTTTGGGTGTTGTTTTTTTTTTGGGCCGGAGTGGGAATCGAACCGCCGATCTCAGAACGTTGGACGACCCACTCTACCACCCGCTCTACCACTGAGCCCCTGCCACCCCCAAGGGCGGCAGTGGCTCTTGGATGTGATCAAAGATTAGAATTGTACTTTAAAAAACGGTCCTTTATCTCTGCTACTTTAAAGTCAATTACAATGTGCAAACAGCCTTATTACTTCTTAAAAATTTTCCAAAGCAAACTGGATAAATATCTAGACAATGCAGAGCTGTTATATAGAGGCGTCAGATTCATTTATTAAATAGCAGCACTACATCCTCAACCAGGGTGTTGTAACCCCCTGAGGTGACATTTGTGTTCATCAGTTGGGCTTCCATAAACTTCTTAAATTTCTATTCTTAAACTTAAACTTTTTATAAAATTCCAAGCATACGTGAAAATGCCAATCATTACTCACTTTGTACATCATCATCATCATCATCATTGTCATTGTCATCGTCATCGTCGTCATCGTCATCATCAAACCCTGTTGTCCAACTTTCATTTACACATGCATTAGTAGTCACCACTCAAAGAACTTGTGGAAGTAGAGAACAGAGCAGTGGACGTCAAGAATACCATTGAAGACCCACCTATTTTAATTATGTACAAGGAAATGGGGGCAACTCATCTAAGCTGATACCCAGAAGATTTGCTTAAGTTCAGAACAGGTTAAAAGAAGAGCAGCCAATGCTATAAATTTGTGAATTCCCTGAAAACTATGAAAAATGTAAATTTTATTGGCGCCCACATTTTGAACACTAATTTAGGTTGTGATATATGCATTCTTAAAATATTAATTTGTACTTTTGGAATATGAGGACTTTAGATTCCAGCTCAAGGTTAATATTCATTTGTAGATCAAGTATCACACTTGTGATTACTTTGAGTTTAATTCCTCTCCTTAAGAACCATTCTATAATTTGACAAATGTACCTGGAGAATGTTTGGTTTTGCAGAAACATACACTGATCATGACCGTAGTCCATGTCGCCTCCAAGTCTGTTCCATTTATTAATTCTTAGGTCTGGTGTATTAGCAGCCATTTTAGAAGACTGAGATCATTAGTCTTGTCACGAGAGAGACGAGGACAAACAGACCGTATAATTAGAAGCATGGGTCAAGAGTGCATGTGGTAGTCCTTGAACTTTTGATGTTAATTTAGAAATATTTGTTCAGTGGAAAACAATTTAAAATAGGTAAAAAAAACCAAATTGGTATCCAGCGACTCTCATTTTGTATAGCTCTCTTGTCAATGGTAAAAGGATGTGGGGTATGATCAGATTTACATTGAATCAAGGTTTTTGAAGAATTGTTTTATTTGAATTTTTTGGTGCAGTGCATTTTATAACTTTTGTAGGTTTTGACCTGCAGTATTTTTCTGACCTATCTGGATTTGAAAACAGACATGAGTGAACACATCAACGTTATTGGGGGTGGCAGCAAATACTGTATCCATCATGGTATATAATAATTATAATTTTTAGCTAACCACAAGCTAACTCTTAAAAAAATGCAACAAAAACAAAATTTACTGGAGAGATTTTTCTGGAGCAAACAAGTAAACAATGAGACCGTAATGAGACCATAGACTGTTAGCAAAAAGAAAGCTTCACCTAACAGGAAATATCAAGATTCTTATCTAAGTTATGGGTTCCTCGCAACAGGTGGTACCAAAGAGCCAAACAAGCAATTTGTTATTTGCAGTGAACGGCTAAGTAATGATGCAATAAGACCCTTAAAACTGCTTTGCCACATTTAGAAAAAACACCCTGGGTTAAAATTCAAGCCCTTACATTTTATAAAAGAACCACTTCAACAAACATGTCTGCCCTGAAAGTATCATTCTTAGTTGCAGATCACATTGTTAAAGCAAAATAAAAAAACGTTATTATTGGGGAAGAACTGATTCCCAGTGACTCTACATCAACATAAATTGATATTACATGCAATTGTTTTAGTTGATTAATATAAAGTGCAATAGTTGTATTCTATAAACTCACAATATTTTTTTTTTAATTGAAACACCTGCGCCTCTAACCAGTCTAGGGAAACATGTTCATACATAAAACTGGTCCCTGGTGCAAAAATAGTTGGAGACCACTGCTATAGGGGACAAAGAGTGTCACGTCTCTGGACTATTACTATCCTGTCTGTTTTCCTGTTACTAACATACAGTATGTCATTTCAGATTCGGTCCCTTTTGCAGTCAGTTCATTCCCTGCACCTGCCTGTCTGCCTGGTTTTTGTTTGCTTTGTGCCAGACTCTGCCTGATTACTGGACTTTGCCTGTTCACTTGCCGTCTGTCTGATTTTTCTGCTGTTTGGACTGATTCTCCGGTACCAGAACCCTGCATGTCTAATTAAACCTGCTTTGAGACTCAACCTGCCGTTTGTCCGCCGTGCTTTTGGGTTCACCACCAGTCTTGTGAGCGTTGACAAAGAGAGATCAGAAACTGGATGAGATGGATTTACCTATATAGGTGAGAGAGCATATTGTAAAATTAACCACGTCCAAACTACCAGAAGGCCTTTGTATGCCTTTGTAAGACAAGTCAGACATTTTTTTATATATTGTCTCGACAGTTATTTTGACTACTTACTCAATCTACTCACTCACCTAAACTGGCTGTACGGATGCGGCAGGGGTTCTGGTCGGGCCGTGGGTTCAATCTCCGTGTTGCTGTTTGCAGTGGGTGGTCGGCTGGATGCTCTTGGGGTTGGTGCGCTGCCGGCTGGTGAGGCTGGCTTGGGGTTGGGGTTTGTTGGTGGTCCGCCGTCTTCACTTGGCTCGTGGGGCTGTTTCGCTGGGCCTACGCCTGGCCTCTGGTTTGGCTGATGGACCAATGGTGGCGCTGCATAGTACCTCAGTACGGCAAGGATGGACTGGCTGCTGACTGTCCACAGTTGGTGGCTGGTTGGCTGTGGTTGGTGGGCACTTTCTGTGGTGCCGGGGCGCCTGGCTGGGTGTGGTGGGCTGGCTGGCTGGTGGGTAGTGTGGTGCCAGGGGTTGGATCGAGAGTCGTCGTGGGGGGGGGGGGGACTTAGCTGTTTGGCAGCTGCCACCCCTGGACACTGTGATGGCTTTGGGCTGCTGACTTCCCTCGGTGCTGTTGGGCCAGACCGACACCAGATTGCCTCCTAATGTTCACCTCACATATCTCACACTGCACTGTATATAGAAATGTATAGACATACAGTATATAGGGGCACCATAGCTAGGGCTTTGGGAACGGGTGGGGCGGGGGCAGTGAGCTCTATTGTGGGGCAGATTGCTGTGCTCTAGGACGCTTTCTGGTTTTTCTTCTAACACACAAAGGTGCAGCACTTCTCTGGCTCACAACAGGAAATTCTAACAAAGATTGACAACTTAGTTCCCAGAAAGGACCACTGATCCTCACATGCACACATTAAAATATATAAAAGATTTTGCTGCAAGACTAAAACAAGCATTGATCTCATAGAAAGTTGAACCCGTTTTATGGAGTTAAACTATGAGAATACATGCAGACAAAAAAAAAAAGGTTGGACAGTAAGGAGGGACAGACTGATCTGTACTGGTTAGCAAGACGGAGACAGAGATGGGAAGGACGTGCAGCAGGTTAGGGTGATTAAGGATAGGGATGGAAGTCTATTGACAGGTGCCAGTTGTATGATGGGAAGATGGAGGGAGTACTTTGAAGAGTTGATGAACGTGGAAAATGAGAGAGAACAAAGACTACAAGAGTTGGCTGTTGTGGACCAGGAAGTAGCAAAGATTAATCAGGATGAAGTGAGGAGGGTATTGAAGAGGATGAAGAGTGGAAAGGCAGTCGGTCCTGCGGTCCTGATGATATACCTGTGGATGTTTGGAAGAGTCTAGGAGAGGTGGCAGTAGAGTTTCTGACTGGGTTGTTCAACATGATCTTCGATAGCGAGAAGATGAGGAATGGAGGAGAAGTGTGCTGGTGCCCATTTTTAAGAACAAGGGAGATGTGCAGAGTTGTGGCAACTACAGAGGAATAAAGCTGATGAGCCATACAATGAAGTTATGGGAAAGAGTAATTGAAGCACAACTAAGGGCAGAAGTGAATATTTGTGAGCAGCAGTATGGTTTAATGCCAAAAAAAGAGTCCTACAGATGCAGTATTTGCTTTGAAGATGTTAATGGAGAAGTAAAGAGAAGGCCAGAGGGACCTGCATTGTTTTTTTGTAGATCTGGAGAAAGCTTATGACAGAGTGCCCATAGAGGAACTGTGGTATTGTATGAGGAAGTCTGGAGTAGCACAGAACTATGTTAGAGCGGTGCAGGACATGTATGAGGACTGTAAGACAGTGGTGAGGTCTGCTGTAGGTGTGACAGAGGAGTTCAAGGTGGAGGCAATGTGCAAGTGTATTCAGCTTTGTAAAAGGTGATTTTATCAAAGAAGAGTCCCTCCAATAATTCAAAAAAAGTAAGGGGAGTCGGCCAGCGAGAGAAGACTACATTTAGTGATAAAGTTTAAGCTAAAGTACAGGTAGCTCATGAAGGTCCCATAGCCTCCCTGATAAACCAGTAATAAATGTGAGTACATGGTCTTCAAGTGTGTGTAGAAGAAATTCTTTATTATCATAGTTTATATATTTCATACTTCTTTATAGATAGTTGTCACTCACGTTCAATAAGACATTATTATTGTATACAGCATTTTTGTAAACATAATCCATGAAATCCAGGGTACATGGTTTCACCTACGTGACAAAACCCAGGGTTACACTGAAGTATATTTTCTCTAAATAGTTAATTTGAGCTATACATCAAACACCATGTTATGACTGAATACATTTACGTTTAAAATACTTTACATTCACGTTCTGTTATAAACTGTTTGATAAATACAAGATTAGATATAACAAAAGAATATACTTCTCAAATTTTTATATCTTATCTGTTCCACATGTAGTTTTTATATTTGTGGCTTTATTCCTTTCAACAAGGGCCTGTTTTGTTTTAAGGTTAAAATTCAACTAAAAGAAACAAAATAACATACTGAAAACTAAAGTAACATAATGGCACACTTCTATAGTGATGAAAGAATGAAATATCATGGGATATGAGTCAAAATAAAACATAGGAGTTGATATCATGCATCTAACATAAATATTCAATGTCATGAAAGAGGTATTTGACTATTTAACGGTCATTCCTCTGTATAGCTGTATGGTTTGCAACTAAATCCTTACACACACACACACACACACACACACGCAAACACCCATTGTCGTTCAGTCTTCTCTTTTTGGAGGAAAAGTAACAGACATTCCTCAGAAGTAAAATAAAATAAAAATAGTAGTAATAATAATATAATAAGAATAATAACAGTTATCACAGCCATTTTATTTGTGTGATTATTCACCTCCAGTATGCAGCCAAGCAATAACAAGTTTTATGTGTGTTCAAATCGTTCAACTAGTAAGGAAAGCTATTTTTATGAAGTACATGTCAGGCAACATGAGTGCATAAAGTTTGTCTATCTTGTACATAAATTAAAAATATTTGACATGAGTAAGAAATGAGCACTTAATATGGGGTTTTTCAGAATGTTGTGTGGGGGTACTGAGCATACAGGCTGATACTGATAGACAGCTGCAATGTCTGGGTAGAGATACAGAGTTGAAAGATGAGCTCTGTGTGCATTTTTTAAACTTATGGCAGTAAATATGGATTTATCTTCACTCACTCCTCCACCTACTGCATATATAGTGTACTATAGTAGGTCTCTGTCCATGTCGTCTGCTTCTTAAAGGGGAAATCTACTTTAGTTCACATACAAAACAAATATGGAAGGAGGGGGGAAATTAACAGAAAATTAACAGTTTGAGCTTCATGGTGAGCGCTAAGATTTGTCAGACGCTGAACAGACCTACACAGATAAACACAAACACACACACACACACACACACACACAACTGATGCACAGTAAGCTGCTGCTTTGGACAAACAAATCCTAAAATGAAACATATAAAAATAATATAAAGAAACACAAGTGATTCAGTGGAAAATCACACAAGGCAAAATTTTGCTTTGCTTTTTGCGTTTCAACTATCTTTGCATTCATTTAAATCTTTGGAGTGATGCATGCATTATTCCCTTTCCTTTAGCAGTTGGTGACACTGATCATTGCACCAGGTCTGCTTTCTCTTTGCTAAGGAGCTTAACTGTGAAGCCCTCCTGACTTTCAGCCTGAATAACAAAGGACGCGCTAAAATCAAGACGTTACCTTTCACAAACTGTGGTTTGATTTAGTCGGTTCCTGAGTCAATGCAGTTTCTTATATTTCTGTAAAGACTATTAGAAACATAGAGTGTCTCAGCTGATAAGGCACTGACATGGATAAGCAACTCTGCCAACATAACATCAAGAACAAAGACTTTCATTATCAACAAAATAAGAAGTAATCGCAGTTCTTGAAGAAGCTGAGATAACTGGATCCCTGATAATACTGTAATGCACAGGGAGATAGGATTGTTTGGGTGTCAATTTTAGTTGCTGTCCCTTCTAGGATATCAAAATTACATCACAAATTATTCAAACAAACTGAGAAAACTCAACATGATTCATTTAAGTATCAAAACTATTGTGATCCCATGCGTAGTTAACAGTACATTTTCTCCATGGGATACAGATGATACAGGCCGAAGCTGTAGAACGGGATCAAAATGCTAAAAGGCATGACTTTGGAATCAAAGTGTTTGAGGCTACTTGAAAATAAAGGCCTTGGCTAGTAAAAGCACATCAAAGAGGGGAGGCAGCTGTAACAGGTTGCGTCCTGTTGCTCTCCTGCTTGTCTGACCGCTACTGGCACACAGGAACGCCAAACACCAGTTGTGAGGGTAGATGAGAGACTTGTGGGAGTATGTCATCAGATGGCCAACCAATGGCTGAGCTGGAAAACAAAAGACAGACTCAGGTCAGGTTTGTGACTTTGTATGAAATTGTATGAATGAATGTATTGTCCTACATTCTTAATGTCTGGTTAGAATTTTCTGTTCTTTGTTTCTCTTCAAATTCTTCACTTTGTTACATAGTCATTAGTCGATGTACAGCCAATGCACGCACAATGTAGCCTTTAGTCGGTTCAACTCAAAACATTTAGAGAGAAGCTAAAATGTGTCCTTACTTTAAACTGTCGTACTTTCCCTTCAGCAACCAAATGATGTTCATACTCAGGAGTGATGCAATACCCTATCCGCTGCAAAACAAATAATTACAAGAAATCACTTTCAACACTTCTCAAACAGCATGTGTCATCCTTAAAAGACTTACATGCTGAAAAACATTTGCCATTAAATTATCTCTGTATTTCCTGTAACTTTAATGGACTTTCCAGTTGTAGTTTTAGAGATGTCATAAAGGTCAAGCACTTGAAATGTAAGAAGGAATGCAATTAAATAAAACACAAGCCATCTGGGGGATAGCCATTATGAATTAATTTTTGACAATGTATTCCAACACTTTTGGACACCCATGAGGAATCCTTGTCAACCTCAGAGATGTTCATTATGTCTGTTTTGTGGAGACATAAACAACACAATATTATGTCCAAGTTTTCACAAAGAATTGTCAATCTTGAGTGCCAATGGGAAATGCCAACGTGGATTGAGAATTGTTATAGGAGAGTAAAACTGACACTGACTGACTGTTGAGTGATGAAAATAGCTTTCTGAGGCATTTGATGGTTGCTGTCAAACTCTCAACAGTCTGAAGTAATCATTTCATGTGTTGTCAGTAGTAAAGTCATTGAGACTCAGATGAAAGAGGAACTAATGGCATTCCTTCTAGTCACAATCGTACCATTTACCAGAGCTCACGTTTGACTTCTGTCATTCAATGTCAACTCCCGCTGTGCAGGACATCCTGTTTGTTTTGCATCATGTAGTCGAATAGGCATCCCACCAAGTGCATGCGTCATAAGTGCTGTTGCCAAATTCTAAGCTTATTTTGTGTGATTCTCAATCAAAATAAATTTTGATGTTCAATTAAGGCCTGGATTACAATCCTGCCATTGTTTGGAGGATTGGACCCTGACTAGTCTCCAGTCCTCAAGCCAAGTCCTAGCTGACTGAGTTACTGTCACCTAATCCCAGTACATTGCATTTCAGTAACCGTCAACAAAATGTTCTATCTGCTCTGATGAGGACTACTACTCCTATTACTACCACTACAAAAGAAACAGAAAGAAAAGGCACTTTTAGCATGCTTTATACCTTGTAGCCTCCAAAAGAGCAGTTGTTATGGCATAAAACCTAATATCTTAGGTCTATCCACTACACTTAGGTCTATATGCAAACCAATTATGACCTTAAAAATCATCATGGATTTGGAGAAATGTGACACCCCTAGTCATAAGAGATTATTTTTACTTACTTCATCTTACTTTCATCTTTATCATTCTTAAGAGCTACTTCACAAGTCTACTACTTTTATAAAGCAGATTGCAATAACTTTTAGTCTCAGAATGACATGCATGTTTTGACACTAACCTCTTTAAATGTTCCTTGTATGCTGAAGAATTTATACATGGCATAGAAAGGGACAAACAGCATGGAGGACATGGCGACACCCCAGCCAACTACGTTAGCCCAGTAAGGGAAGTTGTAGTCATCATACTTCAGGCTCGACGATGTCAGAGTACTGGCAACTACCACAAACTGTCATGGAGAGATGAGGAAAAAGGAAAAAAGATAATCCAATGCATAAGGATCTACATTTATTTATTTACTAAGGGTGTTGTTTATGTTTAAAATCACCTCATTAAGATAACAATGGTGGGATATAATTGGTAGGTTGGCTGTCTGGATTTACTTCATGAAAGCAGCGAATGTAACCATGTGCCTTTTCTGCATGTGGGCTCATAAGCTACCTGTTTTACACACTTATTTCAATGATGAACTCACCAGGCGGTGCACTGAGGTTCCAATTAACCTCCCTGATCCTACATTCCTTCTGAGTACAAACCAGAAGCGCCACTGCTAGTTAGTGAATATAGGGTACTGTGGTGGTTGACTACTTTTCCCAGTGTGTCTACTGTCATTAGCTTATCCTGGTATTGATTATAACATTGATACAACTTGTATTCTGCATTGAAACTAACATGAGTTAATCAGCAGTCTACAATACAACTACCGTATCTTCTTTTGCTGGATTGAAGGAGAATATCCACCATTAAAATAGGATGACCGGTTAATGAAAGTCAAGGATGATGCACTACCCGGGAGCAGAAAAATCAGCTACAACTCAGCAAAGGTTGTCTCTTTTCTCTCTTACCAGCAGAAAAACTGGGCTGACAAATTTCCAACACAGCCTCCAGTAGAGACCTGGCTTAAAGCCCATCATTTGCTGGATATCTTCACTGAAGCGGTCCACACCTGGAGTGAGCATGAAAAGTTTCAAAGCAATTACTCTTAGTCTCTAACAATACAGATTCATCAATACATTTAAGTAATGATGTAAATGACAATGTAACATTTTCATCTAGTTGTTACCAGGTGTTGATAACAAGCTGCTCTGGCTGCACATTTTTTCCTCTTGAAAAGGGTTTTCTTTCCCATCTAAACTTTTACCCTGTATGTTCATCCTCGTTTTTTCTGACGGTTACCAGAGAGGCCAGGCCTTGTGATTAGTTATAGACTACTGTGTTATCCAGCATAAATCTTTGAGTTTTTTTGTTTTGTTTTGTTTGTTTTTTATGTAGTTTCGGTATTTTTTCTACAATCACAGGTGGAAATGGTAGTGTATATACGTCAATGCTATCTTGATAATTTCTTGTTGACATCATTTTGTGGAGTAAGAGAATGTGTTCAAAATGACAAAAAGCAAAAACAAACCAACTGGTGATTCGTACCATAAAACCATGATACTCCAATGGCTTCGATCAGCACGCCAAATAATATTGCAGTCCCTGCTGCATACTTATCTAAAAGTGTCAATACATAGATTCCACCCTAGAGGGAGAAAAGAAAGAGAAAGTTTAATGTGTTTCCGCTGGTTGAATAAATGAAGCGGTCATGCCTGATTATCTAGGTTCCAGTTTAAAAGAATTTAAAAAGTACTCAATACACCTCCGGCTTCCAACTTTCTGTTTAGGAAAACACTTCTGAAAGTTGTCAGTAGCCGTCGCATATTCATAAGTACTAATGTAATATTGTCTTAAATGAAAGCAGAAAAGACAGATGACTTAATAGAAAAAAAAAAGTACACTTATCAACATTTGCGTCTGAGCAAATGAAATTCTCAAGGATGATGGAAGATTTCATATGTATGAGAGGTTTTGTACAATTAAATTTCAGATTTGTGTTAAGACTGGTGTTAAGATGCATACAGTACCTTGTTCCAGGGATCTAGGGTATGTTAGACATCATTCAATTTCTATTCAGCATATTAATTTGATCATGTGAAGGAATCACGTGAATCACTTGTAGTTCTGTTCTGTTTCTGTAATTGATAGACTTATATCTTTGGTCCTGATACCACATGGATCAATAAGATTAAGGAGCAGTTTCTTCTAAGATAACCCTGTAGTTGGTTATTCATTTTGTTAACTGAACATAATCCAATTATTTTTATAATAATGTACTATAATATGTTCTTTAAAACTTCTAATGAAGATCTGATGATCTTTAAATGCTAACACTCACAGGTAGCTGTCAATTAACACAGCTTTTACCAAGTTTTCTTGCATTTTTCACTGGTGTGACACAAACAAAATTTAAAAAAAATAGTACGTCAGAAAAGCAAGTGTGAGATTTACAAGTAGTCAGTGTACACGTAAAATTTGTTACTGACATTTGTGATGCAGAGGAGGGCAAAAAGAAAAGTTAAAAGGGCAGTGGCAAACGTGAAGATCTTCCTGTTTCTCTTGAGGATTTTAAAATCATCGGTCAGGCCAGTGATGACTGCCTCCATGCCGCCCATCTGGTGGATACAAACACAGAAACAGACATGCCACTTAGAAACATGCATTTTCCTCCATTTTTTTAAAGATAAGGTGTAGTTATGTGAGATCGCTTCAGACATTCAGTTTAAACAAGAAGGTTTGCAGCTATGCTTACATATGCTAATATGCTAAGTATGACTTTCATTGCTATTTGCAATCACATCATATGTCTGTTACAGCATAAGCTGGTTCCTCTCCAAGGAACCATCACCTTATTGTGGTGGAGAGGTTTGTGTGCCCTAAGGATCCTGGGAGCTATGTTGTCAGGAGTCTTGTACTCCTGGTAGGGTCACCCAAGGCAAACAGGTCTCAGGTGAAGGGCCAAACAAAGAACGGTTCCAACAGATCCCATGAAAAACTGAAAAGGGAAAAATGTGACCCTGCCCAGAGGAAGCCTGTGGCCCACGTCTGGAGCCTGGCCTGGACGGAGGGCCTGTCAGTGAGCACCTGGTGGCCAGGTCTGCCGCGGGGCCCAGCCGGGCTCAGCCCGAAAAGGCAACATGGACTCTTCCCACCCCTGTGGAACCACCACCTGCAGGGCAGACCGATGGGGTCGGGTGCACTGCTGTATGGGTGGCAGTGCCGACAGGAGGTCACGACGGACCAGACCCGGGCGGCAGAAGCTGGCTTTAGGGACGTGGAATGTCATCTCACTGGCGGGGAAGGAGCTAGAGCTTGCGTTGCAAGCGGAGCGTTACCATTTGGATCTGGTGGGTCTTGCCTCCACTAATAGCCTTGGTTCTGGATCCAAACTCCTGGATAGGGGTTGGACCTTGTTCTACTCCGGAGTTGCGTCAGGCATGAGGCGCAGGGCGGGTGTGGGGATACTCACAAGCCCCCGGCTGAGCGCCGCTGTGTTGGAGTTTACCCCAGTGGATGAGAGGGTCGCCTCTCTACGCCTTAAAGCTGTGGGAGGGAAAACTCTGAATGTTATTTGTGCATACGCACCAAATATCAGTTCAGAGTATTCGGCCATCTTGGGGTCCCTAAATGGGGTCCTTGATGGGATCCCTGCAGAGAACTTGATCGTTCTTCTGGTGGACGTCAATGCACACGTCGGCAATGATGGAGACACTTGGAGGGGCGTGATTGGGAGGACTGGCCGAGCGGTGTTATGTTGTTGAACTTCTGTGCTAGTCACGGATTGTTCATAACCAACACCATGTTCTAACACAAGGATGCTCATAAATGTACCTGGTACCAGAGCACCCTGGGTCGGAGATCAATGACTGATCTTGTGACGTATCATCTGACCTTCGACTGTGTGTTTTGGACACTCGGGTGGAGAGAGGAGCAGAGCTGTCAACTGATCACCACCTGTTGGTGAGTTGAGTCCATTGGCAGAGGAAACTTTTGGATAGAACTGGTAAGCCCAAACGAGTTGTGGGGGTGAACTGGGAACGTCTGGGGGAGGACTCGGTCCACGAGGCCTTCAATTCACACCTCCGTAGGAGCTTCTCGTGCATCCCTGTGGAGGCTGGGGACATTGAACCTGGATGGTCAATGTTCAAAGCTTCCATTGCTGAATCTGCAGCTGAGAGCTGTGGTCTCAAGGTCTTGGGTGCCTCGAACACCGTGGTGGACCCCGGTGGTCAGGGAAGCCGTCCGACTGAAGAAGGAGGCCTTCAGGGGCATGTTGTCCCTGGGGACTCCTGAAGCAGTTGCAGGGTACCGATGGGCCAAAAGGACTGCAGCCTCGGCTCTGATGGAGGCAAAACAGAGGGTGTGGGAGGAGTTCGGAGAGGCCATGGAGAAGGACTATCGGAAGGCACCAAAGTTGTTCTGGAGGACTGTCCGACACCTCAGGAGGGGGAAACAGGGGACCATCCAAGCTGCATACGGCAAGGATGGGACAACGTTGACCTCGAGGAGGTTGTCGGTCGGTGGAAGGAACACTTTGAGGAACTCCTGAATCAAACTACCCCAACTGACCCATCCTCTGTTGCAGAGTTAGAGCTGCAGGATGATGGGGGATCATAGTCAATCTCTTGGGGCGAAGTCACCGAGGTAGTTAAACAACTTCACGGATTCTGGATAAGCGGTGGAAGATGGATGGATGGATGGATGGAAGCTGGTTGAAAGGCATTGTGGGAAGTGAAGGCATTGTTTCAACCAGCCTATATTTAGTGTCTTAAGGTGTCACTGATAGATGTCTAATTAAAAATCTGTTTCAACTTCAGAGGAGAGCTTCTGTTACAAAGTGTGATTCAAACAACACTGAGATGTTGTTTAAATTACAGTACTTTGTTTACATTACTTCACTGTTATTACTTGCTACTCTGCAATTCACCCCATCAGTCCACAAAATGATATTGTTTTAAAGGTTTACATATTACAGAGAAATCAGTTCAAGATAATGTTAATACACTCTGCATTGAACACTTGACTCAAGCGAATGAAAAGAGCTCAGTTGGAATATCAGTTGGGACTCACTGCACTGTCAATCCCAAGAGTCAGCAACATGATGAAGAACACGATGGCCCAAAATGTTGAGCCAGGCAATGTAGAAATTGCCTCAGGGTAGATGATGAACACCAATCCAGCCCCTGTTGAAAAACATACAGAGGCATGCAAAAGCGGAGATAATGGCTCATATGGTACACACAATTTTTGTGATATGTAGTGAATATAATGTATGATAATATATACTATAATGCTTGTGAAATACTTTCTCACAATAACTGGTAATGTCATAACTTTCCATACACCAATCGCACAAAACTATTTTTGTTCAGATTTAAATTTTCTTGATATAATATTATTTAAAAATAAAAGTAGTTATTACATTTTCATTTCAAAATACAGCCAGTCTATCCTCACACCAAGATCTTCAATGATAGTGCAGTGTAAGACATTTTTGTAGCCTTACCCTCTGTTGCCACATCTTCTATTCTCACCCCGTGTTTGTAAGCCATGTAACCAAGCACAGAAAAGATGGCGAAGCCTGAGAAAAAACTAGTGACGCAGTTCACAGAGCTGGTCAGGAGAGCATCCCTAGAAACACAAAACAAGCATCAAAGATTTAACAGGGAAACTCGTCAACAATCCGCCCATGAACACCCATGGGATTTGTTTTATTTTTCAAAAGGGAAGCCGGAGGAGTCAAGTCATTAGCAGCAAAACATTTAAAGTCATGCTTTTTGTGGTCTCTTTGAAGAGTTCCAAGAGTTGATCTTGAGCCAAACATTGTTTCAGAGGAAATATTCAGGTTAATGAGAGGCTTTTGTTCTTTACTCCTGTTGGTGGTTCGATCAATAATTAGTTTGGTCTGAACAGTCTGAACAGCTTTAAATCAACTTGGGCTACATATTGGTCTGAGGGAGCAAATCCTCCATGAAGTATTTCCTTCCCACTGTCTTTGACTATTATTAACTATTATTACCCATTATTAATAATTGTATTTCATTATTATCAATGACTATTACTAACTTTTCTTTTTTAGTTTTTACTTAATCTTACCCGTTTGTCTGTACGCACAGAAAGAGCCCACTTACATAATTTGGGGGGAAAAAATATAAAAGCAAAATAAATATTTACAATTGAAATACAATTTCCTTGTTTTCTACTACTCCCATTCTGTCAGGGGTGTGATGGAGGACTATGTGATGACTGCTTAATTGTACACAACCCTCTGCAAGCTTCCTCCATTTGTGTGCTTATTCAAACAAAAGTGTTTAGTTCTTCTGTTGAAATCACCCGTTCTACCACGGGGCTGGTTTTCACACAGTTCAGTTCCTATACAGTGACCTGTAGCATTATACTGAGTTACCCAAGTTATCATCCTATTTTTTTCAGAACCTACTTGTTTTCAAACTAGTAGTACTACAGCAGTGATTTCTTAACCGTCGTACAAACTGTGTGTATGTCAAGAAAATTTGACTTTGTTGCAATAGTTCATTTCTAATTGTGAAATGTCCACAGTAAAAGCTCTTACCTGTAACAGTTGTTGTCAAATTTATTATAACTGGCAAAAGCAATGAGCACCCCAAATCCTGCTCCTAGTGAGTAGAATATCTGGGTCGCAGCATCAATCCATACCTATGGCAACAATAAAAGAAAACAATTAAGCTCAACTAGATTCTTCAAGGCTAAAATTCTACATATTGAAAAGTCTTATTGGGATATCAAGAGCAAAAAAAAGTAATTTTACACTTTACGTCTAACTTTACGCTTTGAAATTAAGCTTAAATTATCTTGGAAAGCCATAAATGCAATTGAACATTTTCCGAACCCTTACATATCAACTAGTAAAGTCTATCTGAAGAATGCACACATAGGGAATCAGCACCAGGAATATGGTTCTGAACTTTTAGTCACGCCACATAAAAGCTTACTGTGTGGCAATGTGGAAAGATATACGGAATGTTTAAATTAGTTGATAAGATTACATGATTATTTCCACCAATGAATAGAAACCTAGATGTCCAAAAAAATTACAAAAGCAACAACTGAAGCCTCTATGCTCAAGTCTCTTTTCTGTTTTCAATATTGATTTCATATCAACCAGTTGCAAACTTCCTGAACACCCCTGGATGGGTTTTGACCAGCATGTATTGACTCTAACCTCCAGATTGTTGAGCCGCTGGAAGTCGATGTGGAGGTAAGCTCTGATGCCATCCATTGCTCCCGGAAGAGTTATGCCTCGGATTAACAACACAAAAAGAACCACATACGGCATGGTTGCAGTGATGTACACTACCTGAAAAAACAACAACAACACAAAAAACAGGAATAAAGGGCTAAAAATGTACAACAATGACTATCTCTTCTTTAAACTAAAACATAATGTGTGACTTTGTGTATTACTAAAAAAGGAAATATATCAACACCAATGTCTTAAAACTATGCAAGGTTCATTTGTAAGAAACTGTCACTGCAATTTGACGATCCAGGGGTGTACCTTTCCTGACGACTTGACACCTTTCCACAGGCTGAAGTACAGTATGAAGACCACAACGACTAGACACAAGGTCAGTTCCCAGCGAGGCATGCCCAAGTCATGAATACCTCTACTTTCATGGAGATGTAGCACACCACGCCTGCATAAAGACATACATGCACAAAAGAAAAATACATATCATGTTATGAATATATAAGACACTACAGACAGTCCTCACTCAGGGCGCCACCATATCCGACTATTGTACTGCAGTTCCCCTTTCTGCCACAACCCCTGCCAAGCAGCACCACTGCTTTTGAGCATCTCCAACGCTCATCTCTGCCTGTTGCGCTTTTTTGCTGTTGCTTCTGTGAGCATCACAGTGCGTCATGGCTTGGATACTTTACTGTTTATTATGGATGATAAAGCAAAAGCTGATAAAGATAATTGTTGTGGCCACCATCTCTCTGATGACAACTCTTCTTCTCACGGACAATAACCCCCCACCCCACCCCACACACACACACACACACACACACACACACTCTAAAGCGCTCTAAAGATGTCACATGCTACATTCTACGTTCTACAGTACCGTACAGTGGATCGTCAAAATAAACAGCTGACTGGCTGTTTTGGTTGGATGCACTTCAAAAATCTGAATCCTTAAAATGGTCAAGAGTTGCTCAAAGTGTTATTTTCTTCTTGTTCTTCTTAAGGACTAAATTATGAAGATAATTATGATTGTAATTATGATTTTTATAGGAAAGTTATTATTATTTAAAGTTTGGAGGAGAGCTGAACACTTAAAGTACTAACATATTAACACTGCCCTCTATTGGCATAATATTCGTGCAAGATAAACATGAAAAGAAGCAAAATTGCAACAATTAGAATAGCTATATAAGGAATCATTAACAAATAATTCATAAATAAATGTCAGGGTTTTTTTTGCCTGCATTCTGAATGCACTCGCACTAATACTTCTTCCCTCCCCAAAATATGGGTTTTCAAACAAAGTCAAAGTCATGTTTTCTATATACTTGTATAATCTCAAATACATTCATTCATTCATTTTTTATAACCGCTTCACCCGCTTGCTCGCGGGGAGTTGGAGCCTTTCCCAGCTGGCTTGGGGCGTGAGGCGGGGCAAACTTGGCATGAAGAGGGGTTACTTTTGTGTTAATTTAATTTTTTTAAAGTGCCACATACTGCATGTGTATAATACACAAGTTTAGCCTATAAAATGAATGTCAGTAGTTGTACTATGAAGCTGCAGTTAGAATGTTTTAAATATTTTGATATATTTACAGAGTTAAAGCTGACTTATTGATACCATATATCTTGTTTGTTATACCTTCCAGAAAGTTAATTGGTTTTTAAAGTTGTTTTGAAAATCAAGCATTTAAGAAAATATCTTCTGTAATTACAATCTTCTTATCACCTTCAATTGGTGGGGGCAGCAGTGGGTAGCGCTGCCGCCGCACAGTGAGGCGGCTCCAGGTTCGTGCCCCGCTCTGTACGGAGTCTGCATGTTCTCCCTGTGTCTGCGTAGACTCTCTCCGGGCTGTCCAGCTTCGTCCCACCTCCCAAAACTTGCATGTTAGGTTAGTTGACCGCAGGTGTGAGTGTGTGCGTGTGTGTTTGTCTGTGTCTCTGTGTGGCTCCGCGGCGCACTGGCATCACACCCTGAGTTTCCCCCAACTTCACACCCCAAGCCCACTGGGATAGTCTCCTACTCCCCGTGACCCGAGACAAGGGATAGAGCAGTGAGAGAAAATGGAAATATAATAGTTTTGGTGGTGGGAGGCCCCATTTGGAGTCAATCCAAGGATCTCCTTGCTGTGAGGTAACACTACCCACTGCGACTCAGTGCTGCCCCTCATAATGAGCTAAAACAAATACATGAATTTTGCGCTTTAGATTTCTGGTATGGGTTTGTGTGTGGGGGGTTTTTTCTTTCTTTTTTTTTTTTTCGTTTCAGACAAGGGATCCTGCTTTTTTTTTATACTTCCTGTATCCATTTACACACATCACTGACCTGGCTTACAATAAATTACAAGGAGCAAAAGTTTACAGTGTGTGAACTGAATTTGTTAAAAATCTGGAACTATACATATGTATTTCGATATGATATTATATGTTTTTTTGTTATTTATTGTACAGTAACATGATACTATGTGTTTTTAATGGTTTTCAAGTGATTTTAAAAGTCAAATACTTTCAAATACTGGTGGACAGACGTGAAGTCAAGTTAAATGATGGAAATAATTTTGTGTTATTTTTCCTGTCTCATTCCATTTTCAGTAGTCATGATCTGCTGAAAGGAAAATGTTGATCGAAAATTATGAGCATCGTCATTTACGCATCATTGTTGCTGCAGTCAGCAACAGGTTATCCACTAATTCATACATCCATTTTCTTGTCACGATTGTGATCATCTTGTCTACAGTCGCTTATCCCCGGCTCACGTGGATAGTGATAGTTGAATTAGATAGTGAACTTATTTATACAAACCTCAGTGTTCGCATTAGCGTACGTCCTTGTGTCTTTGACGCACATTTTTTGACAGGGACGCAGGCTTTACATGCTTACAATAAAAAAATCGATACTACCTTTTTCCCCTATATAATGTTGGGAAAAATGCACTTCCACTCAACAAAAATATTCACAATTTATCCATTTCTCCACATTATGTTTTGATCAGGCGCGAGTTTCTTGTCACAAGGCTCACCTGCATGATTCAGCCTTATTAAAATCAACCAAACGGCAACAGGACATCTGTTCATTTTATACGCTGCGGTGAGAGGGCGAGGTCTTACATTATTACCATGCCTCCGTAAAAGATGCAAAAGTTGGAGAAAAACCAAGTGGAAACGAGTGCTTTCTTGAATTAAAACATAAAGACGCAGAAGAAGCCAAGCAAAAACCACCAAAAATCCAAACATTTGTAGCGTAATGGATGTGATTGTTTCCATGGCCGAGGCACAGCTAAATGTCAGCACCCAAGACAAAACGATGAAAAGTTTCTCAACACACAAATTACAAAAAAATGTGTGTGGAGAAGGCTCTGTCAGCTTGGTGCAGTGTCCACAGGAGAATAGTTTATATATCTTTTTTTTCTTTTTACTTAAGCAGTTATGATGTCAACACTCAATCCCTGCATACAGCTTCTACCGTATATTCTGTTATTGCTTTCGGGATGCATAAACGTCAAAATTTTTTGAAGTGCATCCCAGGGATGCACTACTATCTTGAGGTAAAATGAACTCTGTAACCTGATTTAAAAACAAAACAAAAAAGAAAGCCATGCACATTGAAATATCTGCAGATATTAATCTGAAGAGAACCAGAGGACCTGGGAAACTCCAAGTATTTTCTTATCTTTGGATTTTGAATGCTGATAAATCCAATGCTATGCAGTCTTTAGGGAGCCAGGGCATGGTGTGGGTCTAATTTAATTTTGGGGAGAGTGTGTGTGTATGTGTGCGTAGCTGTAGTAAAATCCACAACATCTGGATTTAAAGTCTATAATCTGACTAGAACACATTTTTATTGGTATGGTGTTGTAATGCCACAACACCTACTAGCTCACTGGGTAGATGTAGATTGATAATGTTCTGCTTTTAAATACACACTACAGTATTGATCTTAGTCATTTAGTGCACCTATTCTAAACATTTACTGTTCTCATCATTCAGCAAGCTGCTTATACCACTAAGCAAACATTCTGCAATCCCACTAACAGGCTTCTATTTCTAGAGGCTGACACAGTTTTGTGTGAACCCTCTTAGTGTCCGTTACAGGATGGAACACGGGGTATGTTCAAATATGCAAACTAAGGAAGGACTAAATGCACAAATATTGAAACATTGATGCCTTTATGGGGTCTATGACCTATAATGTCAGAGTCATGTGATTTATTATCATGAAGAGAATATATTTGACTTTGTTTATTTTTTGATTAATTTGGTCTATGAAAAAAAGTTCGGATTGACACTGTGGCAATGAATTGAGTTTGTAAAGAATCGTCACGCTTTTGGATCTGGGCATGTTTGCTCCCAAGCAATAAACAAAATGTAATTGACCTGCCCCCTATCTCTGTCTATAG
This sequence comes from Antennarius striatus, assembly GCF_040054535.1. Taxonomy (NCBI): domain Eukaryota; kingdom Metazoa; phylum Chordata; class Actinopteri; order Lophiiformes; family Antennariidae; genus Antennarius; species Antennarius striatus. Next base: position 27,357,878 of record NC_090776.1, on the reverse strand, counting down.
GCAGCACCACTCACAACTTGACAGAGGTGTGGAAGCTTTTTAGTTTTGAACTTTCATTTATCAGAGCCAAGGTTTGGAAACAAAACTCAGTTCTGAATTAGAACTGAATACTAGGGATGAGCAAGTACACCGCTATCTCTAAATGATCTGTGTCCGTATCTGTACTTGGAATGGCCGGGACTTAATCCGGAAGTGGATGTGGTTTGATCAGAAATAGGTGTGGCTTAAATCGGTACAAGCAGGGGTCCCTGACCCCTGGGCCACGGACAGGTACCAGGTCGCGGGAAATTAGGTACCAGGCGACACAGGACGTTTGACTATCTTTTTTTTATTGATTATCAGTCTAAAGATGTTTTATTTTGAAAAATGACGTTTGTGCGGAATGACGCACACGAATACATGGGTCTGTGTTTCTTGGCAGGTCACGCGACAGGTTACCAGCCATTACCCCTAAATTAAGCGCCCACAACTGCGCCATTGTTCTGGATTAAAGTCAAGGCAGATTATCCTGAGATCACCCAAAACGTATCAAAAACCCTGCTTCCATTTCCAACCTCCTGTCTTCGTGAAGACAGGAAAACCGAACTGTGGAGTAGACCGGACGTCCAGAACACATTTCAGGTGTCATTGTCTGCCATTACCCCTAGATCTGCGGTCCCCAACCACTAATTTTCATTATCGAGCAAATGAAGACCGGTCCGTGAAACCGGTCTGTGGCACAAAAAAGGTTGGGGTTATGGTTATGAGGATTCCTCAGCACGAGCACGACTTTTGACGAGTTTAAGTCGTATCATTGCTTGTACTGGTCAAAAATGCTTTATCCGTACCAGATACTCATCTGAAACAAGTACCCTGCTCAACCCTACTGGATACAAAATGCCAAGTAATGTGCACTTGTAACAGAAGGATCTGCAGATCAGTTGCTCAGCCAGGATGATGCGTGGATATAATGATACCTCTGTTATGCATCTATGCAGTGACATGTCCATTGGTAGCATGGATGGCAAACATTTACAACATTTCACAACAATGTGAAAGATTCACTGTAGTGAAGTGTCAAATAATAGCTTAAGTATTAAAGAGTCTGTACTGTAATCAAGTTTGACCATCACCTCATCTTTGAGTCTGAAACCAAACCACACTGTTCATTTTAGACACTTAATTCCGCGACTGGATTTTTTTTTATCATTACCCACAGCTGATGACCATAGATAAGGACTGGAAAACGCAACTGTTGATCCACTGGTGAAGTGAAAACTTTGCCTTCTAACTCAGCTCTCTATTCACCAAAATCCTCTCCCACCTGTATCACCACCGGGAGGACACCAATGTCCCTGTCTGTTTTACACTACATTTTCACATTACAAGTGAACATGACACCAAGGTAATTATTGTCTTCCTTAAGAAGCAACAACTAAACACAAGACATTTGGCAGAGAATAGCGGCTTCAGATTTATTGCTACTGACTTTTGTGCCGACAACTAACCAGACTACAAATAGTTCCAATGTACGCAATGGGGTAACAAAGCCAATAGAGACAGCTCATCAATAGAAAAAAGGAGTAACTTAAACATATATCGCTGTGCTGACAATCCATGACAACCACAAAAGTAAAGGTCAACTTTAGATAAGACAGATCTTTCTTCCTAAACACACATTCGAGAATCATTTCTCGGACTCTATCAGCAGACTGCACAAAGTTCTCTCTGATGCTGTTTGGTGCTCATACACACAGGCAATATTTGGAGTCTAATCAATTAATTAATATGTAGTAATGTGAAGATGAGATTCTCATTGTGTATGTCCAAGAAATACACTGAATATTAAGTGCTATTGTCTTCACTTTGCTTTTATTTATTTATGCTCAGCAATACATTGCGTGTTGCTGGCAGCGCTGAAGATGCTCAGATAAGCCTACAGTGAAAAAAAAAATCCTACCCCAAGTGGACAATTTCATTATGTATGATTATAAATTACCCAAATAATGACTGATAAAGAATGATGCATACTATTTAAAGTCTTTGCTCAGTGAGCCTGACCTCTACTAACTATCAAACCACAGGAGTTCAGATGTAATTAAATGAAATGCTATTCTATTTTACAACAATTACACTGATGGGTCTAGCAGTCAACTGTTTTGTACTCATTATGTATGAGGACGGTAGGAATGAGCATGTTTTGTGGATCTAGAAGATTACAAGAGGCAAGGCGAGAGATTTGTTGACTCAGCTGGCCACAATCTTGCATGCTGTGTCTTGGCATTGATCCTGTGCTCAAAGTTAGCAGCAAGCAGTGATATTTATTGCACCCGTCAGAGCCTCTCGTCAAGCGAGGTATCCGATAGTTGTCAATGCTTCTAAATGCATCTACGGTCAAAATACCAGCATTATGGCATATTTACTGCCTTGTGATATGAAGTACCGTTTTTTTAAAAAAAAAACGTTGCATCACTTTCTGGATGTCTGTAGTAATTCACAAGATTGGATGTTTCACATCATTTCTGGCATCATGATACTAGCAAAAAAAGTGTGATTTTTATATCAATTTTGAGGGTTCCTGGAAGTTGAAAGCTATCCGGGGTCAGTAAACTTTTACCACCTTAATGAGGTGCTTTGATGCATGGCCAGTTTACTCTTCACTTCATGCTTAGCATGTGCCCCTTGTACTGTCCGAGTCACTTCACAGACTTCCTCCCAGCTGCTCAGTCGGTCTTCACAGAAGCTAAGGAAGAACTGGCTGTCCTTGAAGTATAAACAGAGAGAGATTTTTTATAGACTTCAAAGAGTGGATTTGAACTTTTTGTATACATTTTATTGTACTAACAGATATGGCTGGGTAATATGGAGAATCAAGTTTCAGTGACTGGTCTTCATTTCATGGATAGTGGCACCATTGGTGTGTTGAATAGTAACGTACATTTAGATGCATTTTAGATTCTCATCTTGCTGATTTTTAGTCATGATTTTTTTTCTATCTTCAGTTGATTCGTACCACTGCAAAGCACAGCCCTCCATGATATCACATGTTTCCACTATGTCACATTAGTATTTTCTACAGGTCATTCTGTATTAGAAGGTATTAGTGCCTCACTGTAAGTAATCATCATAGTAACAGTACAAACCTACTGTGATGCCACCTTCAAAGTGTCACGCTCCTCTCATCCACCTCTTGTGATCCTCTCATCAGCTATCAAAGACAGGAGAGGTACACATGTACCAAGTATCTGTGTACCTCTACCAAGTGGGAAAAAACCTCAAAATGGCAAGTAGAGGGAAGCAATAGTGGAAACATAGCTCACTGCATCAGTCTCAGCAGTTATCAGCCACCACCACCACTTCATGGACTCCATGGACTCCATGGAAGAATATATTTTTCTGCTGCTCAGAGCAAATATTCCTGCTGAGTTTAATCACCACAGATGTTCTGAGGAAAATCAATGATCAAATTTCAAATATATATATAAAAAAAGAATAAATAAAACAATGACTCAGATAAACAAACCCCTTTGAAAATATAATATATCAATTACTTGAAAAGATTTTACGCATGATCAATAAAATGTCCCTTTGTTTACCGTGCTGCATTATATTTTAAGTATTTCAATTGTACTTTTAATAGTTTTTCAGGAAAATAATAAAACATTTTCAGTCTAAAGTTTGGCTCCTAATAGCGTGGAACAAATGGAACAAAAGTTGGATGTACAAACAGTTAGAAGACTCAGACATCACTCTTAAACAAATAAACAAACAAACACAGACAAACAAATACGAAGGCATAAAATCCAGGTGATACGACCCACTCCACCACGCGCTCTACCACTGAGCCACTACCGCCCCAAATTAACTATTCTTTACAACATAAAGATTTACAAAGTTTACCATTTAGAAGAGTCCGTATGAAACTAAACATCCCAAAGTAGACAGGAAACAAAAAAAAAGCGAACGTGACTTTCTTATTTAGTAAAAATGTTTTAAAACAACTGGATAGCATATATCTATGTATGTACCAGCTCAACATTTTTTTTAATAACATCTGTAGTTTCAGCCCTCATTCCTTTAAAAACAGCATTGTTAGGGAGGATTGCAAGAAACAGCAGAAATCTCACAAGCGTGATTGTGGGTTATCTGATCTGTATTTCATTGGTACTGGAATTATGAATAGTTGTGATGTACAGGATATTATGTTCTCATTGAAATACTAGAAAGTCAGGTTACCATGACATAGTTCTGATGTATTTTTAAAGTTGCGTGTAATATAATTCATTCCATGATCAAGTTGGTGATCATCTGATAAAATAAAGCATTCTGAAATTTCAGATTGACTCACTCATAGTACTCTGCTGCCGGGGTGATCTTGTACTTGGCATAAGTTGTTCCATTTCCCAGTGTGGTTCCATTAATGGCTTTTGGGTGGGTGCAATTTGGACTGTTCCAGCTGTTTCCACATTTGAGCCACGGCAGCTCGCTGGTCATGGAGGAGAAAAGGTAGTATAGGGACCAGGCAATGATGACGTTGTAGTAGAACCCAACATACAGGGCTATGATGATCACTGTGTAGCCCACACCTGAAGAACACAAAGTTAGCGAGGAAGAACAAACTGTTAGTTTCTCTGCTCATGCTGTGATAGCATGTTCAAAGTTGTAGAGGAACAACAGCCCAGTGCAAATTCACTCAATCCAAACAGCTGTTGATCCAAAACACTTTGTATTAATGCATTCCAAATCTCAAACATCACATATGTTGCAGTTGTGATATTGAATACATATATTTATTTGAGCAACTGTTACAAAACCAGACAAAAAAAAAAGAGTCATAAAACAGTTATACTTCATACTAGAGGGAACCCGTGGATAAAACAATAATTTCAGGCTTTGCTTGTTTTCTTTTTTTTTCTTCGCCGTCACAAGAAAAACAAACCCTTGTGTGCGACGAAGCCATCACGACTACGTGTGTGTTGGACGAACGAACGCGAAGACGAAGGCCGCTTTGACGTTACGGTCCGGCCATTCTGGGTAAACGCCGACTTCATGAGTTCAGTCCTGGTGAACGAAGCATTGAGGCTCCACACACGATAACGTGAGGTCCGTCACAATCAAAGAATATAAGCCGAAATGTTTGACGAAGCCAAAACGGCTCCGTAAGTGAGAGACATGGACAAATGTGAAGACCGGAGCGAACTCGGCTAGCGGCCCGAACTTCCGGGTAGACGGCGAAAGCGTGACACCGTGAGGTTTTCAAGTGAGCTTATTCAAATATATAGGTGGGGAGATAACTGTTTAGTTATACTAAATTATTCTTGACACTTATGAACTCTTGGAATTGGGGGGAGAGGAGGGCATGTGCAAAGGGGTGAAATGAGAGAGCAAAGCACTGAAGATAAGCTAAAAAAAAACGAGCATGGCTGATCTGTAAGTTGCACAGTCTAAGAGGTTTTGGAAAGGCTTTGGAAACACACATGCGTGCATACTTGTACATTCTGGCATCTGTATGTGTGTGTGTGTGTGTGTGTGTGTGTGTGTGTGTGTGTGTGTGTATGTGTGTGTGTGTGCATGTGTGCGTGAGTGTGTGTGAAATAAAGTTCACCTTTGAAGATAGGGCATATTTTCCAAACTGTGGCCGCCCCTTCCCTGTTATACTGGCCCAATGCAAGTTCCATGTAGAACAATGGCATCCCCGCAATGACCAAGAAAAGAATGTAGGGGATCAAAAAAGCACCTGAAAAAGAAAAAAAATCAAATTTCATGCTCAATATTTTTAAATGCCTTTCAGCAACAAATACATCATAATATTAGTGCAGGAAGTGTCACAACTGTATTTTCATCCTGTGCCTCACATCCAACAACAAGAAAAGGACCTCTAATAATAGAGCTGTACATTCTGCTGAGTACCAATATGATTGACAGGCTATAGTGATGGAGTTGACCCTTTGGGGCACTGAGCACAGCATGTTGATTCTCAAAATGTGAATGTACACATAGACAAACAGAGGACAGGTCACACCTTCTGGTGAACACTCTGTTGTCGCGGATGACACAGGTATACAACCATGTGTTTAAAGCAATCCTTTGTTGATTCAGAAGCACACACACACTGTACTTTCTGTCACAACACTGGTTTCAATAGTTTTGAAAACAGTGCAAGTCGGCAATCTGTTTATTCAGGCTTATTGAGTGAGCCTAAGTTCAAATTTTTAGTTAAGTCTGGGAAATAGCCTTGTAGTATGTTTAAAACCGGATAGAGACGGCTTTCATACAGTTTGTATGAAGACCATAACTTATCCAGCTATATGAACTACTTAGGGTCAGGTTTAGAAATATGGTTTGTTTTAACAAAAGGTACTTTGTTCTTCATGTGAAAACATTTTTCTGAATTATTTTGAAGGCTATCGGCACTTTAAAGCAAAAGCTATTGTAAACCCCCCATTTGGAAAGTCAAGACCGTTTTCTGAAAAATAAATAAATAAATAAATAAATAAAGTAATTTGGATTAAAAACCAGGTTAGAAACAATCAGCTGTTAATGATTGAACTACTCAATACATTTTCCACTCCCCCACTTTGACAGTTGCGAGAGTAGCTGTTTTTATGTTTAAAGATGTGCTGAGTAAGCAATGAGTCCAGAGTCCTTCTATTTCTGATTCTAATTTTTGTATATTTAGATTCATTTTATCAATTATTTGGACTTCAAAATCTACCAGTATATATATATATATATATATATATATATATATATATATATATATATATATATATATATATATATATATATATATATATATCACGAATAGGAAAAATGACGGGAAACATTCCCGCCAGTTACAATTAAATTGAGTGGTAGTGGGTCTATTTAACACCCAATTAAATTCACTTAAATTAAAGTAACGTGACAAAAAGTGACAATGCTGTAATCAAAATGAACACTTTAATATTAGTTGAGAGATGAATTGAGCAAAACATTTTTAAAAAGCTAAGGTTTTTAGTGACCTCTCCAACATTTTAAGGCATCTGTGTGCATGCGTTATGAGAAATACTCTCTACTCACCTCCTCCGTTCTTGTAGCACAGATAAGGAAATCTCCATACGTTGGCCAGATCCACCGCGAAACCAATGACGGACAGCAGGAAGTCTATTTTCTTTCCCCAAGTTTCTCGAGCGTCCTCGGATCCGGGGAAGCCCCCGCGGTGGCCAGGAGTGGGAATGATAGCGGAATTGGTGTACTGGACTCCATTCTGATCTTTCACCAGTATCAGTTCAACCTCTTTTTTCTCCAAGTTGCACTGTTTCAGCGGCGCCACTGACGAGAGTTTGTTTTCTGGCATAACTTGGATATTCATCTTCTCTGGTGCGCACTGTGCCCGAGTTGGCCCGGTGTTCTCACGGCCCCCTGCGGAGTCTGACAGAACTGATGGTCTGAGTCGGTGCACTTAGATAAGGACGGCTGTCCCGGTGACAGAAAACGGACAAGGGAGTGTTGTCCGCCGAAGCTACAGGTGACACCTCTGCGCACATGGACTGTAGAGGAGGGAAGAGAGGTAGAGAGTTGGTGAGGTGTGGCGAATCTGCGTGTTTCACTTACGCACAAGGAGATATACGGGTTATTACTGTGAAACAGGAGGAGATGTTATTCCCTCTATAACTGACAGACAAATATATCTGTGCTATAAACAATAAAACATTGTGACTGCAGTTTGCTGCAAAGCAAAAGCAGGCATCGAATGAGAGAACGACGATCCGTCACCGCGTCACCGTGCGCTCTAACAGTTGCGCGCTAAAGGTGTATTGATTAAAGTACAGTCAAAAACGACAACTCACAAGGATAATGTAAAAGATGGATTGCGGCTTGAATTAGTTACCCTTACTAAAGCAATTTAAAGGAGTTTCAGCTGGAAGACTTTCCTCCGTAGGCCTGCTTGATGAAGTTAGGGACACCTCTCCATGACCCGGTGCTGCTGTTGACCAGACGCATCTGAGGGATGGCTGGTCATTTCTAAAGGAACTATAAGACTCGCCCTCTCCAGCAATGACGATGTAAAATGTGAGCATCGGTTTCCTCTCTCTCTTCCACGTGATATTTTATAATTGAACAGTTTCTCTCGCTTGTCATGATTGGTTTTTTGTTTTTTTTTGTTTTTTTCAGGGCTCAAGTTCTCATAAACTTGACCATCTGCTTCATCTGCTAATCATACAGCAGCAGTGGTTTTAACATTGACCCATCATGTCATTATAAATCACATTTTCTTAAAAAAACAAAACCTCAATGCGAACTTTTGAAAGCTATGTGCGTGTTTCCTGCGTTTGATTTCAACTTGGAGGACAGGATAAGTCATAAAAGGTGTCTTTCCTTCGCAGACGGGCACTCAGATGTAACATTTTACAAGTGATATGGGATCTCTTTGACTCCCTCTCAATATAAGCACTGTACTTTGATTTCACATACAAAAACTTTTTTAATGTTTTGATCTGGAGTTTATCTGTTTCTTCTCTGTTCTAAACAGATTGAATTACAGTTTTCTAAGAAGCCGTAAAAGCACTGTGTTCCATGTGTAATTTAATTCTACAGCAGCTTTTGCCAGTGGCAATGATTTCTATTAGATATGGTTGATCAGTTCATCCCATTAAAGTCAATGAATGTCCTTTTTGCTCTCCACTTCTCGTTTTATAAAACCCTAACAGGGCTGGTTTGGGGCATTTTGTTTAGAGAGATTGAATAACTGCAGTGATCATAAAGCAAAGGAACAGGTAACAAGAACGGATATTGTGTTATTACTGTTGTTTTTGCCTCAATTAGTTCTGTTGTTTGTTTGTTTGTTTTTACACTTTGTTTTGTATGGTCAGTTATGCTAAGAAAACGCTTTGTGTTGATTTCATAGTGAATAACGGGGAGTGTATTTCTAAATGTTAATTTATTAAATGTCTATTAAAAGAAAATCAATCAAGCTCACGGATAAAAATTGCATATTGTGGGTATAACAATGAACTGAACCTGCAGTCTTCACCATTGTCCTCTACTCAAGGTGTTTACAGTATAACTGCTTAAGGCAAAATTATCTAATCCATCACCTTTTACTTTGATCATCCAGAACTCCTGCCTGTGGCTTTAAAGTCGGTCTCTTCGATGTTGACCTGCAGATGAGATGTTAATGAAACGAGACATAGTGTGACCCTTGTGGTTTAACCTCTGCTTTTGGTTAGGGTCACAGAAAAGATCTTCCCTTCTGTTCCTATCTGTCCTTTTACCTTTGTGCTTACTTGTGCAAGCATCCACTGCTGTTTTGCGTCACCTCATAAACTAAAGCCAGCTAAACGCATAATGGCTTCGGTCCCCCATCTACAAACACGCACGCACACGCACACACACACACATGCCTCATCTGAGTATTTAGTCAACATAGGTGACCTCTGCCATTGTGTCAGTCCTACATCTTTAAAAAATGCCTTAACTTTATTCTAAAAGTAAGAATACCTTAGACTTAGAGTGAACTCTAAATTTAGAATTTTTTCACATAAATACTTGTAAAAAGTCATGTCCTGACATTGAAAGCAACTTCTTGTTTAGTCCTTCAAAAACTTAAAGTAGGTCATTACCACATTGCTATTAGGTCACAGTATTAGCATTGAGTGGGGCAGGTTTTGTTGTGCACCCCATTGAAACTCTCGGGTTTAAGTCTCTCCAAGCCTCAGGAAAGGAGAAGTGTCATTAAGCTTCCCCCTGAGCGTTACTATAGTGTTCGGTAGTTTTAAGAACCTCAGCAATGTTAAGTCTCATTCCCTACATGCTATGTTCATTCAGTGAGAATAATAAATGGTGTGTGTCAGGTGTAAAATATTTCAGAGCACATCTGGAAACGGCGATATCTTTATGCCAACAAAAGATGCTACCCTGGAAAGTGAGTCACATGTCATGCTGCAGTAAAAACTTATGTTTCTGAGAATGTGGTACCATCGTTGTGTCAAATCTAAAAATAACACTCACAGTGAACTCTCTCTCTCTCTCTCTCTCTCTCTCTCTCTCTCTATATATATATATATATATATATATATTTTTTTTTTTTTTTAATTTATTTTTTTTTACCCGTTTTATGTTTATTTATCCAAAAAAATGTCCAAAACCTAAAACAATTCCCTACAATTATTGTTTAAATGTCATTACTAATTTCATTAATAACTATTCTATCAATATGTAGTGCAATGTTGTTTCTTACCTCTCTCAGGTAATGGTTAAATTAGGATTATTCACTCGTTTTTCATAAAAAATACAACTTTTTTTTTTTATTGTTTCACCATATTATTACATTTGAAAGACCAGCATTTAAACTTGAGTTTTAGATTTAACATTTAACATTGAAAAATAACATTTAAATTTTGTTTTCCGTATATGCACTGTTTATGAACCAGAAATGAGAAAACAAAACAAGCAATAGCAATATGAAAAAGTTGTGTTTTGGTATGTGTCTGTCTGTCTGTTCATCTACACAGCTCATGAGTGACATGTCACCACACTGTGTTTTGTTTAAATTAATTTGGCACATTTTACACAGGCCATGCTTGTCTTCACATCATCAGATGGCCTGCAGCGACGTGGCACCTTTTCCTCTTCCCTTTCCTTCCCAGAAGTAACTGAGAAACAAGACGACCATGATTCCTTTAATGTGGCGTCTTTTTGCTGACCCCAAGACACTAATGCACACACACACACACACACACACACACACACACACACACACACACACACACACACACACACACACACACACACACACACACACACACACTCACACACTTACTTATTTACCTCGCACACTAGTGTACTGGCTGCAGTCCTCTCCTGGATCTTCCTCACTGTGAGAAAATGTACAAGTCTCCAGAGACACTGTGGCTCATCGCCTGTCTCTGCATCCCACAGGCTGGCTGTTGATTTGTCTTTGACTTATAAACCCCAATCAGGATGAGGAACCCCAAATATGCATCTAAATGTGTTTTGTCCAGCTCCTTCCACGTCTCCCGTCTAGATTAGTCATTTCCAGAATGATTTGCTCTATTGAATTAGGCGTTACCAGCTCAAAGGCTGACTTGATGTCTGTCACACATGCCACTGACATCTTAGTGGGCCATTACACTGTCTGTCTTTATTATGTTTTCTGCAGACAGTTTTGGTTGACGCATATTTGAGGATGAAGACCACCATATTTCACCGCTTTTTGACATAAATGTCTTGCTTGGAGGAATGGGAGTATCAATGCCCTAGTCTGGTTCAAAATCAGAATCATTACAATCAAAATTTAGAGTTTTTTCATCTTCAGACACATCCTCCTACATTTCATTGTCATGATCAAAGATGACTTCCATAGCCTTCTGGATTGTCATCTTTTCTTTTCTTGCTGCTGATTTTATAAAGGTCTGCCTGACAGAGTGTAATGTTGGTAGGACCCGTGCAAAGAAGCTTTTATATGTTTCGCCCCTTCCCCTGTTCAATTTCCACTGAATGTGGGTGGAGTTTCCTGCGAGAACATAAATGTTTCCTGTCAAATTGATTACCGTCAAGTCATAACACTTGCACCTGTGTGTGTGTGTGTGTGTGTGTGTGTGTGAGAGAGAGAGAGAGAGAGAGAGAGAGAGAGAGAGAGAGAGAGAGAGAGAGAGAGAGATACTGGGGTGAAGTATGTTTCACAGTTCTAGAGACATAAATAGTCAAATATCTCTGAAATATATAGGGGTTGATTGCAAATTAATAATTTACATATTATATGTTGACTGCAATAATTAAGCCTAATAGAAGAAGCTTCATATTGAAAAAAATAAATATTAATAAACTTTAAAATGGGTCCATTTGACCCGTAACATGGAAGAAGGGTGAAGGTTTAATTTTGCAGTAGTTCACACCCATTTTATTTTGTAGGGATATACATAAATACATCATATACATCTCCAGTTTCAGGTTTTAGTGTAGTTTTGTGTCTAAACTTATTTTTTTTAGTTTTGTTGGTTAATATTTATGTATATTGCCCATAATACACATTTTTAAAGTTCACACTGATTACAATATTTTCTCTTGTAATTTCTGCATGAAAAAATAACTTGATTTTTTTTTTTTTAACTTGGCTTATATATACCTGTAGTGTGATGAGTTTGAGATTCCACACCTTATTTGGCCAGTCTGACAGATAAAAATGAATTGTGTTGCACGTTGATCCATCCTTGAATGTTACGCAGGAAAGTTTTTTTTTTCAATTTAATAGCAAAACATCTGGAAAAGAATAAAACACAGAAATGTGAAACACCCAAAACTTTGAGCGAGAAAACAAAAGTGGACTGTAGACTTTGGCGCTGGACCACTGATGTTTCAGACGGTTCCTTGCCCTCACCCGGGGACCCTCCATGTTTCTATAAACCATCACACAGGAAATGAAGAACAATCATTTTCCTGAGAGAATAATAGGAGAGAGAAGATCAACAAGGTGTCATCTGCTGCGATAAGGAAATGTAACAATGAGGTTTGAAGGAACTCCCTGAAGAGCTGAGGAAGGCAGCTTGCTGAGCTCAAGCTTGTAGGAGTCAAGGGTGGTGTGAGGTGTATTGTGCTGTGGCTGTGTGCCTGAATCACATCAAAAATGTGTCAAAATATACAACATGTCAGCTTCAACAGAAGTAAACATGCAGTAGAGTTTAAAAAAACAAAAAAACTTTATGCCGCTCTGCTGCTGGATGATAGTCATGGCTTCGTCTTTCCGAAAATATATCATGGTGCCAAGCATTGTTAAAATTTATTACAAAGAATTTTTTTGTAGTAACTTCCAAAAGCTTCCAAATTACCCGGTAAGTCTGGAATCATTAAGTAAGGTGTGTATAAAACAACATTTAACTCATCCAGAATCTTTGCATTGGGTGATGAGAGTCATGAAAGACATCTTGCCTTTGAATCTCTTTGGAAGTCTGTCACATTTCCTACGCATTGTAATGTTTATAATATTTTCACCCCTGGTAGATTTTTCTAAAACGCCACCGTTATACACTGAGGGGCAACAAATATGCATGATCCAGTTTAAAAAGCGCTGCAAGCACATGGTTTTCACTGGGTACAGGGAAGGGGAGGGGGTCTAACAATCAGGTTTTTAAAAAAAAAAATATATATATATATATATTTGTTACTTACTTTTCTGTTTATTATCTTTTCTTGTATATATGTTTAAGACTTCATTTATGTGTTTATTTATTTTTGTACTATGCACTCTATTACTATAAGTAGGGAAATCAAGCTAATAGAGAAGTGATGAAGGGGTAGGATTAAATAAGCTTATGCTTCATCTTACTCCTTTTCGGGCATGTTTTGTGTATTATTATTATTATTATTATTATTATTATTATTATTATTATTATTATTATTATTATTTTTGTCTTGATTGTTGTTGTTATTTTGCACACATGTTCGAAATAAAGCATTCATTCATTCATTCATACGTACAAAAATCCACATACATTTCCTTATTCAGTAAAATGCATTCATTTGAGCAAGGGCACACAGTAATTAATATATTTTGCAAAAAAAATATTTTATTGTGTTATTGATTGAATTTTAAACAGGGATACATTTAAAACACAATAAATGTTTGTTTGTTTTTTGTTTGTTTGTTAGTTTGTTTTTTAAATTGGCAACTGAGACATGGAAACAGTTACTGTCACAGTCCAAATCTCTGCACACCTCGACCTCCTCTCTCACTCTCATGTCTTTTCTTATACTGCTCCATACCATCCAGTCACTTCCAGATTTTTTTTTTAATTAAAAAAAAAATTGCCTTGATCTGTGACTTCCTAGCATTTTATTTCGCCTTACGGATATTCACGCTGCTTGTTCTCAAGTTCCCGTTCTGTCCCCATCCTGGATTTTCCTTCAGCGTTTCTGTCCCTAACCATGAGATTGCTTTTTTTTTTTTTTTTTGTCCTACCTGGACTCAGTCTGTTTCACATCTGCTCTGCATGCTTAATGTCACTCTTGTGAGTACTGTAATAAAGATCATTGTGGATTTACCTTCCAGAGATTGTTGCTTTGGGATCTGTGATCCATCACAGAACATCTATGACAATTTACATTATTACAGGATGTACAACAAATGGGTATTTTAGGAAAAAGTGTCTGTAGCTCTAATATGTATATAGGGTGACAAGACATCCAGAAAAAGATTGAGACAATTCCCAATTATGGACAGTATTATTTGTGTGTTATAATGAAAATGAGTTCTCATTAGTTCCAGTCTAACAAAATATTAATCAACTGATAGTTGTGTGAACTGTTTCTGAGTAGCATTGTTACATCCAATGTGTGTGTCTGTTTGTGTAGATGGGCCTATCCTAAAGCACAGTAACCAAAATAACCTTCTGTCCTATCACACTGCTTAAATATATTGGTATTGATGAAGTACAATGATTTTACACTTGAAACTCTGTGTTGCATCATTGAGGTGACAAAAGAGTCCGTTTGGGAAACACTAGAGCCAATCCAGCTGACATTAGTTGAGAGGCATGGTATGGTACTGGACAGGTCACCAGGTCATCACTAACACAGAGACAAACAAGCATTTAGAATCACACCTACGGTATATCTGTGTTTTAAGACTGCTGCAGTGCTTTCAGTTAACAAGTCATAGCAAACATGTAACGCATTCAACACTGATCCTGAAAATTTTAAAATAAGTAAGACACTGTGTATTTTTTTTTCTTTTCGAAGAAAACGAGTCTAAACTTATGGAGTTCAAGTCAGTCAGGCCTCATCTTCATTTTGTCAGAGACAGCCAGACTACCTGGTTGAATTCAGGCACACAGTATAGTGTCACATCAGCTAAACAGTGAGGTCTGTCGGCTCTGACCTTTCCTTTCAGCCTGGCTCTGAGAGCCTCTCATCCAGATGTGTCCAGTCTGGGTCCACACAAACAGAGGCTGCTCACTCACTCCAGGTCCTGAGGAGACCAAATCCGATTTACCAGCACATATCTCCCACAATCTACTCCGACAGGATCACCCCCAGGCGGGACTGAAATGGATACAGCAATATACAACAACCATGTGGAGGGAAAAAGGATGGAGCGGTGTGGAACCAAAGAGGAGAGAGGGAGCTGGTGGCTGCGGACAAAGTTACAATGTTGTAACGGCAGCAATAATGTGACTTAATTGATTCCATGGCATCTCATCAATTTTCATTAAAATGAAATGAGGCTCTGTACAATTGAAAAGGTTAGAACAAATTGCAGGTGGAAATCACAGTTAGTCTAACAGAGGGCTTTTAATGAAGCAAACTGATCTCCATCATTCATTTCAGCTCCCTGTTCCTATGTGGAGTGAGATGGTGCGTGTTGTGTGTTGGTGTCACATTGCTCTTGTTTGCACCTATGTAGCATTAGCGATGTGCTTATTTAGGTGTCATTCTACAATAGCTGGAATCAGAAAATATAATAGTTGGTTATTAAACTACTATTTATTGTATTACAAGAAAAAGCATCTCATATTAATGTTAACAATTCCAATCAACATTTGCAACAAATTTTTTGGATCGTAAAGACTTTTTTTTGAGTTTTATTTTATTTTAGTTTGTTTCATAGCTATTAGATGAAAGGATAACACTTGCTGTTTAAAAAGAAAAGAAAATAGTCATGACGAGCATCGTCAATGAGCATCATGGCCCCTTCAGGACTGAGCCTAAGTAAGATAAATTCCAATTCCTGGCAAAAATTCTTGGACCAATGTGCAAACAGAAAACTCATTCAAGTGGAAAAGACTATGTGATTAAAAACTTTTTTTTGTTGTTCATTGATTAGTGTCAGATCAATAAAAATTGTTTGAATAGCTCACGGATATATATATATACACACACACACACACACACACACACACACACACACACACACACACACACACACACACACACACACTGTATATGCCGTTTATGTTGATCAGGTCTTGGGAACACTGGCAAACACACTGCATGGAAGCAAACAGGAATTCAGAATAAGAATGAATGATTAAAATCCTCATGGGCAAAGGGATCCATGAGGTTGATCCAGTGTTGTTTTGCTTCTGCAATCACTGGAAACCTGCAGTATGTAGAGGGTAACAATGTTTTTAATCAAGTTGCAGGAAATCCTATAGGAAAATGTTTTGCCATCTGTGCTCGAGGGGAAGCTTGGGCATCACTGAACATTCCTAAAGGACAAAGTTCACATGCATACCTCAAATTTACAGAGGATGGGTTTGAAAAGAAAGCAAGGAACATTCTATAATGGCCATCAGAGCTCTTTTATTTGTCCTATAGAGAATGAAGGTGGGATTTGGTTCATGCAATTGCATCCTGTAAACCCAGGAATGTTACAGAAATTGGTAAAAAAAACAAAAAAACATCAATCTGTACTTTAATAGGTTCTACACATCCAGTTGGTCTCAATTCTGCTGATAAACAGAGCAACCAACTGACAGACGTGGGTGAAAACATTACCTCTTTGTGGGAAAAAAAAAAAATCACAAATCACATCTGTCAAAATTGTTCCTGCGACCGCTGGCACTTGACGTGAAGTTACTATCTGCTCTCTGATTTTACTAACAGCGGGGAATGCTACATCTATCATAGTTGCCCTCTTCTGCTTCGTGTCAACCATCGCTATGTCTTGTTACTCAGATGAAGCTTATCATTCTGGAAATCTAAGTATCCCAGGATCTTAGCTCTGTTGTTCTCAACCACTTCCTAAACTATCCATTTGGTCGAGCCTCTAAATCTGCTACCTAAAATTTACCTTGCTTTGCTGTAATTCATTAATGTTATTTTGAACAGAAAATTAGCATCTGTGTTTTCTATGAAGTCTGTCAGCTCGAGTGTTATTTCATGTTTTGTTTTTTTCATCTATGCAACCAAAAAATAACAAAGTCAAGGTTCTTGCAGTGAAACTGTTTAGAGTAATTTTGAATAAATTGTGAGCTCATCGGGGTTGTCCAAACAACATTCATCCCCAAAACTAAATGCTTTTTTAAAAATTATTTACTCTGACCTGTCAACTTTATAAGTACAACTTGAAGATTTGCTGCTGAAATCTTCCCCATTATGCATTACAGCATCAGTATTTAACACATGGAAACAATTAAAATCCCTGATAGCGCCCTCAGATTATAAAAGATATATCAGGAAAAATAAATACCACATGCAATAGAAAATATAATAGTATGACGATCTTATCCTATGTGACGTAAAGAAATATACTGTACAGTCAGCTCTCCAGGGAACAATCTATAGTATATATGTGTCAGCTCTAAGAATGAGAAAATATTCAACTTTTGGGTGGATTACACATTATGCCCACATGCAGATTTGGACAAGTGGATCCACATATTCCTGGTCTGGGGGATATGTAACTACATTTGGGTCCATACCGAAAGAAAGCAATACCCAAGATGAGTGTTTTGTATGTTGAAAATGATGGACTCTCACTAGATGTTTGGAAAGATAGCTTGTGTTTCCACCTAAATTACACATATATGAACTTATTTACATATGGAGATGTTCAATCTAATTATTTAATTCCGGCTAAGACAGCAAGTATGTGAATTTCCCCAAATTCCGGCCATAATTTGGCTAACACCTGAGCTTGCAGGCAAATGTTAATATTTTTATGGACAAGCCAAAAATGACAAACAAGACAAAACAAAATGTAGCAGATGACTGCTGCCACCTGGTGGTTATTTAGAGAACCAGCGATTATTCCACTCCCACTTCACTTGATGTAAACCTGATTAAAAACAAAGTCTTTGAAAGTCATTACAAGTTCCCTTGGTGGTGAATATAAATACACGGGCAGAATGTAAAATGGCATTATTTGTTTATTTTAAAAAACAAACTTTGCAGTGTTGACAAAAAAACAAACAAACATAATTGCAACGTACCTTGCCAAATACAAAACAGTGCTGCGAGATAAACCTGAAAGCGTACCCCGCTGGAATACACTGTTGTGAAGACACACTGTTGCTTTTATGCTCACAAATTGCCCTATTTTCAGTTGCTGATTTGCTTTAGTAATCTTAAAGCTGTGCAGACATGCTGCTGTCTCAGCAACAACAATCTTCAGTAGAAATGCAAATGGAAACACATGCAAAGCAAACCGCTGGCTAATTATACAGCTGTCTTACAAGGTCTGTGTCCCTGAGCGCTGGAAAAAAGTGTAATGCACAGCATGTATGCTCCTCATAGATATAGCTTCAACACAGAACATCTGTGGTTTAATTTGGAAATATCTGAATAAAGCTTTTTGTACAGCACTAATTACACCGCACCACAAACACACAAGGAGTCTGCTTATATTTAAAAAGGTGTTGGTTTGGCTTTTTTTTTTCCACTTGTTTTTAGACAACCACAAATACAAGGACAAAGTACAGTATAGTAAGTTTATCAAAGACTACACAAAGATAACTGCAGGCTACAGAGGATGGTGCATCTTTGTCAATCAATGTATTTAGATCTGGACAGTATATTGAAATACATCACTAAACACATTTATATTAGAGCCCTCAGACTACAGAGGAATTAAGTTTTTTTAGACATATATTGATCCAGTGACTAGCTTTTTTTTTTTTTTTTTGATTGTTCTTCCTACTGAATGGACGCATAGCCTCTTCCTTCTTCTTTTCCTCTCGGCTTTAACCAAGACTCACAAAAACATTAAGGAATGAATGAAGAGGATATTTCTTGTGTGGCAACTTAGGGTAGTGGTTCTTTAAAATCTCTATAAGGCACTAAAAGTTAAAATCGAAACACTCTAAAAACCACCTGTCAAAGACAAGCACATCAAGTGTAAAAAATGGCTCTGCTGTGGCAAATGGTTTGAATTTTCTACAAGTAGCTGCATTTTTTTTTTCCATTTCAGTGCAGTGAATACAATGTTCTATTGCCTTGCACATTCGTGAAAAGTTCACTCTCTTCAGGATCAGTCATCTTTCTTATCGGAGATGCTGTCTTCCCCTTTTTCTCCTGAACTGGTTGGACTAGTCAAAGTCAATTCACCAGGATTGGCCTCCTGGATTGCATGGTATCTCTGAAGTTCCAGGTAGGTTGTGAAAAGCTTGGCGTATTCCGGGTGAGTCATGGCAAACTCTTGAAATTCACCTGAAAATACAGTCATGATGAAAAGCACGACACTTCAGCCATAGTTTGGGATAAGGGACAGAAAAATGTTGGACAAACTTCCTATTCCACACAATCTTGATGGAAAGAACATTAATCCCTTTCCATCAATATGACTTTGTCTTAAGGCAGAGTTTACTCACTGAAGGTGATAAAACCAGAACCGTCAGCATCAATTTCCTTGAAGAGTTTGGCCATGTTTAGATCTGACACGCCGAGAGCCGAGCGCAGCAAAGCAGAGAATTCATCTCGGGTGATTCTTTCATCCTCATCGGTATCAAACAGCTGCACGAAAAGACCATGGGTGGTTACAAAAAGCCCGCATGCAATTGTGGAAATTAACTTTAGTCAAATTAGCAGTGCAAAAATAACTTGTAGTCAAACCGCATAAACAGCAGGGCTCTCATTTATAAAACAACATGTGGGATCTAAATCTAAAAACAAATTACATTAAAAAAATAAAGAAGAAGCAAAAATTAAGTTTACAAACTAATCTCCACATCACAAAATCCACCCTGTCATGTGTTCCTGGTCCGGACTCGAATACTGTCCTCCACATTCAACCATACATGATCAACACAAAGTGATCATCAAACTAAAAGGAAAAGTGTAGGATTCTCACATTAGATGTACAGTTTGAGTCCTGACTGGACTGTCAGGATAACTTTTTGCGTGAAAAGCAGCATTGGCCTCTTTTGACTCCATTATGAGTGCACACAGTGGATAGAAATGAAAGCCCAGAAAGGTTTTATCCAAACCACATTTGACCTTATCTCTAGCTAAATTACTGTACACTCTCCACAACAGACACAAATTCTTAACTTGACATCATCAAAACCATCAATCCTCAATGCTGCCTCTATTCTTCCCACTGCTATCAGGATTAGGGTTGCTGCCTGGTGCAGCTGGTCATTTTTATTCAATTTAACACTTTTGCATTATGCTTGCATATCTAATGTAATTTTATTATTATTTTTTATTATTGCCTGAAAAACATTCTGCACTAAAAATATCCAGAGGAAATAAATGATGAAATTGTTTTATTGTAACTGATAATACAGTCTGCTTTTAGTCAAAGCTGGAGTACAATCAAATGTGAACTACTAAAGTAGACACTGTGACAAACGGATAGTTTATTTCACTGGCCACACTAAAGTACACTTAATTCTTCAGGCACAAGCCAGAGTGTGATTGTCATCCCTACCTGGAAAGCCAATCGGAGAACGTCTTCTGTGTTCGCTGGTCGACACAAGATGGTGACTCCAATGACATATTCTCTGAAATCTATGGTGCCATCTCCATTCTGAATAGGGTTAAAGAGACAAGAAGACATAAGACATGGATGATTCCATACAGAGATTATTATGGTGGATATTACTTTACCCTTTATACCCTGGAAATATAGACTTTTGTCTGGCATCAACAGTTGTGAATGTTCAACATAGAATGATCAATTTAGATTGTGATAAAAAAATATTTAAAATGTCAACACCCTGGCTGTGTGGGTGATAACCTCATGATATTTTGAATGTCATTCATAAATGGTGCTATTCATATAAGCGTCTCTCACTCTGTCAAACAGTGCAAACAGCTCTTCAAGGGCTGGACTGACAGGTAGCCTCAAAAATCTGGCAAAGTCCTCAATGGCGATCCGTCCTCCTTTACAAGAGCTGGCCTTGGTTGCGAAGCCGTCAAGTTCCTTTCTCAAATTGTCCCACTTCAAACTGTGGAAGCAGGGAACACGTGTCATTGTTAATGTTCCTAAGCTGATGATGCCATTGTTGTGCTCAATGAGATGTTCTTACTTGAGTTTTCGACTGATCTTGGTGAACTCAACCAGGCCGGCCTCCATGGGCAGTGTTAGCTCACCAGCTGAGATCATCAGGCGACAATCTTCGTATGTGTGGTCTGTCACCGGAACCCCCAAAGCCCTGAAAACATACAGTTTGACTATGTAGCACTATTGTGGGTACGTCTGTAAATTTAAACGCTCTTATATACTTTTACTTATTATATTTACATCCCGCCTCAAAGCGGCGATGTATTGTAACTGTCAGTGTTTGTGTGTTCCGTCCGTACGTCCATCCGTTCATTAGCATGTCCACCAAATATATTCGCAACCGTTGCGGATAGAAAGATGAAACAAAAAGCACATTACTCAGGCGGCAAAGGGGATGGAAATGAGATGATGACCTTGACCTTAAGAAAACTAGGTCAAGGTCAAATTTCAACTTTTGTACATTCAGGAACCGGATATGTAGACGTGGGGAGAAGGTCAGTGTAAGACCATAGATCAAAGTTAGTGCTTTTAATATGTGGAAGTAGGTCAGAGCAGTAAGTTTGATCTTTGACTTTGCAAGTAGGTCAGGGTAAAATTTTGAATTCAGGGGTGTCACGGGATGTTGCAGTCTGTGACTGCCTTGGTTCTAGTTATTCTTATATTTGTAAATTTATACTTCTTTCTGCCAAAGAGGTTATATTTTTGCAAGCTGTTGTTTTGTTTATCTGACTTGTAAAACAATTACTGTACTGAAAAGCTATCAATGGATTTAGATTTTTTGTTTTTTTTTGTTTTGGGAGAGGTAGGGTACAGAACTTTGGTTTTGCTACTGTGAGACCAAATAAATTACTACCGAGTCCACCTTGATAGAGTATTGCCTATAATGCTTGGTGAAAAATTACATGAAGACATAACCTTAAGATCTGGAGTACCACACATCAAAATCTGATCACCTAAATAATACATCTGATCTGTCAATCAATCAATCAAATATGGTGGCTCTTCATAAATATGTTGTTGTGAGAAAACAGCTAACAAACCTCGAGATTTGCCACTAAAACATTGATCTGTGTTGATCAACTGTGTTCATCCAGTTACGTGTCAAACTTGACGTTAAAAGATCACAAGAAACTCTATTAGTAAATTTCTAAGAGCATGCTTTCATTGTCAATGAGACATATTGTCAAACTGTCATGAGATTATTGCTCTTATGTAATGATTCATAATGAGATTGAGTTGCCTTTTTGGAAGTTTTTGCTCTCTTAATGCTGTCTGATTTCTTTATTAAATCACTTAATTTTTTTTTCTAATATGCATTTATTTTTGTCCTTGTGCTGCTTTTCCAAGCAAATCTCGCTTTTGTGGAAATCAATAAATTATCCATTAACAGCCGGAGAAAGTTTGACAGGAAAATCAGGCAGATGAGACAATTGCAGTTGAAAAAAAAAGTCACAACAGACCAAAGTCATCCTAAAAAAATGTAGATTCAAATTTGGAATTTATATGGTATCAACCACTTATTTAGTTTCTACATCAAATTACACGTAAGCAATAATATGCTCAGTACTGTATTCAAGTCACACAGTGGAATGTACACTGAAGACCACTGAAAACATACTTGGCCATGGTTTCTCGTACTCTGCTAGCAAACAGAGGTGGGCTTTTCTTCTCCTCTTCTGTTGGGATGTGAGGTGGCAGGAACTGAAAGATGGACCAAAATGATCACAAGAGCTTTTCCCTGCAAAGCCCTCTCATGAAAACTAAATTCACTGATGCAGAGAAAAACAAACAAACAAACACGCTAACGAAGGTTTATATGTCTTTGAATACAAAATCTAATGATTTTAATTCAGCAAACTGACATTATGCATACTGATTTCTTGAGGTAAGTAAAGGCATTTAAAGTCTTCTAAATGAGGTGCTGGGGAAAACCACTGGAATAAAAGAGGTACTACAAATCATAAATATTTTTTTCACCTTCCATTTTCATGCAAAACCATTATCTAATGTCGGAAAGACCTTTCTACTTGTGAGAAACGTGAGAGAGCATCTCACCTCTATCTCCACTGTAGTGTACAGCTGGCAAAGAGTGAGGAGCAGCAGCGTCTTCCTGCACACAACACAAGGAGGAGAAACGGATTTAATAATAATACCGACAGGTGTTGCAAAACAAGTGTCACAGCTCTTGTGTAACATGTAGTCCAAAGCGGACATCTTTTTTTATGACACGTTTTAGGACACAAGACACCTCAGCTTAGGGAGCACACTTACGAGCTGAAACCCTGCCAAGTCCAAGTCACCGTGTCCTGGGGTAAAAAAGGTGGGAAGGCAGAGAGTTTTAATTAACTTTCAACACAGGAATGAAATTGAAGGTTTGTTTTATGTTATGGATACAGCCAGGCTTCTAAAGCAAATATATAAATTATGTATTTTATAAATTATGTATAGTAATTATATAGAACTCAAGCAGATGGATTGTGACACGTTGACCACTTCTGTGATGCGCAAGAAAGTGAAACTTGTTTTGTTTTGTGTGGGTCTGTGTGTATACACACACACACACACGCACACACACACACACACGCACGCACACACACACGTTAAAAGCTGAGTGGAGGGAAAACTGGAACTTCAAGAACATCAGGATTATTCTATTTCAGTGGGGTGAAGTTGAGATACGTGTGCGTAACCTACATAAAAGAGGAAGATTTTTTTTTTTTTTTTAAATGAGCAATCTGTTGCTTAGCCTTTCTCTGACATCGTATCGCATCACACTTCAGTATCTATTTCTGACTGATGAAAATAACCCTTGACAATCCATTCAGAAAAAGTCATGAAAGCTAAACTAGAAAACAACACACGATAAAGTCAAGGAAAGTTGGCTTCATGTTTCTGAAGAATTAGGCCAATCCCACCCAGATTCCCCTTCCAGACATTTAGTGAAGAATACCGGTCTTAACTTTATTCATTATTTGGTAGTGTGAACACTTCACAGATCCATTCTTATGTTTGATATTTCAAGCCTCTTGTCTCCCAACACATTTGATTTTCAGGGATTAAAATTTGGATGATTGAATTAATTCTAGATATAAAAGCATTCCAGAGCAAGTGGCATTGCTTCCAAGCTCTGTCTCTGCCAACAAATACATTATGGGCTCTGTGAAATTGACTTTAATGATCACTTACTAATTTGTTTGGATATCTCATAAGTACAGGTTGCACAGGAACTCCTGGGATAAAGGCACCTGACAAGAAAGGGAAAAACATGGCATAAAAAGAGAAAACTCTCATTATGAATGAATGGCAGGCAAACAGCAGGGTGGGTATGACAAAAACATTACACCAACTTCCTTCAAAAAACAATTTTTGTGGGAAGTCATTAAAAACAAGTTGATGTGCAACCCACATCACATAAACATAAATGCATTCAATAGAGTGCAGATCTTACCTTGTTTGAATGTAATAAGACATGAACGATTTGTACATGTTCCCTCTGGGAAAATCAGAACCTGAGGAACAAAACAGATATCAACGCATTACTCCCAACACCAGACATTTTAAACAGGTAAATAAGTTGCTCAAAGAATGGTTATTGTGTATGAGTAAGCATTTTATATCACATCTAATCCAAGTAAATACCAGGTTATTAGTATTTTAGGATGCTTTTGAGTTGAGACAGACCTGTGGCCAGTGGCCTCCTGATTTGGCTCTACTGTCAATCGCTTGGATTGTGTTTTTCCTTGAATCGGGGTCTTTTCTGGACACCAACACTGGCTGGAGACAGCGCACAAACCCTTTAGAGAGAAAAACACACACATTAAAAAAAAAGACAATGAAACAAGAAGTGCAAAATATTGAAAGTTTTATTTCAGGGAAGTGCAATGCCATTAATCACATTCAGGAGGTCGAGAGGCCAAAAAAAAAGTGCCCACACAGATATGCCTCTGCTTTCCTGTACCACAGTGACAAAACATTAAATAAAAAAACACATCTCACTGCCAAAGATTGGTGTTGCCAGGTTTTCCATGCGGGAGACAGTGGAAGGCAACCCGGCAACAATGCACACGATCCCATCAAAAAAGGTGGAGTGGGGGGCCACGGCTAGGATGGGGGCCTCGCTGCTGCTGACCTGCTGGCCCTTAACCACCACCCTGAAGCCCATGCAGAAGTAGTACGCTCTTCCCAGGGCACCCATCACCTTTTGGCACATGAACCTGGAGATAACAAGAATGTTGGTTCTCACTGAATTAATACAGAAAAGTAAAAAGTGAAAAAGGTTCAAGTTAAAATCTAAATTCATTTATATTTAGGGTACAGTATGTATCTGACATCTTTCATTAGATTCTCTTTTTCACTTTTATCTCACAAAGACCAAAATGTTGCTGTTTTTTTTTTTTCTGTTTTGTTTTTTGAAGAATGAACTAAACAGACGTGCTTGACAGGAAGGGTTGCACCATGTTGTACTTTCCTGTAATGTACTTTCCAGCTCCTTCCTCTTAATCTCTAGAAATGGTAGGAAATATAATCACTGAGACACGGTGACAAAACATTGCATAACGGCACAGAACTTTTAAAAAACTTTTGTCACAAGCAGCCAAATGCATAAATTAAAGCTTGAAGAAGTTCATGGACTTGACAGCTTCATACATTTCAAAAAGCATCTAGACAAACTATCTAACATTATCCCACATACATTTTGCAATAATGTTATCAGATTATTGCAAAATAATTTATCTTATGATGATTTGTCTGATGATTTTTAGTGGGAATCACAGTAAAGTCCGTTTCACATAACTGGGGATTGTTTGACTCAATGATAATATCACATGCACAGCTTTTAAGGTCTAGTTTGACAGCTATTATTGTCAGATACTATTTAAAACAGTAAAAAAAATTAAACTGTATTAATCCTGATTGAATGTGTGCTTTTACAACTCTGAGACTGCCTCGACCCATAAAAACCAATAAACAGGACTGACAAGCTTCCCTGCATGTTTTGCTGCTTACACCATCCTTTGTCATATTTTAATAGAAGTCTGCGGTCACAATGTCACAAAGCTGCAGCGAGTAACTGTGTGGTTTAAAATACTAAACACTGCTTGGCACTCTGAGGTAAATACTACAATCAACCCACTGGTTATTTCACATTCAATGAATTTGCAAATGAATTATTACCCACCGAGTATCTGGAAACTATTTATATAGTGCAATTAATGACACATTTGATTCACTTATGGAATATGAGTTTGGCTTTTTATAGATAACATTTTCCTTTTTTATTTTTTATTTTTTTAAGCCAGCTAAAACCAAAGCTCTCTTTCCTTTTTGAGGAAGGGAGGATAACTGTGGTCGACTAATGCTGGTGGTGCAGATTATCTAGAGAAGCACATTCTTCAAATCATGTAAGCAGCTATTTTTGAGAACAAGCCTGCCTTTGATGTGTTTTTAACTGATTTCTGCATCTGGTTTTAATAAATTCACGCTCATGCTTACACAACCTGAATAGGATAGAGTATAATTTATGGTGAAAAACTTTTTCTTTTCTTTTTTTTTTCATAAGTTTTAAAACACTTGTTTTCTTTGCAAAACCTGTGTGACACTGCAATACCTTTCTGAAACCAAAGTAAGGGCTGCGCAATGTATTTGTTCCTCATTGGGGTGACAGTGTCCCTCTGCACAGTAGACAGACTCCAGGATGTGCAATTTAATTTGCACAAAAGGATTAGAAACTGAAATGTGTCAAGCTCCGGCTTGTTTGGTGCATAGTTCTTGTTTCACATGATCCAAAACGAGATGAGGTCAAGCATTTATTAGATCTTAAGGTGATTTGTTGTGATGTTTGAACTGATATACCGACTCCAGTTTTGGTGCTGTGGTGACAAAAGGAGGAGGTGGTGCAGAAAGTGGCGCACTGTTTGTAGATGCATTACCGTCTCCAGCCTGTCATCGGTTCCACTGCTCCTTTCAGAGGATGCTTGAAGGTTATGATGACAGCTACCGGCCATGTCACCATGAGAACCACTGACAGAAGGACGGCGCGAATCGGGACCAGGAAAATCCCCAAAAGGACACACTGCGTTGGAAAACAGACACAAGAGCGCACAAAAATACGCACGTCGTGAGTTTACAAAAGGCCTGCATCATGTCGGTGTTGACATTCCTCAGTGCAGAAAATAAAATAAAATAAATTAAAAAAATAATAATGCATGAGGGTATGAATCCACAGGCTTTCGTGTGCGTGGAAAAAAACACACAATAACTCTCATTGTTTGTGTTTCACCCCACGAAGCTTCACAAAGCGGATTGCCAAGAGACGGATTACGGGCCCCGCAGCAGCCTGAGCGTGAAATCACGCACTGGGTGAAAAACAACGCGAAGCGACCACTACATTCGCCACAGTCGTTCTTGCCTTTAGATTGACAGCGGATCGTAAAATCCATACTCACTTTAACGATAGTGGATTTGGTGAGTTTGGTTTCTTGCACAAACGGGTTGATGACTGCGGGCAGCAGCAGCGACTGTTGCCTCGGAAGGGCGAATACCCGCTGTGGCGGCATGGCAGTCCAGGGAAAGAACAGCAGGCAGATGTTTGTTTGTTTGTTTGTTTTGTTTGTTTTTTCCTTATGTTATCATCTCACTTCCTCAACAGAGTTGCTTTGCTCTTATTTCTCTCTCTCTCTCCCCCCCCCACCCTCGTTTCAGACGAATGTAGGCGCGATCGCAGAGACGAGAAGCCGGGAGCTGATTCAATCTGGGGATTCAAGCTCCGCCTCCAGCCGGTCGCTGCGCGCCGGGGGTCGAGAACCGCTCCGAGACCCGAGTCCCCGCGTCCCGCAAGAGTTAATATTTGACACGCATTATCGTTCCATTAGACTCTGTGCGTGAAATTACCATAATAAGATGACAGATGAAGCTAAAATGGAAATTCAATATAAAAAACACTTGATTGCTTATTTATCTGTAGGTCATTATATTAAACATCAGTCCAGAAATACTTGAGGTAATGCATAAGAATCGATTGAGCAATAATACTGTAGAGGAAACGTTTGTAGCTGATTGTAAGTTTCTATATTTCTCCACAAGATGGCACAGTGTCCAAAGAAACTGTTTTCGGTGCGGAATAAACATTTAAATTGTGCTACTTCTATTTATATTTTACAACTACACATTTCCTTACAAGTTGGTATAACATCATCCAGACAACACTGCCTTTTATGATGTTAGACAGACTAAAAATTCATATTGTGAAGTATAATGGGTGAGGTTTGGGTTTTTTTCAAATCCAAACTGTGGAACCACTTTTGAAGCATCCCTCTGTCGAAGGACATGCAGTTTGGATGAACTGGGGACTTTGGTGGGAATGTGAGTAAATGTATATTTGTGTGTTCTGTTGTAAACTGGAGTTTTGGTACTGTTGATCCTGCTCAGTGTCAGGTGAGAGGCTCCAGCTCCTACTGGGACCCTGCAGAAGAAAAACTGATATAGAAAATTGATGGATGACATAATCTAGTGACACTATCGGTGACACTATTTTCTAACTACTGTGCATTAGGAGTATTTTCTATGAATGTGATTGTATTGCGGTAATAAATCTTGTGTATGCACTTATAGTTCAGTAACTTAATATTTGGAAATTTACATCTAAGAGGATTTTACATTTACATTGCTTTATCTCAACTTCTACTTGAGTAAACAGACTTAAAGCTCCTTTAGAGACTTAATAAAAAAATTCAACTGGGTCAGTGCAACACAAAAGCTTTTTGGAAGTATTTATCACTGATCCACATTACATATTTATTGATGACAGTAACAAAGTGCATAAGCAATAAAAAAAACAGCACATAGCAAAATTACTATATTGTAAAAACCCAATAGAGAAAAGCAACAATAAAAATGATTACTAAACAGCACTGTGGTACTCTTGTCATGATTCCATCATGCAGCAAAACCAATATCTAGAGGCAACCCGTGCCTTTTATCTTTCGGTACCACAAGTGATGAGAAATGGAACGTGGAGTTGCCATGAAAATAATGTGGTCTCCGCAGTGAGCATGTTCCATTGTACAGTCCTAAACAAAGTGCTAAAAATAAAGAGTAATGCATGCCTGTAGAAACTACATCCTGGCATCCAGATATGAAAATAAAATGTGTACTACAGGACTATATGCAAAAAGCCATCTCTAAAGCACCATTTTCGGTCAAACACATTGTGCAAATTCATTTTTTATATGTATTGCACATACATGAGAAAATTATTAAAAGTGATTCATTTATAAAACTGCACTTAGTTCAATGTTCATGGTAGTAATTCCAAGCAAATAATAAACCTCCAGGCGGTCTAAAAACAGTCTTCTCACAGCACAGTACAGCACTGCATTCAATACATTGTGGCCATACCTGATGTCTGAACAAAACAAACAAATAAACAGGGGTACATATGGTAATAATCCTGCATCTGCATAAAAAAAATATAAAAAAAAGTCAATACCACGCAGTAATATTAAGAATTACCAGTTGCCTATGTTCAGCCTGCATATAAGTTGCAGAGGTGCCTTTCTACAGAGCTGGATGCTCTGTAGGCTGGAAGGAGACTTGTCTCCCACATAAATGTGCAGAGTTGCCTGGGTAAAATCTTACAGCAATGTGCACCGTGGCACTGACCTCCTGAGGCCAGGTGTCATATAAAAAAAATGACCGATTGAGAGATGCTCAACAGCCGAGCCAGTCCTTTGTGATTTCACCCAACTTGACGATCTTCAAGCTGCTGTCTTCCAGTTTGAAATAGTGGTTACCTTTGAAGAAGTAGCTGTAATCTGTGGGAAAATGAGCACAGGCAACATTGTCAAATAGATTTGTTTCCATGAAAGCAACTTTAATAAACACTACAATCAGGCTCATTCAAAGTGATAACAGTCAGGATGTTCATTCAGGTTCTGCTTAAGCCTCTCTGAATCATGCTAACTGGAGGCACACACAGGCACCTCTGTAGAGGTGTACAGACTAGCTTTATGTTAATAAATTTGCTGACTGTGTGGGATTGTGTAATTCTGACAGTAATGTGTGTATGCTAGGAGAGCCGTAATGGAAACTTCCCAGCTGCCCACCACGGAGAGAAATTAGCACCACCTCTTTAACCTCAAAAGGTACATAGACAGTCTCAGCTCAAGTGCATGGGTCGGTCATGCTGGAAGTATTCATACTATATATTTCTTGCACCGTGCAAATGGAAGCTAGGTCTTTGTGAAGAAATACAACTCGAGTGAACCTCTTTCTCTGTATAGGGGACTTCACTACCTACCTCTAGAACTACTACCTTTGCCCCGTTTCACTTTAGATTGAATTTTTTGGTTGCTCTAAACATCAATTTTTTTATTTTTTATTTTTTTTAAAGTTTAACACTGCCCTTACTTGCTGGGTTGTGAGATGTGGGGAGTTTTATTGTCAGAGGCAAAGTGCCAGACCGACTGATAGTCTGACTGGATTTGTCTGTGATAAACCAAGAAGGAATGTCTCAAGATATTAAACCACCACAGAGGACTGTATCTCATCCAGGTCTTGTCAGGGGCTGTAATCACTTCAAAATCCTTTTTTTTCTCCATAAGTCTCCTTAGATAAATATTTTTAGACCTGAGGAATTTGGTTATTTTGTCTGAATGTTTTTCAACCCATCATTAGTTTATTTCTTCATAAGTCTAAAGGCCTTCTGTTTGTGATCGGTATAATGGTTTTCAAAAAAAAGTTTGACGTCTTTAG
Organism: Antennarius striatus; assembly: GCF_040054535.1. Classification (NCBI taxonomy): domain Eukaryota; kingdom Metazoa; phylum Chordata; class Actinopteri; order Lophiiformes; family Antennariidae; genus Antennarius; species Antennarius striatus. The sequence continues at coordinate 27,327,199 of NC_090776.1, read as the reverse complement.
GATTCTTACTGCCTAAAACGGATGAAGTTGTTGCTTGTTTTTTTTTTCCCCCCATGCTTTCCACATTGATTTACAGTGATTAATGTATACAAGGTCTATGTTATAATCTATAGGTCAAACTAAAATATGAAGCATTCTTTTCTGTAATGGTTTTAATGGGCTACCTACCTGCACCAAGAAACTAATGTTTTCACCAATGGTGGGTTTTTTTTGTGTTTTTTTTTTTTTCGTCTTTAAGGCATGATTGCACAGATTCTGGATTGGATTGTGATGAATTCAGGCAGGTTTTTGATTTTATTTTTTTTTTGAAAGATAAGGATTTTTTCCCCCTTAGTATCAGTGTTTATTACACATTACTACCTGACAGATTACATTGAAACTTGAGTCGAATGGTGGTGTAGGTGCCATAGAAGAAAGCTTCACATTTTGGAGTGAATCACTCAACTTCAGTCATTTCCTGTAACTTTTCAAGATTTTAAACATTTATTTCATATACTTATAAACTACTTGACTGATTATCAGGAATTGTGTGACTATAGAGACTTGATGGCAGTCTACTGAGTGTTCTTTAAACCTCTTCTGCCTCCCCCTGTATTGTACTAACTTGTATGCTTAAAGGCCCCTAGTGTGCTGTGTGTTTGTTTCATGAACCTGTACGTATGCATGTATAACACATATATATGAGTGTGTGTGTGTGTGTGTGTGATTCTCTAAAGAGCCTATAAACACATATGAAAAAAGCTGTTTTTACCAATGCCATTAAGACTGAAGGCAGAATCTATGTTGTCTGGGATGCCGTTCCAGGAATCACCAATAAATTTGGGGAAGCCGGGGTCCATTCTCTCCTTACTGTCATCATACCTGTACACATAATGAAAATGCATTTGTATTATCCTTTGACAGAACTAGCACAAGCACACACACACACACACACACACACACACACACACACACACACACACACACACCCACACACACACACACACACACACACACACACACACACACACACACACACACACACACAAAATATTGTGCAAGTGTGCTTGAGAATGGAGTTTATATCAAACCAAATGCTAAATAGATCCAGTTGTGTTGACCAGTACTATAATAAAATGTGATGACATCAACAAAACACACGACTGGGTGCTTCAGACAAGGTTTTTTGGCTCCATGGTTACAATAGTTAGCTTTGATCATCTCACCTCCAGAATTTGTCCCCAGAAAACAAGTATGTCTTCCTGTTCTTCCTAAAGCTGAAGGCAGCATCTATTTGCTCCAGGTCAGTGGGGAGGTCAAGGCTGGAGATTCTCTTGGGAAAGCCTCTCTGTAACTCATCTGCCTTGTACACCCACATCTCGTTGCCTGAGAGGGAAAGGTTATCAATGCAAATAAAGTTTAGTCAAACAGTAACACTGAAGATAAATATTATATTCATGTGTTTTCAACACTGCACAATCTGATGGGGGTTCGAAACCAGAGCAAATCTATTGACCCTTCACAGTAGTACAGGTATACCTCGGCTTATGTCGTCAACTGGTGCCAGGGGTTGCGACATACGTTGAAAAATTAACTTGTCTCCAGGCTAAACTAAACATAACTAATCCCAGTTCTGTTTTGTACTTTATTTATGAATGCATTGTCAATAATATATGGTTAATACAAATCTATTTTAAGCTTACAAGCAATTAAATTGCATTTCATTTCATACAGTACAGAAAAAGTATTGCTGTCTTGTATGTCGCCTTCTCTTCTGTGTTGTGGGTAATGGGCATTGCTATGGGCTAATTATAACTATATATATATATATATATATATATATATATATATATATATATATACACACACACACACACACACACACACACACACACACACACACACACACACACACACACACACACACACACACACACACACACACACACACACACACACACACACACATTTTTTTAATCTATTGTACAGGAATGTGATATGTGTTTTCAACAGTTCACTAGCGATTTTACAATTCCAATATTTGTGGCAGACACGTAAAGTGGAGTAAAATAAAATGACGTGATCTTGATGTTTAAAGTTCCTTGTATTCTTTTTGAAAATTGATGTATAATCGAGAACGGTATCTCGAAACATGTAAGGCAAGTTGTACCTGTCTTAAATTTATAAATTTCATCTCTATACAGGAAGGCTTTTTTTTTTTACATACCAAGGTTGAAGGTGTGGTGACATTGACTATTTAATCAGAATCGTATTTTGCTGTGCCATTATTATACTGACCTCTGAAAATCCACTATTGGCCCACTGCTCTTATAAACCAATAGCAACTGTGGTAAATTAACTCAAGTGTCCCAAGAGTACACCCCACAAAAATGCTCAGCCAACATTCCAGCTTCTTCTAATGTTTCTTTCCATAGAAATTCATGACTATTAAAGGAAGTGCATCCAAATGGTAATGGAGTGAAGACATATTTTCCTTACTTATGAAAGTGGAACTGTCTGTTTCCCTGATCACCACAGAGGAACAGGAAAAATATGAACATAATTAATAAGAATAATAATAATTCAACTAATATGTACCAGAATGGTTTAATCCATCATTTCATGAGAGTTACTTCTTTACTTCAGTATACCTGAGAAGAACACTGTTGTTTCATCCACTGGATTTTCATAGGCAGCATCGATTCTGGAGGGAAGGTCTGGCCAGTAGGTGGCCACCAGCATCGGGCCGTTGGGCTTGCTTCTGAAGTTGACTGACCTGAAAAGGAACCTGGTACAAAGAGAGTGAGTGGGAAAGGGATCATCTGGGTGACGAGTTGGGGATGAACTGAGAGTGAAAGAGGGGCAGAGGGCTGTGATGAGGAGGTGGGGTGTGTGTGTGTGTGTGTGTGTGTACAAGAGGTTTTACTGCATGGCCTTCACTGGCCGAGCTACAATGGCCTAATTCATGAGCATCTGGTTCTCGTTAGGACCGAGGCTGCCGACGCCAGTGGAACAAGATCTATCTTGCCTGGTTTTCAATGCACTGCTTCACAACAACTGCAGCTTCCCAATCTCTTTTCCACTGACCTATTTATTTATATAAAACAAAAAAAAAATCTGTACAATAATGGTAAAGAGTAGATGAGAAGAGAACTCATAATGTAAACTACACACAAAATTCACGGTGTTGCACATATTCATGAAGATTAAATAAAAGCAATATTTCATTCTGAGCAAGCCATCTGGACATTGTAGATTGCACGATAATATGGATGTTTATGTATGTTCATGTGAAGAAAGGGAATTAGAGCCAGAGGGCTCTAATTCCCTTTCTTCCTGTCTCTAAAAATAATGAAACCCTTATCTTCCTAAGTGACTGGTTAAGAGGACGGGATACAGAAATGTTTCCAAACCATAGCTGAGAGTTGAAGCCCTAAAAAAAGGCAAATTATCCTTCATTTTTTTGTTATCTAGGTGATGTGAAAAACGCACGGTAGTTCAGATTGATATTTATGGTCTGCAATGCATTACTACGTAACAGTATCCCAGTTGGCATTGGGCAACTAGTGAGGTGCAGATGCAGGTGTGGTAACAGAGTTGGGGTGATCCATTAAATAAAGCTGCAGACAGACCCTCCCTACTGCCGAGAGCTTAAACAATTACAGACAGCCTCTGTCGGCCATTGTTGCTACAATGCTTGTACATAAACATGGGTGACTGTTTATGTCGGTAGGCTGGCCCAAACTCTTTCTACGAGACAAACTTAGTCATTTTCTCCTTCTTAATTCCCCAGACAGACAGTTTTATGCTGAATTCAGCAAACACTTCAAGCATTACTCATTGCACCGTGTCAAGATTCGTCCTACAACGTAAACATGCTGATCCGAGAGAAAAGGGAGGACCCTACATTTACAATGGGGGAGTCAAGGGAGCGTGAGTCAATGCACTGAAAGCACTGCTTTTCTTCTGAAGCTAAACATGACTTACTGTGTATCAGAGTTCTGCTGCTTATTAACCCAGCAGGGCCTTGAGGTAACTAACTGAGTCTCTACGAAGTTTTAGAACAACAGGTCTGTTTTGAAACTTCACTGTCAAATCGAAAAGTTGACAGTGATAAACCATCCCTTACATTCAGATTGTAGCTCATTTCTCTAGGTTTTAACTAAGGTAATGCAGAGAGAGAAAGAGAGAGAGAAACCAGATGAACTGAATGACTACACTCTTCTGCTGGACTGTTTGCCTTGGCCTCATTTCCTAAAAGGCCATGATAAACATACAGCTAAGTTAATCTTGAAATTGCAAGGAGTCAATGTTTTCAGTTTAGTCCGAAAGCATAAATTTGCAGGGATTCCATTTGTATTTTCCATTGGTTAATTTTCTCCTACATTATCATTTTCATTCAAAGTCAGTTCAAAAAAAAATCTCTCGTTCACCTTCCTTCGAGTAAAAAACATTGAGTCACAGAGACTGTTGAGAAAGCCACGGCCAGGATACACAACAAGCTGGCAACACTGTGGATTTATTGGCGCCATTGAAGGAGAGGTGTTTAAGGCTGATGACTATTTTGGTTACCACTGTATGGGTAGTGTGTCTGTTATTTTCCCTCATACTAATTGTCACCATCATGAACTAAACATCTAAACCACAAAATTCAGTCCGAACAAAAGTACAGCATGAAATTCAGTCATTAAATAAAAATGTCTAACTGCTCGTTATTTATGGGGAAATAATTCAGGGAATTTCACTTGTATATGCTGCATTATTTCTCTTGCATGAAAAACAAAAATAAAAATAAAAAACCCAATGAAATAATTCCAAAATCCAATAAAAGAGGCTAACGGCTATTTGGGTTTTGTTTGTTGTTTTCTCATGAGTCATAGACGGATAAATCACACAGCAATCGAGCATTGCAGGTACAACCAAGAACTGTGATTGTGGATGGTTTCATCGTTTTTATTCCTTCCTAATTGCGACTTAATGTCAGCCTAGTTTAAGTCAAAATAAGAGTTCTGTTAAATATCATTACCTGTCCTTGAAGAAGAAAGTCTCTCCTCTGATTTGTGCAACAGCATCAAATATAACTGGCTCTTTGCATATGTCCATTGGGGTGACTGGTCCCTGGGTTGGAGGCAAAGGCTTGTCTGTTGGGACACCTGTGTAAAGGAGATTTACCAGAATAGTTCATCTTCAAAGGTATAGTTACACAATAGTGGAACACTGATTTTTAGGATAATTTCTGGAAGCCAGTTATCTCACCATAGAGCTCCTGGATTCCTTTGATGTCATCATTGGAAAGTCTGAAATCTTTAGTGAAAGTGTAAATAGGAGCCATCAATGCTCCGGGGTCCTGAGAGTGCTCCAAACCAAGAGCATGACCAAACTCATGGGCTGCCACCAGGAACAAACTGTAGCCTGAAACATACAACACAATAAAAGGACTGCACTGCAAATGATAAATATCCCTTTACAAAAATATATTGCAGTTAAAAATAAAGGAATTTTTCTTTTCTTTTCACGGTCAATAGAGCTTGCACCCCATTGGCCGATTGTACAGGCTTCAGTTCCCACCCCTGCCCCTCTGCTACATGCACTTCACTGCTCTCTATCCCATGTTTCCTGTCTCAATACAGCTGCCCCATAGGAGTCTGACTTCATGGAGTCAAATTATATGGTAGAATTATTGGGAGCACCCAGCATTGCCTTCATCAGTGTAATTCAGTCTGAGCACCTAAACCTTAATTTATTCCTTTCAATTGATATTGTACCTAAAGATAGTTACATAAATTTTCAATGCATACTCACTCTGTTTGTTTAGAATCCATTTCTCAGACGCACCTATAATAAACATTACCTTGGTCGGGACAGAAGCCCCATTTGCGGTCGTCATCGTAGCTCTTGGTTGATGCACACCACATCTTTCCGTCACTGCGTCCAGATGATGTGCAGGAGTCATAGGTGTCTCCTAAGAAGGTGAAGGGGAAGACACAGGGGCTCCCCTCTGCATTTCCTCCCACTGTTGACATGGCTGGAGAGCGCAGAGAAAAACGAAAGACCATAAACACTAAAATTAAGTGTGTGCTCATTTGGACTCACTTCACTTTTAATAAGGGTTTGTTTCTCTACAACAGTCTGTTTTGCATTATATTATGAAGTGAGTGCAGATGATTTAATAAAATAAATTAAAAAAAAAAACACTGGGACAGCACACATGACTTTTGGGCGCAAAACCAATTGTAGCATCCACCTCCAATTTTTTTTTTTTTTTGCAAAGGGTGATGAATTCCTACTGCAAAGGCTGGTTTTGTGCTGATCTTTAAATCAGATAATTTCATATTCAGCACAAAGCTATCCCACAAAGACCCAGATGAAAGCACTGGTGGTTGTCTGTCTCTCTCACTCTCTGTCTGAATGTCTTTCTTTGACATTACCTCACTACATTAACTCCCTATTACATTATACTTCAATCCTAAAACCTCACCGTCTAACTGATAGAATGGAAAGTACACATTAAAATACTTTTACAGCCATTTAACAGACCTTGAAAGGATTTTTTTTTTAAAACACCAGTTGGAGCCTTCCTGAATACCAAAAAACAGCATGACACCAAACACGTGATAATAAGCAGGGCAAAGCACTTTTATGCACTGTATAGCACATTTGGGCTGCATGTTTTACTGGAAGCACTGGGTAGCATTTTCTTATGTCATCAGAAGGGGGTGGGGGGTGGGGTAGATGACCCCACCTACCTGTTTCAGGGCAGAATCCAAAAGATGTGTCAGTGTCATAGTTTTCTGTGGTGGCACACCAGCGGTAGCCATCATCCCTGCCCGCAGTGGTGCATCCGTCGTACGTCTCTCCCTGGAAGGTGAAGGGGAATTTACATGGAGCGCCCTCCGCATTGCCACCCAAGGTGAAAAGTACTGTAAAACAACAGTAGGATGAAAAAAACACAAAAGTAGTAACATTATACACAGCAACTACATATTGTTTGCAGTCTAAACATTGTTATTACTGTCCAATAAGGTCATATGCATCTTGAGTTATAACAAATATGAATTAAGATCAAGCAGTCATAAGAATCTGTTCTCATCATATTTAAAAAAATAAATAAAAAACTTTGACCATGTTTTCTTTGGGGCTGTAATATCAATACGATCATGTTAGTACCACGGACAGCAGCATTACACAGATAAACAAAATGCTTTATAAAGCCCAAAGTGGGACATTGATTTGGAAAGGAAATATCCCTTACTCTACTTCAAACCACAAACAACAGTGACTTCAAATAAAACAAAAATCTGAAAGCTTTCTTTTATTCCAGTTTGATTAAATACAAGTACCGATGAGGCCACAACTGGTGAACTCAAATGGATCCATGTGATTACACCAGGGAAAAATGTGTTCATAGATATTGCAATGCCATAAGGTTACATTAGAAAAAAAAAAGAAAAGAAAAGGGAATGAAGCTCACGTTCATGAGGACAGAATCCATATTTGCCATCTTCATCAAAGTTGTAGGTCGTCGAGCACCACAGGAAGCCGTCGTCACGACCCTGAGACGTACAGCTGTTGTACTCGGTGCCCATGAACAGGAAGGGGAATTTACAGAACTCTCCATCAGCATTGCCAAACTTCACCTTTACCACTGTTGAATAGATCAAAGCTCTATTAAAATGTTCTTACATTTTAACTACAATGATGTATTTTTTTATTCCTAGTTAATGTGAAGTATATTGTAAAAATTGCTTACAAAAACATCAACAAGATTCAACAAAACCAGTCTGTTTTGAGACTTTATCATGAGGAAAGGGGGGGAAAGGTTTCTAAATTTAGACACGAGGGACTGATTGTTGGGAAAAAAGTCTGAGTCAAAGCAAACAATGCAAATTCTTGAAATATTTACTTGTTTTGGTTATAGCTTCCAGATGTCTGAGGGTTTGTCATATTGAAGAGCAGAACATTCAGACAAAGTTTAAAGCATCAAAACTAATTACAATACAGTCACATTTATTATAAGTCAAAATCTGCGTTGGCATCTCACCAATGATAACCAGATATACATGACCTAAAGGGATGTTTATAGTCTTTAAAGAATGAATGACTGGACAGAAATGAACAAATAAAATAAATATGTGTCACAATAACACATCACAAACAAAGGAACAGCTGGTAATAGGGTTTCTCCAGTACCATGGCCCTCTCCCAGTGTCCACTGCTCATCATCGTCAAAGTGGGAATCTCCCCCAATCCCTGGCCCAGGAGCAAAGGCATGAGCCAAGAGTCCATCCTTTCCATCAAAGGGGTAACCATCTCCATGCTCTGTTGATGATATCGTTCACTATCAGGACACTCCAGGACAGAAAAACAGTCATTTTTTAAAAAACATTTTTCAAACAGGCACAACTTCTTCTGCCGTGAAGCTATTACTCATTCTCAGCCGGGACAGACAGTCTGAAGACAGACTACCGAAATTACAGTAAGGAAAATATTATTCTGCTACTCCTCACTATTTTGGTCTTCTAAAAAAGAGACAGATCTTTTGAAGTGGCTGCTTTTTGTCTGTGTCCTACTATAATTATTGGGAGTCTTTCTTGACAGCATCAGCTATGGCTAGACTGAATAAAACAACGCTATGTAAATAATAGATGTTTGTGTTTTTTTTCATCAGAAGGATCCATTTGAATACTACAAACAATAGTCATTATTCTTCAAATACTAAAATATACATCTGTGAGGTGCAGAATTACTACAATAATGACGTTTATTGTACTTTTTTTTTCTGTTAACAGGTCTTTGACCACCTCTTGAACTCAATACTAACTTTTTCAAGATAGTGGCAACTAAACACTTAGAAAATGATTATTACAATATGTCATGCAGCTTATGGAGAAAATATTTTAAATACCATATAAATAAAATACTATTTCTATGGCCAGTTAAGACAACAATGCTTTCGTTTCCCTGAAGACACAAGTAGAACTGGATGTTCAGCTATGTTTTTTGGGTTAACCTAGAAACTGCACTTTTCTTTTAAGTCAATCACTTTATGATTATGACAGTATTATAAAATTTCTAGTAACATTACCATTACGGCCAAAATTAACCATGATGTCGGCCTCTCCGTCCATGATGCGGGTGAATGAGAGTGGAGTGACGTCACTCCATACTTTGAAGGCTCTGAAGAAAGCATCATTTATGACTTCCTCATCGAGATCCGGAGTGTATCCCAAGATCCTAAAAAGTTAACAGCTTATAAAAGTTTGTACAAGACAAAAAAACAACAACAACAACAACATATAGGATCAGCAAACTGCCTATTAGTTACCTCCTCAAAATGCCTCTAAAACAATATTTGGCCTCAAACCCTGTTCTATGCCTGTCTACACAGTCCTTTCCTTAAAAACAAGTAAAATCTCTTTTTGTCTTTGGCACATAGTCTTCCTTTCAAACACACACAGACAGACAGGCTGGAAAGATCAGGGCGCACAAAACTGCTGATATAAATAAACCAATTTCACATTGTTGGAAACCTCAAACTGGGTAAAAAAAACCCCAAAAAACCCTGACATGTACTGTGTAGGAATGCTGGTGTTAGCAAGACACAAGACAAGTCAGTGCATAGCGACTGTCTGGAAGGTGGTGGGGGTGTGTGTGTGTGTGTGGGTGTGTGTGTGTGTGTGTGTGTGTGTGTGTGTGTGTGTGTGTGTGGGTGGGTGGGGTCAGGCGGGGTCAAGCTGTGGTCCATCTCTCAAAGTAAACAACCAGTGTGTTTTTTTGGGCACTCATCAAATACTTAGAGGATGACATCCTGTAATGGTCAGCTTGTGTGAATGAGTGGCTTGCGCGCGCACACACACACACACACACACACACACACACACACACACACACACACACACACACACGCACATATACATACAGGATATACTATAAGTATACATGTATTTAAATTACTTTATTATCAGGCATATCTCTAAGGTTCTTATCTTCCTTCTGCTTTACTTTGTAAAACATCTATGACATCAGAATTGACTAAATCAGAGTTAAAAAAAAAATCTCGATTTCTAAAAATACCTTCTGCAGGATTAAATGTATCATTATAAATCTTCATATTTGACAATCCCTGACCTGTAAGTGATGTCTTTCTTCTGCCACATTGGTTTCCTATGGAAGAAGTTGTAATTGGCCACATCTGGGACGCCACATCGGGGCTTTTTCATAATATCCACAGTCTTGGCATCAATCTCTCCAGTTTCTTGCAAAGAGAAAAACTTTTGCATTTTCTTCAGGGTGTCCTTGAGCACCATCAGATTGCATCTGTCTTGTGGGCATCCGTAAAACTTATTCAGATAGTGCTAAACAAAAAAACATAGGCGTGAAAATATTGTTAGATAATGCGTTTCTGACATCATTGGGGGGAAGAAAAAAAAATCCATAAACAGCTTCCTAACAATTCAGTTGTTAAGAGTTTAACTTACAAACAATGAAATAAACTTACCAGAGCAACTTCTTTGTCTGTTTTTGGGGTAGTATCGTCGCCAGGAAACCTGATGATTGGCGAGGGGGCAGCGCAAATTGTTTGGAAGGAGATAAACTGGATCAAGAACACTTTGAGAACAATCCGACCATAGATAAATATCGTCGGAGAGCCCATTTTCATCTCAGGTATTATGTCTTTGTCGCGGTAAAAGTTGTTTGCTGTGGGTTGCAGTCTTTTCACCCCGTCAGCTCTGGTTGTCTCTGCCCCTTTGGAGGACTTTTTTTTTTTTTTTCTTCCTCTCTCTTAACGGAACATTTTGCACCTCTGCTGTTTGAAGTTTCTCAGTTTTGGCTGAATGCGCACTTTCCCCCCCCCTCCCCACCCCGACAGCCTTCTGCGCAGTCTCCAGGTTTAAGAAAAAGGAAGAGCTCACACTGAATGAAGCCACACTCTTTCAGCTTTATTTCAGTAAAACTTCGATTAAGATCGAATAACTTCTGATGGAGTAAAAGTAAATATTCAATATTGTGATTTTTTTTTTATTCCTGTATGTACATTGTGAATATCTCTTAAGTGCGCGCTAATGTGTTAACACTAACTCCATGCTCAGGAACAGTAATAAACACTGACAGTGACATGCCTCCTTTTTTGTTTTTTTGTTAATCAATTTTATTTCCATCCATTGATTATCCAGAATTATTGTAATCAGTTTGGCCCATAAACCTTGCCAATGGAAACACAGAAGCCCACAGAGGCAAAGGGGGCGAGTGATTTAAAGTGAGATACTGCCATCGTGTGACGAGATGTTGAATTTATTTTAATATGGAGCAAAAAAAGGACCTACAATAAACATACTGTGTATAATTATTACCACTAAACTGGAAACATTGATTTTACATTTTACCTTGTTTCTATTTTAACTTCATTTCGACCTGATTTTAAAATTAAACAGATTATCATATCCAATAAATGTCTTAATACTGTCATATATCTAATTATGTGAGATAAACACGTGAAATCAAATTTGACAGATATACAGATTCCCTCCATTACACCAACTACAGGGTTTTCAAGGAAAATTTCCAGTAAGTTTGTAATTTGAGTGTTAATCTTTCTTCATTAGTTAACTCTTTAATTTATAATTAATATACATTTCACCAAGTAATAAAACGGTCCTTCATAAATAAATACGATCATGTATTGAAACATTTTTATTTGCTGTGAAATTCTTATTTCTGTTTCATCTTTTCCACCACGCCTCATCTGACTTTGTCATCATTACAAGCTGACAAATCGAGTACAAATTTGAAACATTGGATGTCTTATTATTAACTAATTAACATCAACAATACAGATCACTAACTGGTGGCACAAACCTTCTGAACCAGAGGAATTAAAAACGAGATTTAAGGTTTTTTTTTTAAATCAAAGATGCACTGCCCTCTGGTGGTTGATATCTGTCCTAACATCTCTGTTCTTCAGGCCTTTGGAGGCTCTTCTTCACAGACACGTGGTCTGCGGCACAGATACAGGATTGACTGTAACTCTCTCAGACAACTCTGTTCCCGCTCACATGTGTTGTTCAGAGTAATCCAGCGTGATTGTTTAAGAGCGAAAGTTTAAGGTTTTGTTCTCGTTGTTTTTTTTTCTTTGCAAAGACATCCGACAGATGGATAGCTCACAAAGAGGATTTTGTGTTATATCTAGCCAAGCAATTTCCCCTCTCTTTAGTCAGAGTGCAGTTAATTTTTCATAACCAGAACTGCTGTTTGTGGTTGCACAGTGAATTTAACATCCATTTGCAAACAATAGCCAGGCACTGTCACTTCAGAGCAGGAGCTTTATTTCATGCACTGATACATGCTGCTGTCTCCTCTGGCTGACACAGTCACAGTGATCTCTGACAAAGCCAGGGAGCAGAATGACTTGCCTATTAAATGTACATGGGTCTGCCTTTCCAGATAGAAAATACCAAAATGTAAAAAGTTGAGCCACAGCTACAGTGATTGAAAACCTTTGTGCAGATGAATGCAATTTGCAGGCAGCAGTGAAATAAAGAGATTTAGATGATAAGGTTTGATTTGCATGTAAATTGTTTTCTGTTTTTGCCTCCCTTGAATTCTTCAGATCCATCTGGATAGAAACACTGCATATATCTGTGTTTGATGGAACAACCTTGTCTGTTTTTTTGAAAATGTGTCTTGTGGCTGTTGATTGCAAGTGTGTCACTACCATTTTTATTTTATCTGTAGCTGAGATTGTTGATTTAAATGCGGCTATGGTTTATGCAGTGATTTATGCCGTTGGAAGTTTAACATTTACTCCCAAAATATTCATCATAATGAACAATTTCTTTTTTAGTTTGAACTATTTTTGAGAGATTTCATAAGGCTGTTACCGCAGCATTGCAATATGTTTTCTCTAATCACATGCCATTAAAGACTCATGTCATTAATTATGAGGATGAGTGGCTTCCTCCAGCATTCTAGCATAGCCTCCTCTTTGCATCTGGGGTCTGTACATGATGGCCAGTCATATTATGGCTCTCCAGCTGGCTCTGAATCTTCAGGACCACTGATTGACCCTGGTCCAGCTGAACAGACTGCAGCCCCGGATGTCACCCTTTTTTTCCTCACCCTGGTCCTTTGGCTCTAGCAGGGACCCAGACAGATCCTCTGATGGGTCATCAAACCAAACTACCGTATGGATGGCTAGAACCAAGGTCATGAATGACAAATATCAAAGTCCCACCGCTGGGCAGTCCGGTGCTCTCCTCTCACTCCAACTCACAGAGCCCGAGAGGATGCTGGTCTGTGCTATTTAATCCAGACATGAATACATAGTTAGCATGGGTGTGTTTTCAATACTGACATTGAGTGGTTTAGACTCACACCATTGGCATTGTTTGTTTTATGTGCTTTGCAGGAGTAATTAAGCAATGGCTGTTCAGTAAATGAATGCAGCGACAGGCCTGTCAATAAATCTTTTTCAAGATAGCTTAATTTGACTAAGCACTGTATTACAGAACGCTGTGACACATATTATATCACATGGTTTGAAACATTCTGATGATGAATTATTGAACATAAATCCATTATCATGAACATATTTTATTTATGAATGCACCAAGACACTGGAGGACTTTAACACTGCTGGGTAATTGTTGTTCCACATTGTGTCACCACTCTTATCTCAAATGCAACAGCAAGGGCCAATGGCAATAAATCAAATAATTCAGATTTTTTGATTGACATTTTTGTGTGTGCACAAGGACCGAATGACATCAGGCGAATTGCTTCATTTAATGCTTTCTGCCGTATTCTGTTTCTCTTTTAGCACGCCTTGTAAACACTGATGCATTAATGAATTCCATTATACCGAGAAGAGATGAGTGTCTCTTGTGGCTCCTCTCCATCTCAATAATAGGTCAACAGCTGCATTTAAAAAATTTATAACATTCTTGGCACTTGCAAAGGTTAGTTGCAGCACTCTCAGATGCGATTTTACAAGCTCAGATCAGCAGCAAATCTCAGCGGAGATGAGGAACAGTTGCCTTTGATGATACAGCATGTAAATGATTTGTGGACATGGAGCTGGCCCTGCCTCACTCCAAGATGGAGGCACCACTCTGTGGTGGAGGCTGGCAACAGCAGATTGAAGTCAGCTACAGTGGGGAGGGCTGACCCCGCTACAGCACTTCAGTTTGTACTCAGCTGAACATTTTTTTTTTTCCATGCTAGTTAGTCTATTTCACTGTAAGATCTGCATTTTAAATATGTGCCTTAATTGTCTTCATTCTAGGGAACTATGTTGTCATTTTTTCATACCTTGGTTTTTTATGTTGAGACAGTTAAACTTCCAGAATTTTTTAAACGGGGGGGGCCAGATGCGAGCAAAGAAAAATCGATGCCACATCTAAAACCAGGAATCCTCTCGACCTGTTTTAGCATACAGACACACACTGACTACATTTGTGACATCAGCAAGTAGCAGCCTGAAACACTTCCTATCCATCCCATATAATTTCCAGGGGACACACTGTCATAACTTCACCTGTTGGCCCAGGAACGGCTGAACAGCTTCAGCTGATCTGTTTGTCTACCTCTGGGATCGTTGTTGCTGTCTGTTCTGGATTTTCTCTGGGCTCTGTCCAGGATGCTGTCTGTTCGTGGTCATTAACGCCACACCTCTCCTGGTTTAATCTGTTGCTTGTCAAACAACAGCTAACCTGTTGGCACAGCATAATAGCACTTGCATTTTTTTTTTTAATTGTTATGACTATAACTAAATTATTGATCTTAATAAATAATGTCTAACTCCAAATAAGAGCTCATAGTAGAGCCACTGCTCTTCCATATTGAATAGAGTCAGCTAAGGTGATTCAGACATCTGGTCTGGATGGTCAGATACCTGTGTTGAGGGAGTTTGTTGAAGCTGCATTATCTGAAATTTTGACCTGGGAAAGATGTCCGTGCTTCATAGCGTTAAAGTAGACCGCTCACCTTCCCCAGTTGCTCGCAGGACTCCCACATTGGTAGCCGTGAGTTGCAGCTATCACAAGTAAACAGCTTGTTTGTTAACATTATGTTTTCCTGATGGAGACATTTTTGTTGTCTTCAAATGAATGAATGAGTTCAAATATTGATGCTTTTCTGGCGTTAAATACAAATGACTCAACATATCTTGGGGTACAAGGGCATGTGGATGAAATATGAATGTCTGCTTTATATTGCTTCAAGTAATTCTGAAATATTCACAGTGGTATTTTTGGAGTGCTGTGGCTCTTGCGTGCCTTTTGCAGACTGGCACTAGGGGATGAATTTTTCAGCAGAGGTATGATTTAGCTGTCACAGTAAATGGATAGCTTTGGTAAGTCAGTAACATTGCTACCTGGATTGTTGAACGAAAATGAAATGTTGCATGATGCAACTGTGTGAAAGGACTGTTGAAATGTTACCTTTTTTTTTTTTTTTTTTGCAGCTCTTGACACTTTTGAGAGTTAAGCAGCTGATGAGCCATTATGTTGTTAGCACATGACAGCTTTGGAAGCTTGTCTCTCTCTGCAAGATGATTTAAGCTTTTGAATTATAACCCTTTAAAAATAAATAAATAAATAAAACAACATGCCAATCCTTTTTGACATGCAACCAATTTTAAATAGAACAACGATAAATATACTTAAAGTTTAAGCATAATCATTGCAGATTTGTTATTTTGATTATGAATGTGCTGCCATGAGTACACTAAAAGCAATTTGGGATTGAGGCAAATAAAGATACATATTTGGAAGGCTAAAATAAAAAAATGAAAAAAAAACAAAAACAGTAATGCAAAAACAGTAAAAAAATGAATAAATAAATAAATGAATAAATAAATAAACAGCAACAAGAAAAAAACAACATACACAAAAAATATCCACAACTGAAAAACCAGCATTATTGTAAAAGTGGTAATACTGGATTGATGTCAGAAAAAAAATTAAGTAAGCTGCTGTGCAACAGTTAATTAAGTGAAAATAAGAATTTCACTGTCTTCCGTTGTCACATTAAAAATATTTTTTTAACACTGCTTAGCACACACCCCCATACATTTTTTTGTAAAAGTTGTATCAAGTTATTTAAATTTTCATATTTGAACATTAAATATTTTGTCACTGTGGAACAGTTTGCAAATCAGGTATTTTTTCATTTTGCATTTATTGCAACAGATTTGTAGTAAAGCCTTTTACACAGTATGTGTTAATTTTATTTAATTTTTTTAGTCGGTACAATTGATATGGAAACATTTAGATATATGTATTTTGAGTATCCCACTCAGCCTTACGTATCAAACCTAGTTTCCTTCCTTTTTAGCATAATTACAAAATAAAAATACACACAATGACAAAAATTTACCACATTTAAAAAAAAAACCTGATTAGTGAAGAAATATTCATATAAACTCAACCTTCATCTATCATGAAAGTTCTGCCATTCATCCATCACAACTTCACAGCTCAGCCTCAGTTCCCTGTTCAGTGAGAGTGGTCCATACTAGCCAATCACAGCACAGGAGGTATGATATAGGTGGAATACTCTCGTGTGTAAAAAAAATAACATGGACACACTTTATGGAGCGAGAAGCGGAGTGAGTGAGTCAGGTGTGAAGCTAAATAACTGCTGTTTCACTGTTCTCACCCTGTTTGAGGCATTTTATCAGAGTTGCTACTTTCCATTCAAACCAAGCCATCGTCTCACTGTAATGAACATCTTTGGGGAGATATTGTCATTTTAGGTCTTTGATCAACCGGTCCCAGGGTCAGTGGCCCTAATGCTCAGAGGGTGTAAGAGTAAAAGTTAAACATCTGTAATCTGATTAGAGAAGACAAAAGGTGAATTTGATTAAATGGTGTGTGTGTTTTGGAAGAAAATTACAACAGCTGGACCTGATATTTTGCCTTTGCTCTCCTAAATTCAAAACATTGCATTTAGATCGTGTCATGTGAAGTGGCTCCAACAAATCCCCAAAGTCACCACACTTTACATGCCTCATGGGGGGGAAAAAAAAATCCTTTAAAATGCACATCAGTCATTTATTATTATGGTTTGGCCTCACCGGCGTGAAGTCCAGACTAAAACAAATTTCCTTTTCCCTGTTTACAACAAGCTCAATGTCACCATGTCACCTTTGAAGGTGAAGGAGCATGATTCAGTTAAGATGTCCTTTTTTTTTTTTCCTGTTTGACCTCTTCTAACCTATTTAGTAAAACAGGATTGAGTTACTGTGTTTTGTTTTGTTTTTCTTTTTACCCTTCAGACAATTTGCGAAAAGTCCAATACTTGTATTTGATAACACAACTCAAATGTAGGCCTATGTGGTGTTCACCTTATGTCACTATGACACTTTGTGAGGCTATTTTTAAGAAGTTGATGTTAATAAAAATAATGTCATTTTTATTGCTGTTGTAAAAGCACAATTTATTTCTATATTGAAAAAACTGCCTTACCAGGAAAATGCAGATTACATTATTGGTTTATAATATCTATTATTAACATTGGTGGAGCTGGTTTTACACGAGTCCAGTGTCTTGACTGTGTTGAATGAAAAAAAGCTTTGTTGCGTGATACAGTGGAAGAGATGTGCTGATGTATGAGCCAGTGTATTCACCACTAGGCCTGTGCGTCCTGTCATTGCTGCTACCTGTGATCTCAGTCGTGTTCTGCCGTGTCTGTAGCTCATAGGCACCCCGTGTTTTAAGTCCCGAATAGCAAGCGTGTCCCCGCAACCATCCGTGTTTTCAGGATATTGAAAAAGACCTTTCTCAGGAAGCTGAGGCCCACTGGCCATTTGGGAGTAGTGATCATGCTGCTCCATATTACCATACCAACTTTCTTTCTACATCATTATAAAAAAAACAAAATCCAGGTGACCTGCTTTTGCTTTTTTCCTAAAAAAAATAAAATAACAAAATAAAAATAAATTAAAAAAAAAAACAAAGGAGGAAACGTATCCTGGTATTCTTTGGATTTTCCGTCAGTTTTTTTGTTAAATGTATTTCAGTATAAAATAAATAACACACGGCAGGTTATAACATATCTTCCTGAAAGCATCATGTTTGTAGCATTGGATTATGCTTAGAAATGAATCAGTGCACAGTAGAGCCCTGTTGCTATTACCATGTAAGCCAGATAGATGGATTACATTTAATTTATAGAATATTCCCCACAGGATTGTTTTTATTACAGGGGAGATCTCGGTAGGAATATTTGGCCCGTAAAGAAATTAACTTTGTCTCATTGCTAAGTACACCAATGCATCAAGCAATTATCTCTGTGATAGATGAATTATATTTGATATTATGCAAGACAAATGTATTCATATTGCATATTTTTCTAATTTTTCCTGTCTGACCATCTGTGTGTTATATGTTTCACCAAGATTAAATCACTGATCCTATTGGAATAGAGGGCAGGTGTTTTTCCCAACACACAATGTTAACTCAGAGCAGATAGCAAAGCCTAATCCACGTCATTATATTTGAGACTTTTGTAATATATCAGGGACAGGGATTTCCACAACGGGGCCATATGAGAACTGATTTTAATATATATTATCATTTTGTTTGTGTGTGTTTGTGTATGTGAGTGTGTGTGATTGAAAAAATCATATTGAGCATTGTGACTCAGTGACATATGAAACAGTAATTTTTGTCCTTGTATCACTTTGCTAAATCACTTAAGAATGACCCTTGACTGGATTAAAGGGTGGAAGGTGAACCCAGGGAACATTGAGACCTGTTTAGCTGTAAAGACAAAGGGAAAAGGTTGCCCTCTGGCATGATCATCGATGGCCTAAATTATATCCGTCCTTAGTTACAAAGATCTGATGATTATTTTTTCCAGCAAACTAGAAACAGTGTTTGATCTTCCTTGCACCTCTTTCTTTACTTACTCTGGGTTAAACATGATTGAAGACAGACAATGATTTACAGAAAAGATCGTTCACCTCACATGCTGTTCAGTCTGCTACATCCTCTGTCTTACATGTACCCTCTTAAATTCAGTTATGTAGAATACTTATCTTTCCTAAGGCGTAGGACGGGACAACTGCATGCACAGACAGATTGCAAACTAGTGTTAATGATTAGCCTGTCAGGCAGAATCAGGATTACTTAAACTCCTGGTCCTGCCGTACGCAATCAAAGCAATGCAAATTAAATGAGGTATTGATTTCTACAGCGCCCTTGCTCATGCACTTATACTACTCCTGTTACTGGTACCCGTAGTTTCCATCCACATCTCCACTATCCTCTATTCCATGAACATTTAAACAATCAGCAACAACAAAGCTTGTCTTTTCTATGTTTTGCTCATTGCAAAGAAATAAGAAAATTATATCATATTTCACATTATTTTTTAGCAGGAACAATGTATGCAGTGTACAAAATTATCAGTATATCTCATTGCTGATATGTAACATGTCAAGTGAGTATCTCAGGATTAAAGTTGATACAGAGATGAAACAGGTGGTTTGCTTTAATCTTAATCCTATCAACCTTTCACATAGCCAGTTGTGATTAATGCATTATAACATATTGAAAAGGTTTTATATTCTAATGCTGATTGTCACCTGCACATGCTAAAACCCAATCTTCACAAACATGTTATCCCCTAGAAAACAGAGCAGTATATAAACTGAACTATAATTGATGCTGTTTTTGATCAAGACATCTGTCTGAATTTAGCTGAAATCCTTGTTAGCGCACATGTGAAATACCACCAGATATCAGTGTAATGAAATTAAAGTGCTATTCTTGAGATGTGAGCTGCCACACTGAACTCTGTCCCAATGAGCCACAGTGAATAAGACAGATAGCGGAAGATGGAAAATGAATTCCCTCGCCCCATGTATGTGTCTTGCATGGAAAAGCCACAGGTCACCCTCCAGGTAGCTGGCATTTGCAAAGTAATAAATCCAAAGCATTATCCCAATAATGACAAATTTACAGGGTTATGAATTGGGATATTTTGCCACACAACACTTTAATGATATTTAGGAACGAGGTCTCCAGATCATTTGCCTCACATGCTGTTATATCAGATTTAAGACTGTTTAATCTCAAAAAGCAATTAGTGACATAAGGAAAGATTGTAAAATGTCGTCAGGGCTTTATTAATAATTTCATACTAAAGTAGGCAAGCAATTTTGGTTTGGTTTCCTTCCAACTTGTCTAATTAAGGTCAGGATACCCTGAACCTGACACTACCAATACCACTTGGGGCAGCAGAAACAAGCTTTCTATCTATCTATATATCTATCGCAGAATGTATTTATAAATTATAATGATACAGGATTTCGCTTTGGTGAACCATTTTGCTGATCAAATTGTATAACTAAATCAACAGATTGAAAGCACCTATCATATAACATTGTTGTTTATTAGTCCCATATAATCACAGGCCTGAAATCTTTTCATTACTGCTGTCTGTTCAAATCATACCCAAAGAGTGGCTATGCCTGTGTGTGAATGGCACCCTTCAGTTTTCTAATTGATGACTACTGGGTGCAGTCTGACGGAAGCTGTCTGCTGGCAGACTCTCAGGAAGAAACCACTGCCAAGACAGCTTTTCTATCAGATTGCTATTTGAACTTCAGG
This sequence comes from Antennarius striatus, assembly GCF_040054535.1. NCBI lineage: Eukaryota > Metazoa > Chordata > Actinopteri > Lophiiformes > Antennariidae > Antennarius > Antennarius striatus. The sequence continues at coordinate 27,306,605 of NC_090776.1, read as the reverse complement.
CTTATGGGCTGCTGACAACTTCAGACTCTGCGTGACGGTGTACTGCAGTGCCCCATGCCTTCCTTCCTCTACTCAATCCTTTTGACCTTGTGGAATCCACAAAGTCAACATTAGAGTCTGAAGAAGGGAAATATCCTGCTGTTTTTCTCTCTCAAATGTGTGCAATCTCTGGCGCACTGTGATTCTGACTTAACTCTAAATGGAAACAGTGTTGTTTCATTTCTTTCATGCAACCACCTTTCAGCAGAGCAGCGTGTCAGACCACTTTCCTCTGGATAATTTCAGACATTAGAGACCCAAATCAACCCCCTCCAGCCCCCTTCGGCGACACGGCCTGGCCTTTATTAGGTGGACTTATTGGTTGCACATGGCAAAAGTGGACTTTGTGCTTATCCTCACGCAAAAGGTACTGAGGAAATTGCTGAGCCTTTGGTCATAAGACAACTCCTGAAGGAGATTTCCTTGGCTTGCTTTGCACGCGTGGCCTGGCGTCAGCCTGGTGGCATGGGGGATAATGAGGCTTAGAGTGAGTAGCGCCTTAAACCTGACAGGTCTTCATACCTCACAGTAAACCGATATCTACGCTGGGCCGGACATGAAGCCCTGAGGGTTCTCTCATGCGGTCCTATGGGAGATCAACTTTGCAACTCTTTGCCTTGTATGCTTCCTTTCTTAATTCTCTAAAGAAATATATTTGACAAACAGAAAAGACAGAAGTGAAGCGGCAGAAAGTGGCTATTGTAAAGATTAATGGCCTGGTAATTCAATGATTGATACGCACAAAAAATGACTTGGCTGCAATCAACGTGATCTTTTACTTACGTACGTCTCTACTCACAAGAATGCAGTATTTGTACTTTCATCTTGAAATTATTTATAAGAAAAGAATGACCTGGCAGAAATATGTAAGATCATCGGACTCTCTATCATAACATAATGAAACATATTGCTGTGATAAATGTAACAAGACACAGATTCAAGCAGACATGAACACAAACAGATGTTCGTATTTATTTTTATTATTACGTGTTTATTTGTCTTCCTATTTGTGTGCTCTTTTGCCCCGGGTGAAGATGAAAAGTTTTTTTTTGGACTTGTAACCCTTCTTCCTTTGCCGGTAATCACCCCAGAGCCCTGTAATCCCTGGGGCATGCAGATGCCGCTGGGGGAATATTACTGTTCATAATATTAATCTGCTCTCAAATTCCTTTCTGTTACCAAGATGAGGGGCCTTGTGCATCATGTTCTTATGGGTATTAACTGTGCTACATGAGATTCATCGAGAGGTAGATTCTGCCTCGTTGGGGATCAAGCCTGAGAGGTCGCGTCGCTGCTTTAAGGAACACCCGCAGGCACGCAAAAGCCATCTCCATATTCCCATAAACAGCCTGACATGAAAGACGCCGTGCCACGGCGAGGACACAAATCTACACCCAGCCAACAAGAATCATGTCAGGCTGATCCAGAGGAGGGTTAAAGCCTCTTTAAGGTGCTCGGTCCCCGACTGTGATACCAGACTTAGCAGCAGGTAAATCCTGTGCCACAAGGCTGAGGAGAGAAGCATTGTCTCCAACAGCTGATCAAAGGGATAACATTGCACCGCCATTGCATACTTCCAAAAAAACCACAGGAGCAGACATGAATTGTACCCCACCATTTGTAGCCTTTTTCTCAATTCAACTGCTGCTTATCAACCTCACCCTGGAATTTAGCATTTTATTACGTTTGGTGTTCAGCTGTACATACAGTAGCTTTGCACCAGGGTGGATTTTTGCTGTTCAATGAGCACAATAGTAGAATCATGCAAAGTCTCTGGGATTTCTCTTACTTTTTTTAAAAATGCAAGGCCACAATTACATTAATCACAGATTATTTACTAATAGGTGTTAATAGGGACTCTGATGCACCTTTCTCATCCTTATTTGTTCGTGAACCTGAAGTTGTACAGAATTACTCGAGTTCTTTTTTTTTGTTTTGTTTTTACAAGAACAATTTGAGAAGTTGAGAAGCCACTCTCACAGATAAAAGCCTCACATTGTCTTGTTCATGGTGATGCTGGTTTGTTAGTCTATGTGGTTTTGGTTCCTCTCCCCCCCCAAGGCCTGTGCATGTTCACTCTGAGATGCGGGTGCGGAATTGGATGCAGTCCACTGTGTCATTGGGAGTATTTATGCAATAAGAAAGCGTGCAGGCAGAGGTGCGGTGGTGCCAACGGTGTGTGAAATCTGCTCGCAAGATTGACACTTGGATGACGGATACCTGTAAAATACATTCAGGCCTCTCAGAAAGAAAGATTATTTTTCTAGTGTAACACAAATCACTCAGAGACGCTACTGAGAGACTCTATCCTCCCCCCGCCTATGGTAGAGGAACAGAAACCCGTGTGTGAAGTTAGGTTTAGGCAAAATGAAGAGAAAGGCCTCCGCTGCAACATTCAGATCATTTTGATGTCTGGGAAATGCACATTCAATTATAAAGGCAGCGCTGCATGTAAAGCTGTTTGTTCATTTCCCTGAGCAACAGCCAAACTGAAAACTTGTAATGGAAAGTCGTTCTGTTGAAACAGAGAGCATTTATATAATGCCAGGTGTTTTTGTTCTGCCTTCACTGGAGATTGGATGGAAATTTACATTATTTCTACATTATGCACTGCCATGTTTGATCTTGTAGAGTGGAACAAAGAAAGATGGAGGAATTTGTAATGCAGCATATCGATCGTGTTAGCCGGTGTCTCCGTATCGTTCTCCTGTAAATGGTGTGGCGTGTTGTGACCCTTAGCTTTTCTCTACAGGGATATTAGTCACTATTTGCTGTGCTCGGGTCACTTTGCAATGAGCTGACTGTCCCCATGGAGGTGACACTGTCAGAGTGTCACTTGGTTTAGGTAGACTTGAATCTTAACCTTGACCAAAGGGAATGTATTTTCCAGTAATTAAAGATTTCCAACGGGGGCCTAGGGCTATAAAGCCTCAGGAATTTTCCTGTCCAACCCCCTCTGCTTATTCTGCTACATGCCCTGTTAGCCATCAGGATAAATGTAGACCACCAGTCATGCATTAAGTGCATAATTATTCCATTTTCAAGATAAATCTGGTGTGTAGTGTCATATCCATCATGGCTGTCACCTTCTACATGGAGAGTAGGGCACTAAATGAAAGCCTTTTTCCTCATAGGCACTTCTATATACTCATCAATTTTGAGCTGTCTGTTCATTGTTTGGTTTGACAGACATGAGTTAATAATGAATGATCAAGCAATGCTTCTCAAACAAGGATGGCCGGCATAACCATACTTGAGCAATGAGAAGGTGCTGGGGTGGGAGAGGGGAGGGGGTATCAACACAGATAAAGCTACACATGCAATCTTTTTCTGAATTTACTTGTGTTATTCAAGGTTGCTGTTTCCAAACACTGGGGTCATTGTGAAAATTTGAAGTGATCAATATTTGTGAGTATGTCTGATCAAGACTAGGGCCAATAAACAAGCATTAACATGGAGGCCAGGCCATACCAGCGTGGGTTTACAGCTTGTATACACTGGAATATGATGTGAAAACAGAGGTTCAGTCCTCAAATTGTGCCCAAAGCAGAGCACTGATCCTTGTCGCTGCCTTGTTTCACAATAAATAACATTGCTTGTCCACTCAGGAAGAACATGAAAAAGAGGTTTAGGCATTGGCCACGAGATGAAGATTTTTTTTTTTTAGTTTTTATTATTTGTTATTTGGTTTAACATGGGATTAGGCATGTTACTATTGATATAAAGCAGGAGTAAGGCTGCTGGGCTGATTGGAAGCAAAGCAGGTTATGTGATGTACATAATAAGAATATTTAGGCAATATTGGGGTTATTTTGAATGGTTTAGTTGAGGACAGCAATCCAGTAACTGTACTTTTGCACTAAAGATTTTGGTGTTAAGACATGCTGTGACTTTACATTTACTGAGTACAAAATAAATACCATTTCAAAAAGTGCCATCATTTAAATCATTTATTTATTTATTTTTCTGAAAAATGTCAACTATTTTTAACTGTTAAGAATAAATGACATATGATTGTGATATGTTTTATATCTGAAATACAATATTTGGGCCAGTTCTTGTTGTCTAATTAACCTTTAACAAAAGATACATCAGAAATGAAACCAGCATGATAAGATGTACAGTATGTGCACAACATTATGGGTATCAGTATAGTTTAATGGAAACAGCCCTTCTTCCAAATCTTCCAATAAAATGTACAAATACTGCTTTAGAATCCCCAAACTGAAATGCAGAGATATGTTTTCAGTTGCATGCTTCACTGGTCCTATTGCATTTCAAGTAATTGATTCTTTTCAATAGTTTTAAATGCCGAGGCCCCTGCTGGTATTGCATGTTTAAAAGCTGTAGAGGCATACCACGCATGGCTGACTTCCACGGATATGTTGTTTTCTTGTAATTCAATCCAACCTTTCTTCATCTACCTTGCACACAAGAGCTGCTGGATTGCCTCATCTGGATTATGCCAGTTTGCTTTCAAGCATAGCAACAAACATTCAATCTTTGTCTGAAATGGTTTCAAGAATGTGTGTGTGTGTGTGTGTGTGTGTGTGTGTGTGTGTGTATGCTTTTTTTGCGCAAAACATGATGTTCAAAGTTTAGTTGTTTACAAAAGAAATAAACTAATGATAAAAAAACCAAAACATTTTGCATCAAAAGACAACCATATCTAAATAACAGCCAGCTAGTAAGGCAAGCAGAACACATATATCTAAGGTGTTATGTTTACAGTTATTAAAAATGATAATGTCCGTCTGCTTATTCAATTTTGTGGTTTTATTGTTTTTCTTTTTTTTGTACTTGTTAAAAGATTTTGCAGTTGTACAATATGTATACTTTATATATATATATATATATATATATATATATATATATATATATATATGTATATGTATATATATATATATATATATATATATATATATATATATATATATATATATATATATATGTATGTATATATATGTATATATATATATGCTGCTTTAAAAAAAAAGCTGCTGAATTTTTGATGAATACATTGTAGGCCAACTAGCAAAATGATACACACAATGCAAAAAAAAGGACACATCAAATTAACTACAGCTCTGCAGTTCACAGCTTTTATCTGAATTGTGCTCGTAAACAACAGAGAAGTTATTTTAGAAATGAAGCAATTAAGCAGATCCAAAATGAAAACAACCTCCTAAGAAACCACATGGCAATGTCATTTGCATGCCTTTGAATAACTAATCTCAGAGGGAAGTTCTTTCTGATGGAATTCTCAATTCCATACACTCTCTCCTTTAAACACAGCAAACAAACAGAAAGCGTCCAGGGTCCAGAGTTACTCCACATGCCCCCACTCCAAATCTCACTTTTCTGCTTGTCTCTCTCTCCCCAATGTCACATGACTTGTCAGTGACTGTAAAGGCCAATCACATCACCAGCAGGAGAAAAGCACTGCCTGCACATATTTACTGTATAAGATAATCAGAAAAAAACCCTAACATCTCAAGTTTTCTAAAGGTTTTCTTTTTGTTTTTTGTTTTTTTACTTAATTAGAATGACCATCCATCACAGTCACAGTGTTTCTATTCATCCAGCTGATTGGGGACATGACAAATGAATGTGGGAATAATCAGAGTGTCAGACTGAGAGGGAGATGAATGTTCTCTCAGCAGGGAAGAGCAGGAGAAGTAGTTAGTGCTGGCAAGTGGCCAGAGCTTGTGTTCCACATCCCTCTGTGAAACACCCCAGAGAGAAGCAGGAGCATTTCCCCTCTCCCAAAACCCTGTTACCCTCTTTCCCCTATTTATTAGTAAATTAAAACCATGTAAAACTGACTCGTTTTCAACTATGGACCACCTGCTTCAAGTCTCCTTCCTCACCTCAAGGACCTGAAATATCTGGATGTCACTCAAAGAGAAATTAGAATTTGCAAAGGCATGTGATAATACTTTGGTTCTTTATTCTTACAAGGCCCTTTGTGTGATGGTGTGATGTAGTGCAGTTGTATGATGAATGTTAAGAGGTGTACTAGCTGTTGTTTGAATGTAATTATAAAGCATAAACATTGAACATTTACTGAGCCCTAATAGAGAATAGATTAAAGACAGTTTAGCACAGGCCTGAGTTCTTTTCTGCTTCACTGTGTTCTCGGCAGCAGCTGGAGGGGCAGTGTGCCCATTGATGTGTAAAACAAGAGAAAAGAGTGCAAAGGGCTGCTGAGTTCAGATCAAATTAGACACGATTAGAAAGTATTTGACTGACATCCTGTAAACCCCTTCTTCTTCAGACATTATTAGAAAACTCACTGCCATCCCATTATGCTGCAGACAATTGTTATTTTAGGAAGGAAGAAAAAAATAATAACGTTATAAAGATTAATGCACTGCTACACCTCATTCTTCTATCCTCCCACTTTTGCAAAGACCCTGCTCTCAAGTAAATTTGAATTGGATTTTCAATTATTAGAGTGCCTCAGCTCTCTCTGGCTAAACAAAGAATTTCCATTAAATCCATTGAGATGAAGTGAGATTATTCATTACTGCAATATCCAATCTAATAACTCAGATTTTCTTTTATTGTTTTTTTTCTTTTTTTTTCTTTCTGTTTGCATTGTATTCCTTTAAATGACTTAACAGGCTGGTTGGCAGGCTGGCATAGACGGTTCTGCAGCTTCACCCTAAAAAGACACAAGGGGGTCTCATCAATGGCTGAGAGCATGAATAAATACAGACCCTCTTCAGTGAAGATGACAAAAAGTCATAACTCAACTGACTTATTGGAGTGGAGTGAAATAAACATGATTAAATTATTATAGAGAAAATCAAAATCTGTGTCCACTGAAATACCTTTGAAAATAACAAAGATAGGTGTAAATGTGTCGGTTTAAGGTAATTTAATCACATTTTAGTCATATTTCATATCTGGAGCTTGCCCATGCCATTCTCACTTTATATCCTTTTATGTATGCTTTGGAATGACTGTCTGTCTGTCTGTCTGTCTGTGTGCATGTACACTGTATGTGTGTTTAAGCTGGTTTCTTAAATAAGTGGCCCCGTCTTTGCACAGCAGCATCCCATGGCTCCAGTTTTCTGAAAGTGAGCACGTCAATGGTGTCATTTCAAATTTGAAGAATTAAAGTGATTGAGCTGCATAAACAACCTGCATATGAAGTCAGACTCCCTGTCACATCTAGACACTTTAGCATGAAAACAAAAAAGAGTGGAAAAAGGGATTGTGATCGCAGCTCTGTGGCATATTGGAACAAAAGCCCAACCTGAAACCTGAATGATTTATCTTTTTCTTTGAAGCGAGAAATGCCGTCTCCCCACTGCTTCTGTTTGCACTGCGCTGGTAGAGTACCTGGGGAGGGCAGCACCATGCAAGACAGTAGGCTGTGAAGCTACTTGTCCCCATATTTAGTCTATGAAGAGAGACAGTGCATACAAAAGGGAAAGTGAGTACAGCAGTTGTGGCCTGAGGCTATCCTGTGTAGGGCTCCCTGGGCTAGAACAAAGTGCACGAGACATTTTCAGAAACAATGATGCATTTTTGTTAGTTAAGAAAATAATAAATGAGAAGTAAACGCATGAAAATTAAAAATAATATAAATCCACAAGCGCCGTCGACGTCGCACAGCAAGGCAGTTCCGGATTCGAGTTCCGCTCTGTGCGGTGTTTGCATGTTCTCCCTGTGTCTGCGTGGGTTCTCTCCGAGTTCTCCCAGAGTTCTCCGGCTTCCTCCCACCTCCAAACAACATTTGCTTCAGGTTAATCGGCTGTTACAAATTGCCCGTAGTTTTCACGCCCTAAGACAGCTGGGATAGGCTCCAGCTCCCCGTGACCCGCTACAGCGGATAAAGCGTTTCGGAAGATGAATGAATGAATCGGAAGATGAATAAATCAACAAGGCCATTTGATAGAAATGTGTGACTCGGCACCCCTCCGGTGCATCAAAACTCATGATGGAATTTAAAGGTAGTGATATGTTCAGTGCCACCCCTCCAAGTCTATTTGTTTGCATGTCTATTTTTTTAAATATTTTTTTTATTCATGCGTTTTAGAAAGAAAATCTGTTTTCCATTATTAATATCAGTGATACAATATTCTGAAGACATCTCTTATATTATTAATTTCACATAAATTTTAAGCTACTCCATGAAATGAAGCTTCATTCAAGAAGAATTAATGAAACATGATTGCAAGTCCCTCACATGGCAGAGGCTGTCATACAATATTGAGATGCCTATAATCACTGTGTACTCTCACTGTGTGGCAGGGGAGGGCGGTGCAAAAGCCCTCCGTAAAACAATGTCTTGGGAAGATCAGAAGCCTTTGCCTGTATCTGTTAGGATAAAAAGACAGGGTGTACGCAGTGAGAGAGGAAGAAGTGACGCATTGGCTATCCGCTGAGAGAAACAGCAGATTTGTGTTTTGGACCAAACTGCTGTGATATGTGATAATTGTCAAGATCAGAGTGTGGTATGTTTACTTGAACTTAGGTAATTGTGCATGTTAGTGTCTGACAGAGCACAGAGAGACATCCCACGACTTCATCTGCGATGACTGCCAACATCACTAAATCTCAAACTTTGCAGCTGAGAGACCCACGTGCATGAGACACAAACGGGATTCACCGAGAGATGAAACCGCGGTAGGTCTTTACCTGGAAGAATAATTGAAGTGAAAGCAGAAAGGTGAAACAAAGCTGTGTGCACTCTTGTTTTGTGTGTATGTGTCTGTGCGCACATTTTCATGAGATTTTTTTTTTCTTTTTTTTTTCTCGCTTGAACAGTGTTATTTGACCTTGTGACCTACAGATAACTGGGCCTGAATGTCTCGTGCAAATATATCAGACAGGCAGCTCCTATAAGGGGTCACCAATCATGACCCCAGGATGACTTGGCTCACCCTTGTTGTCAAATCGTGGGGAGTTTGTCAGTCCTTGGCAAACTTTATTACTCACCTGCCTTGCAAAGGACAAATTTCCAAAATAAGACATTTTGATAATTGTTTTGAAGTGGCAAAACTGTACATATTTTTCACTTTGTGTTAATACCCAGTGATGTATAATGTACTTTATTGCCTACATCAGGCAAGGGAACACTGGGCTTCTACTACCATCTCCATCCACAACTGCTGCGCCATCCCAGCCTAATTATTTCTTTATGCAAAGCAACAGACGAGGAGCAAGTGACACAAAAACACAATTGAAATTGGGATAGGCCTCATCATTGTTTGGCTGTGCCCACAACTTAATTAAAATTCACAAGGAGCTTGGCTCCTTTGTTCCATCTGTATTGCAGCATTGTTCATCAGAAGTGAGCAGGAGTACAAATAATCAAGTGCAAACACTTCCTGCGGTGAAGCTAGCCCTTTCTCTAGAGATTTACCCTACTTTACTTTTCAAACTGACAGAAATGGGTTGTCTCAAATCTGCCTCAGCATCACTTCATTAAAGGAGTAGGCTGCTTTAAAACAAACAAACAATACACCCATCCGCCCCAGTACCACACCCCTCTGAGCAAGCACATGCACACTTTCCACCCCACCCATCCAAAATGTGTCACATCCCAAGCAATCTGTAATTTTGGACTCAAGGGGGTTAAATGCCTGCCATGGCATCAAAGGAGAGTTTTGATGTGCTTTTTGAGGGTTGTCTTTAGCCAAGTTTGGGACTAGAATGGAGAGGTGGGGGGGAGGGGAGGGAGGGGTGTGGTGCAAGCAGACGGTGAGGAGGGCACATGAGATTTCACTTGCGTTGCTGCAGCGCAGGCGTCTCCTCAGGTAATCCTGCCTCTCAAAGGCGTTATTGAATTTTCTTGTTTTCTTCTCCTCTTTGTCAAGGCAAGGAGGAGAGAGTGTGTGCAGAGGGAGGGACATTTGGGAAGGGGGGGTTAAACAGAGTGAGCCTTACTTCTGAAGGTTCTGCAGCGGTTACTTGATTCTCATTCACCTCTGCAGATCCACGTCAAAACACAGCCAGACCTTTTAAGGCGTATGGCTTTGAAGTGAGAGAAGAGCCTCAAATCCATGCTCTCCTCCACATATGCCCAGTCTGAAAAATTAGCATCCATGTGCGTTTCCCTGGCCCCCTTTGAAGTTCTCTGGACCACTCTCCTCTCCATGTTCTAACAGAAAAAAATCAGAAGGTATGCATGCTGACTCCCAGATTAAGGATAGTAATCGGACTGGATGATAGCTCAGGCAAAATGCCTCTTCTCTGGCTTTTGTTGTCAGACCATGAAAGCCCTACCTTGTTAACATTGTTTACCTAACCCTTCAGAAAATCTCTGCAGAGTTGAAACAACTAGTAAACCAGTCAATTGTGACAAAACCTGTCTGTGATCTGCATGACGTAGATCTGAAGAAGTATGTGTGACTCACCCCTGTGGCTGCATTCATCTCAGACATTAAACTCTTTCTTTTTCTTATTCCTTAACAATAAAAAACTTTTAGAGAACTCCCTTAAGAAAGGTCTCTATCTTTGATAAATAGCAAATACGTTCTAAATCTGAAAGAAACTCGAATTAATCATTAAACATAAGGGCAACGTTAAAAGGCAGAACATACACATAGTGTCATAAGTGAAAAAAATAAAAATTAAATAGAACTATTTGGGAAAAAAAGGGGTGAAAATACCAATATTTGTAATTGTTGCATCATAACTGACTTACTTTGAATGAATCAATTATGAAAACCATTGAGATTCTTTTGACATAATGCAATCAAGGGCCTCGAAGAGAACAAGTGTGAAGTACCCGCCACATGATGTCCTGAAACCGTCATCCCATTGTAATTTGACCTCATTGGGAGGATTTCATTAAAAACGAAGAGGGCCACGCTCTTCTTAATCCCCAGCTATCAACCCTCAATGACAACATCTAACCTCCTCAAACACCATTATGACCTCTCCTTGTCAAGATATTTCAATGCACGGTACCAGATGTTGGTGCGTGCTTCATGCAAGTTCTGGATTTCTAATCCTCCAAGCATGTGTTTTTCCTGTTGTACTCTTATCCTCCTGGAGGACACTTTCTCTTGTCACACAAAAATTTGGTAGATGATTGCTATTTTGGTGTCGGGAAGTGAAATTGCCCTGAGGGACTGTGTAAACATTGTTGCTCACTACTAACTGTCATGAGAGAGCCTTTGAGACTGGTCTCCACACTCCCAAGGCAAGCAAATCCACATCTTGTTATGAGGGAATCAGCTGAGCTAAAGCTGTGCTTAGTGACACATCTTGTTGACAGCTGGTTTTACGGAACAGGTATCACAGCTGTAAGCTGTCGTATCACTGCACATCATCGGCATCCTCTGAACTTAGTTGAGGAGTTAACACTGGTATCAGGAGTTTTAACAAGAAAACATCATTTTAGTGTCATTTATGCAGGAATAACATCTTGAGTGTGACTCTACCTGTGTGTGTGTGTGTGTGTGTGTGTTAGAAAATGTTCATTTAGGCAAACCCCCATCCTCAAGAGCATCTTTAAGGCACCTCCTCTGCGGTAAGTGTCGGAAGTCATCTCTCGAGTCCCGCGACTCCCTCCTGCTTGGTGTCTGACTGACTGCAGTGAGTGAAATTGTCATGTAGAGAGTATTCGTGTAAACGCAGGAGAGACGAGGGGAAGAGATCAGCTTGCTGTCATTGGTAGTCTCCAGTGATTTCTTCTTAAAGAACTTTTTAAAAAATTGTATTGCTGAAGTATTTTGTCATGTTGTGTGTGTGTGTGTGTGTGTGTGTATGTGTGTGTGTGTGCATTCATACATGTTTGTTACTAATATGGTGAAGCTGTTTGACTGTTGGATGCCTGCCGCGTGGCTCTGATCAGATCTTATCGAGTCCAGAGAGCGGGCTGTTGTGAAGTGGCTAGTCACTGGGTGGGAAGGGTTCAGGTGTCAGAAAGAAAAGGAAAGAAAGATTAATGGCCTGTCTAGAATGAGGGCCTTCCTCCAGTTACACCGGCCCTGCTGAATAAGGAGGGGTTCCCTAACTGACAACAGATCGCCTGGGACGGACAGTGTTTTTTTTTTTTTAGACTTCTCTGCTGATTGGTGTGGTGTGTCCAGGGGAGGGATCACTGAGTGATGGCGCGGCAAGTACACTCAATACTAACTTTGGTTGGCCTCTTCGAACAGCGTGCTCATTCATGACCCCCCAACTTCCGCAAGTCTCATGAGGCAAGCTGGAGACACAAAAGGTCCTAATAGGTTGCCATGTGATCCCAACACTCAGCAGCTCTTCATAACGAATGAAACTATGAAAAAAAAGTAGTTTGAATAGAAGTGAAACACAAGATTCTTGATCTGCCACCTTTTTGAAAAGTACCCTGCAAAACTATTTATGGGAAGCATAATCATGTTGACACACAAGATCCAATGGTACCACATCTCTGAATTCTTCACAGCACTCAGTTGGGACTCATTCTGTTGTTTTAAGTTGTCTGATAATAAATTGTAAGTAGAGGTGATGGTCATGAGACACAAACACAAGATAATATGTCTTGTATGCTTCATAGGCAAACAAATTAATTAATATATAATAATAAAATAAAGTAATCTTTTTTTTTTAATATATCTGTCCTTGCAGACTATTTCATTAGTGCAATATTCTGAGCATTGCTAGAACTATGAAATAACTTCTAATGTTTGTTTAATTTAGATTTAATTAAAGAGATCCACTTTGGGTGAGTTTTTCAATCAGCAGTGGTGGCAACAGAGCAGATGCCCTTAGCAGAAGATATAACAGTCTCCTGTATTGTAGCAGCAAGAAGCTGCGGGCATCTCACTTTACACATTTGCACTAGATTGAGCGCTGAGTCTTTTGTCTCCGTCAACCCAAGCACGATTAGTCAGTCTCTACCTAGGCTATTTTGTGTTATGTAAGAATTGGCAATTTTCCTTTCCCTGATGGGCTCATACACCTTTTTCTTTGGCTGTCGTCATCATGGTTAGAGACTTTGATTGCATTAACATGTTGACAAATGGTCCTTTGTAAACTTTTATGCTGTGACATTTATTCAGTAGCAAAGCAGTTACTTGAGCTGGCTCTCTGGCCTCACTTTCCATTCAGGCAAGTGATCATTTGTCTAGACGCCAGTGGCCCCTGGGCTCCTGGCCCACCCATGATGGGAGGCTTCGTGAAGGAACTTATTTTTAAATGCAATGGAGAAAAGGTTTGCTAAAAGCATTTTATGCTTTAATGAAGTTTACTGGCACTGGTAGTTTGATATGTAGCCAAAAGGTTTAAGGATTCTTTAGTATTGTGTTAATATGATTTGTCTTGGCAACAAGGAAAAAAGTGAAATTGGCACTGAGAGTAGCCATGAGCTGGAATCTCAATGCCAAATTTGTCATCCATGTTTTTACTTTGAGGTGGGGTTGGCGGAAAAAATGTAATTAAGGCCATTGTTGCAGTTCTCTGTGGGGGGGCTTTTGCTTTGGCTAAGCCTTGTAATTATGAGTGATATCCTCTTTGGCCTGCTTTACTTTCTGTCCCTGCTGCCAAAATTGGATTTGTTCCACACACCCCAGCAAGACACAAGATAATCTTTGACCTGAATTGTCATCACCTGCATTCACCACTCAGAGCAATGCTTTTCCCACTCATTTAGCCCATTCACTTAAAAGCTTGCCATCTCATAAGCGACCATACTAACACGATGATCACAAAAAATGACCGCCCTGCCTACAGAGAGACTGAGTGATCCCATCAGCATTAGGTTACCTGGCTGCCCCCCTGCTCACTGTATCTATTGAAAAAGACATTATTGCCCTGGTATGCAAACGCAGGAGAGTGGAATGACCTCTCAGGGTTTCGTTGACGGTGTGAAGGCTCCTCTAGGCCTGAGTGCTTCCTCTCTCCCTGGGTGTCTCGCCTGACATGGCGAGTTAGACCCAGCACAGACAAGGCTTTCATTCCACCCAACCCTATAGCTCTGACTCCTAATAAAGCTACCATTTTATCTCCTTGAATTCTAAATCGTTCTCCTTTTTATTCTCTCTTAACATAGCCTGTTTTTTTTTGTTTTTTTTTGTTTTACTATGTTCTGAATGTTGGTTAAGGTTTCCACTTTCTGTGATGTAATGTTTAGTGACCTTTTTATAGCTGTTTGTACATGCTGGGTTTTTTTTTCTTTTATTTCTAGCTTGTCAACAAGAGGAACATTAATGATATTTTTATATTTCTTTGATCACATATTTTGATATCATCCTTGTGTGTGTCTGTGTGTGTGAATAGGTGGTCATAACTGTATTTACTGGACTGCTTATACTTAATTTCTGTTTGTGCGGTTAATAAACTATTAAAAAGAGTAATGAAATACTTACAAAAGAGGCCTTTGAATGACTATTTGTCCAAAGGGGCAACTACAAATCTAAAATTACAAACAACAAAAACAACAGGATATAATTCACAGGCAGTACATACAAGTAAGGCATTAGACTACAAACTCCTCTAAGCGCACACAGTACAAGTCTGGTTGTTGGACTTTCACAGTAGGGTGAGCAGCAAAATGATATGAATAGACCTGAAGACTTGTAAGACCCAGGAAATTATAGGTTTGTTTTAAAAGGATGATTATTCTCCAGTGTAATGAGCAAAGTACACCCATAAATTTGCACAGCTGCTTCAAGGCAGTGCCCAGTTTGTCAGGACTGCATGGTGTTTTCAATTTAACACCCCTATTTAACTGTTGAGGATGGTGTTTAAGGAAATTACACCCCTGGTAGAAAACTCTTCCATACTTTGTTAATGGAACACGCTTTTTCTCGCCGGTTTTCAAGTGGGTTGCAACTTTTGAGTTTACTTTTTGTTATTATTATTCAACATATATAAGTACAGCATGATTATTGTGTGAGCTGTCTGAAAAGTAGTGTTCAAGTACAGAGTAACCATATACTCAGCTCTTAAAAAAATTGAGAAATAGTCAGTTATTTTGTTCAATTACCTGTCAGAAATAAAACTCAACACAATTATGTATACTGTAGTTTAATTTTGATTCAGGTTTGATTGCATCATGTTTTATTTCATACATGTAGAGAGTATAGTTCTTTGGATCAATTCTCAGTCTTTCCAACAATCATTACATGTTAACAATTATTTTGGATGATTTGCTGCTTGTATTATTTCTTATAATTGTGTATCCTGTTGTATTGAATTGTCTTGAATTACCTTCACTTTGTGTACCCAAAATAATGATAATATTCAATGTAAATACAATTGTCAAACTACATTTAAAGTTTCCATTTAATTTTGTTATGTACTTAAATCTGTAATTAAATCATACTTACAAAGATAATAATTGATTTTATGACTGAGAACACAACATATAATTTGAAATTACTGTAGTTATTTTTATAACAATAAATTAGAAATAAATACTTCTGTAAAAACATATGATGTGCAATGAAATCATTGAATAAATTACCTTATTTATTTCCAAGTTGTTGTTTTTTTTAGTAATTGACATTGACTCAACATCTGAAACTTCACATGGCGTCACATGGTTTTGTTTTGTTCTGCATTACACCCTATACTCGGCATGTCACAGCTGAGACAGGATCAAACACAGAACAGGGACAAACTATGCAGCCATCATGAGCATAAAAATTTGAGCAAATTGAAATTTTAGTAAGAATTCAACAGTTACTATAAGTGTCAAACAGACAATGCATAGATGAGTTGAATACTTTTAGCATACAGAATTATCATACTAATATTATAATTCAGTTTTCTGTGTTTGGAATTTTTTTGGAGTGAAATTAGTGGCATCCCTCTGGAATTTCAGAGTGACCCTTTTTTCTCTTTGGCATCCTCTGCAGCTTTCATTCCAAAATTCAGAAGGGAGCATTAACTTGGGTCGCTCTCGCTCAGATCACAGAGCAAGTATTTTCTTACATGTGTTGGTGCCCTGGATTGTACCCATGCCCAACCCAGTGTGTGTGCCCATGGCACTCAGCAGAACAAGGGGAAATGAGAGAGCTCTTATGCTGGTGCCAGTCACAGATGCCCAGCACCACCACCTGCTCATGTCACAGCCTGTTCTATCTACATTTCCCTCTGACACTGCATGGACAAGGCCCTGCCCAGACCTGCAGGTGGCCCCATTAGCAGGGAAAAGTATGTCAGTGGATCTACCCAGAGAGTGTGAATGGGGCAGGCTGTTCCTGAATTCTGGCTCCCTGGAATGAAATTGACAGAAACTGGGCCGGACGATTTATTAGAAAAACATGGAAATACTGGCTGCTGCATTTATTGTAGCCACATGGTGTTTTTGTAACATACATATATTGTATGTTTCAGCATTGAAATGGAAAGAGTAACACAAGTTCTCAACTCATAGCAGGTCTGATATAATTTCAGCAGTTTTAGTTTTGGTTTTTTTGGTCATTACGATAGCTTGTAAGTAAGACGAAAAGAAGAGGAGGGTCTGTGGGAGTGGGACTGTGCATGTGCCTCTTTGCAGCACAGTCTCCAGACTCCAACCTAGTCAGATCCAGGGCTCAGCCTCACAGCTATCTGTTCCACAAACTGAGATCAAAGTGTTGGTGCTGGCAAATACTCCTGGGCTCTGGTATAGCCTTGCTCCAACAGCTGCTGAGCAGGAACAGCCCCAGCATGTCTCGCTGAAGTTATGGAAAGGAGCTGAAAGATTCATTTGCTCGATGTGTCATTAACTTGCTACATGATTGATGTCCCCTCATGAATAATAGTGTCACAAGTCAAAAGGAGACAAGTGAAAGGGAAAAGCTTTCAAGCACATACAGTAATTTTCTTGTTCATTCTCATATTGTCAGCAACAGATTTTGAGAAAAGCGTTTTGTACATCTCAGTTTCACAGCCCCATCCGCTTATGCCGTGTGAGCTCTGTAGGACATGTGAGCCTTATAAAACCTTTGAGATGGCTTTTGGATCTCTCTGCGGCTCTCTGGGGTAGATTGGAAGCTACATTGACTTCATGCTGCTTTTTCTGTCAATCAGTTATTGTTTAGTCATCAAACGTATATACAGAAAATAATATAATACTAATAATAATATATACAGAAAAATGTGTCTCTATGATCCTCTCATTCTTTACTGGTTGCCATTTTGATCATGAGGCACCACTTACAGTATGGACTTACGGATATAGTATTTAGATTGGAATGCATATTGGATTTGTAAGTAGCCTGGCAGCTAATGTGGTACTGTGGTATCATGCTGTTATTTTGTCAGATGGGGAATTTTCCCGCCGTCACACAATCAATAATAAATAACGTGTAGAAATGTAACAAATTCTTTTTCATCACATTATTTTTTGAAGCAACTCTTTCTATTCAGGATCATCAGGATCATGAGTAGTGTGTAATCTAAGTATGCATTTAAAAGGCAAAGCAAATAAAACAAACAAACAAAACCAAAAACAACAACAATAATAATAATTTTAAAAAATTAAATAAAATTAATAATAATAAACTACCACACAACAGTCGTCACTGGACTATTACAGATAGATAAAAAGCCCAATCAAACTAAAATAGCAAAAAAAAGCAATATAAAAACAGACAACTTAATATAGCAAAGCTTAGCTCTGCCTCCATGATTAAAGAGTAGCACTTTTGAAAACATGCTCAATTACCTTGACATGTAGTCAGAATTTTATTCAAACTATCAGAGCTTTTGTTCTTCTGTCAATGGTGCCGGCAATGTTGAGACGTAATGAATGAAGAAGTACAGAGGCAGCTCACATTGGTGCTGTCAGAGGTCACAGTTGTTTAACAATGGAAACAGAAAATCCAATGACAACTGACTACTGACATGATCAATCTCGTTTTTTTTTTTTTTTTAATTATTGAGAGATCTTTGTTCAAGTGACAAACTTTGCATTTTATATTATTTAGCATTGTAAAATAGCAGAAGGGACGGCCCAGGGGGAGTAACCACATCACACCACTGACCAACACGTACATCCACGTACACGTCCCACAGGACGTTTATTCAGGGCTCATTACACATCTTGAAATCTCTATCTCTTTTCCTTGTCCCACAAAGTACTTAGTTAAAGTTATAGTTTGGTTTGGGGATTTTCTTTTGAGCAACATAATATATAATTTGGTAATACTAAAAATGTTACAATCAAAACAGTTTTCTGTTACATCAGCAGTCTAATGACAACTAAATATTATTTTTCATAGGTGACAGTAGTCAATTCAGTGTAGAGACTACAATATAATGTAGACTTAAGTATTTTTTAACCGGTGAAAATGGCTGAAGGTTGGAACTTTACTGAGAGGAAAAGCACAATTTTAAATAGCTCCCTGACTTCAGCACCACGGACAGCACTGCGGATTTTAAGCTTATATTTGAATGCACTATGGGGATCATTAATTCTACTTCGTTGATGATGGATAATTTAATCAGGTGTACTACACTAACGTGTGTAAGAGAATAACTCCGTCCTCTCTGAGATCACTCTCCTCTAGGTGGTAGAGAAGAGAGGGTGAAAGGATAAAAATGTATGGTGTATGTTGATAATTTTTTTTGTGGTAGGAATGATGATATAAATAATTAAATAAATAAATTAATAAAATAATAAATTAATAAACAAACAAACGAACATACATATATATATATATATATATATATAATAACCTGCTACTTTTTAAAGTGAAAATAGTTCAATCAATTCCATATTATTTTTTGGCTATCCGAAAATGTTGACAGTAAGCAGCATCAGTCTGAAAGCATTCAATCACTTATCTGTATTTCATATCAGTGGGGAAAAAAATGTGATAGTTTACGCTGCTGGCTGGTAAATCTTGGCCAGTTGATCTGATGTATTTCCCTTTTCAATAAAGGGTCTCCCGAGGCAAAGTGGTACACAGAGACAGACGTGTGAGCCTTTGGCCGTCTGTGAGTGTCTGCTCATTAATTAGGCCAGGGAATTCCTTAGGCCCACTTTCTGAGGGGGAGTTAAGACCAGATGGACTCTGTGAGGGGTCAAACAAAAGAAGAAAAAAGGGGCGAGATGAACAGACGCAACACACCTACACACCCACAAACAAACAATTGCAACATTGTCAAAATTGTCATATAAGATCAGGAATCCCCCCCCCCCCCACACACACACCAACCCTGCACCCCTACTTTATGGCCTAATAAGAAGCAGAATTAAATGCTGTAAACTGTTACCAACCCACTATCAACCTAAATTTGTGTTCTCTCCTGGAAAAGGGTATAATCTGCCACAAAGCCAGCTAGGCTGTGTTTGACCCATAAATACCCTGTTTGCATTTTGCTACAGTAAATCCTCCACCCTCTCCTGGTAAATGCCAAGTCAAAGAGGCTTAAAAAAAGATAGAGCAATGAATTTGTTGCTCATGAATACAGTTAATGTTGTTTTTCACATTTCATATGTTACTTGATTTGATTTTCTGTTATTGTTATTTCGCGTCTTAATCTTCTGGGAATGGAGTATACACTGTGAGTGTAGACAGACCGATAGGCAACAAAATTATTACCAGCCAAGACACTTCAAGCAAAACTGAGATGTTTACCATTACACTGTAGGAGATTTTAACCTTAATAATTGTTTTTGACATCCTATCAATCTGCTGCAAAGCAACAGAAATGTGAGGATTAAAATTACTTGACGGTACCCCATTAATTTTTGTGTGTTTATTTTTGCTCACTGTGGTTTTCTTTTCTCACTTCTTGTTTTTCAGAATTATGAACAAATACTGATGCTGAAGAAACTTAAACTAAAAGCATTCAGTGTCTATTCTCCACTATCGGAGGAGGAAAAAGATAATGATAATGAATGAACAGGAGGGGAAAATGTAAAAGATTCAGATAAAGAAATTGAAAATGACACATGGAGAGTCATTTTGGCTAGCGGATTCTGAGAGTTGGAGAAAAAGCTGGAAATAGAGTTAGTGAGAGAATGGAAGAGAGTCATGATAGAGAGAGATAAAGAGAGAGAAGGAGGGAGGGAGGAACAGTTTGATTGCCAGTGTCAGGTAGTTTGACTGGTTGGTGACAGCAGGCTCCTGCTCTAACCACATGGCCTGTCTCCTTAGCTATCAGCCCAGCTGCATGGGGAATGTCCCTAGGCCTGACATTTTGACACGGGCGCCACGTTGACAAATAGCTGGAGTTTTCACCTCCTGCTACACTGTCTGTTTCCTGCTAAACCATCCCTCGCTTACTGTATGAAGTGAGGGGGGTGGGAGGGCTGACAGATTTGCTGTCAGGCTAGGGGCTGCTGATCGAGGTCTCTGTGGGTGGCAGCTCATACAAAGAGGGAGGGGTGGGGTGATGCCGGCCATTGACAGAACACTTGAGCCAGATTTGGGGCTTTTTGCATACTGATGACTGCAGTTATATCGCAATATCCCCCACTTCCACCTCCCCAAAACCCACCTCCTATCTCAATGGTGTAGCGCAGCACAGTGAGGTCCATAACACGGCACGCCAAGTTCTCAAATGAGATGGAGGTGTCTTCATGTAAAAGGATGGTGGAACATTGCTGCATACAGTTTTGATTCCAGTTTAAAATTATTTTAGGTTTGAGAAAAATAAGACAAATTGTTTTGTTTTGGATTTTTTTGTCCAGACTGCTTTGCTGGCTCTGAGGAGGTCATCCATTTATTGGAAGGTTAGTGGTTGGATTGCTGCTATTGGCAGTCCATTCTAATTAGTCAAGATACAAATCTCCAATTTGCTTCAAACTTCTGTTCCATCAGTTTCTGATTGTCTAATTTACTATTGCAGATGGGCAAAGTGCTGCCTTGCTTACTCACCTCCTTCCTCCGCTGTATTAATGTTGTCAAGTGCTTTAGGTGGTCAATGAGACTACTTACCATTTTTCTTTGTTTGGTCACAATTACGTCAACCACAGAAAATACATTGAAGGCACTGTTTTAGCTTTAATTGCTTTAGTTTTTCTTCTCCATCAAAGGATATGGAATGAACATATTTGTATTTGTTTGCTGTCTCCTTTTTCTGTCTCGTCTGTCTCTCAGTCTTAGCTAAAAAAACAAACATCCAGGTGTAGATGCATGTTTCTGTCTCCATGCATCTATGAGTTGGTTCTGCTTTGGTACCAGTAGGGCTTTAAGTGCTAGCTGGCTGTTATTATGGTCCTGTATTGATTAATCCTCTCGTCTGTATAACCTCCAGCTCACTTTGAGGTGTCCCCAGCGTGCCTGCACAGAGTACACTGTATGATTAATGCCCATCTCCTGAGTCTATCCACTACAGAGCACCACGTCAGGGCAGATTTGTCAGCTCACAAGTATAGATTAGTCCACGTCTCCTTCTCAACTTTAGGGCCACCATTGTCTTGTAGTGTAAATCTGTCTCCTTTCTCCACTTTCCCCCCACTCAACACCCCTTTGCTTGTGAGAAGACAGCAAAAGGCATTAAACAATTCACTCAATAGATAACCTAGTATATGCTTGACTTTCTTTTCTCACACTATTCTCACTTCCACCCCATGTCCCTCCTCTTTCTCTTTCCTCATATCTCCCACTGCTGAAATGGAATTGGATCAAAGAGAGAGAGAGAGAAGGGGGTTGGGGGTTGAGTGAGGGCTTCCTCATTGGGTTTTGTTGAAATATTTATAGGTCAGGGTTGACTGGTTAAATTGAATATCTATGCTGATCTCACTTGCCTGTTTAACTTGCGCCTAGGCAAATATGTTTCCTAGGTGATAACCTTTTATGTACCAGTCTGACTTCATTGAAATGCATAGAGATAAAAATGTGTCACACTTCACAGCAAAGCTAGGCAGCCAATGATGCTCGATTATTCAAATGATAATTGACCCCCACCTGTAGCTTGCTTATATTCAGTAGTCAATCATTTCATTCGCTGTTAAGATATGGAGGAAATACATTCTGTAATTTACATTACAAACCAGTGGTGAATGTCAAGTACCCAGGCAAGCCATTTGTGTGGAGAAGAATGGGAAAAATATATGGCCAATTATGATTTCCAATCTTTTTAATAATTTAAATGCTGTTGATATGTGAATTACTGGCAGCATAGCTCTCAGTCTATACTCTGTGTTTATTTCCTAGCAGTGTTATTTTCCTCCTAACAAATGACTTGATGTTAATCTTCATATATAATTTTCATTTGTCTGATATAATGGGTTCTAGTGGCTTGCTGTCAAAGGCTGATAAATTGACATGCAGTATCATAACACCAGAATGTTGACCAAGACAGCCCCCCCCCCCTCCCCCTCTTCCACCACAGGGCACTCACCATAATGAATGAATGCATATTCATGTCTGCACAAACACACGTTAGGTGAACACTTTCAATTGTTTGACACTTTTGCAGTGGTAGCTTTGTTCCTCATTTCTGTCTGTTCGGGGAATTTTCCAGAAAACCACCAGTGGTTTGTCGGTTTCTCTTCACCATTGCAGTTTGCATTTCTGTGTGATCTGTTATAACATTTACCAGCGTGTTCCAGTGCTGTCAGTTTATCTTGGAAAACACATTATATTGATACAATTTGCATACATTTCTAAATGGAAGGTGCGAAAGCGTGCTTGGGATCTATGCCTGTTTGTTTAAAGTCAGCCAAAGCTCTATAATTAGCAGTGTTTAATTATGGAAATGGGTGCCGAGGAGAATTTCAAACACACTTCTTTCCTGGATCATTAGTCGCAGGGGCAAAAAATGAAATGCTTTCAGCAATGAAGGGTTCATATTTCAAGCTTATAGCTGCTAAAAGGCTGTACTCAGAAAATCAATTTTATGAAAGTCCGTTCAGCACTAAAGGGAGTTCCATGCAACTAAGCAATTTTGAAATAATGTTGGTGGGGGCCTGATTCATGGATGGTAACAGGACTTTACTCTCCTTGGCTGAGACATTATCCTCTAAGCCCAGGTCAGAGATCAACTTCTGTTTTAAATCAACCTCTGTTTAGCATAACTCGATTCTTAAAGCGCTGCCCACAACCCCTCTCTGAATAGAAAAGTAGTCTTCGCCAGGCGGAGACAATACAGCACGCCAGATCAGAGCTAATGAAAGCTGTGTGAATTCTTAAGAAGGGAATGGGAGAGACTTACGCTCAGGTAAACCTAACCTTGACCTTGTGAACTGTTAGTCACACTTTTCCATATAACAACATCCTAACCTTGCCTGCAACCTCACACACTGACGGTAAATATGCTGCTTCACCATGCCTCTCGGCGCACAAGCTATAAATCCAGTCCCCATTTCTTTTCTCTTTCTTTTGATAGCCCCACAAATTAAGGCGGGTGTTATTCCATGGTACTAAAGATATGGACGACACATGTGCAAGGGGGACTGCCGGAGATGCATGGGAACATTAGATTTCCCAGCCTCCACTTTGGAAAACCACACCACCACCACACAGCGCCCACACACTCTGCAGGCGGCCCCTTATGTTACTAGCTTGTTGTGGAACTTTGGTGTTTTTTTGGTGTGTGTTCTGCACTCTCCAGTGGCTGTGGCTACGGCAGCAGTGGGGGACATTTTGGTTGGGTCATTTAAACTGGGAGGTCACATAAAACAGCTTCAGCCATACTGGGAAGGCTGGCCCACGCTCCTCACTGGGGATTCCCATTAGGCAGATTGATTGTTTCCTCTCTTCTCAGCCTTTGATTCATGTCTTCCATCTGAGCTCTAATGAGCCGTCGGTCGTATGGCACCACTCAGGGCATCTGTGCATCGGCCCCTGTACTGTACATAGCTAATAAGAGGCACATATTATATTTTGAATACACACACGCACACACACACACAAACGCACACACATGCCACACAGAGTACAGTCACATATGGGACGTGTGCTGTCGGGTGCTTTCTAGCAGGTTGAACACCTTGTTCTTTTCATTAGGTATACTCAGCTGATAAAAATATGAATGACTTTAATACTTTAGAGATGTGCAGAGCTTCTTAAATGAAAACTCAGGGTGCATCGTCCTGTTGTCCTCAGAAACAAAACATTTTCTTTTTTTTCTGTTGAATGCTGGTCTGTGCGGTGAATGTGAACACATGCCATTTAAAAGAGAGGAGGAGGCAAGGTTTACTACCCGCCTCCACAACCGTTATTTACAGCCTCAGTCAGCCATATATCCGCCATCAGCCACTTTTACGGTACACACAGAATGATAATTATGATAACAATAATGATTACCTATATAAAATATCTTAACTGCACTGGCGAGTATAAATAAGCTATATTCTTACTTGATAGGCTTGCTCTATGTTCCTCAGTGAGGAGATAAACTAAGCACCACTTTCCTAAAAAAAACCCCCCAAAAACCTGCAGCCTCCAGCTGATATTGATTTACAGCCATTTTTTTTAAAATTCTGGATATTTTTTTACTTTGGAAATCTTGGAGGGTACAGGCTCCATAACAGTATTTCAAGAAGTTGTTAAATATATATATATATATAAAAAAAAAAAATATATATATGTGTGTGTATATATATATATATATATATATATATATATATATATATATATATATATATTTGGCCTCTTTAATCTGTCAACAATTTTAACTGCCAGCTGTAGGCGGACATATTTGTTTTGGAAATATTACTTACGATGATGTTTCTCCCCAGTTTTACTAGACCTAGATGCCTTTAGGCATCTTACCTTTGGTTTTTATGTGCCACTGTGCGTTCAAGATATTACAAATAATCAGAAGTGTGTATGTGTTAGAGAGAAAGACGGTGATTTAAAGAGGCAAAAGCCAGTGACTGGAAGGGGAAAAATGTCTAGAGGCAATACCTCAGCTTCAGTGAACTTCATATGAACTAAGCAAGTGGAGATAGGGCCACAAACACATGCTGCTCGATGGTATTGATTGAAGAGAATAAATGAATGTATGCCAAACATAACAGATAAGTAATGACACAGTTCAACACATTCATCAGTGTGTGCTGCGGGGTGGCCCGAGCTCTCCTCTGTTTGTATTTGTTTAACACTGGGACTCCTGGCATGTGTTTGCAATGTTTTGAATTTGTTTGAAAAAAGAAGAGCACAGACAACACACCTACATTTGAGCTGAAACACCTCAGGTTGACTCCACATTGTATGTGGGGAGAACTGTCTCTAGAGGTCACTGCAGTTCCATGGGTGACAGATAGAGTAGAGCTGAGGCCAGAAACAACATCCTGTTAAACAAAACCACTTAAACAATAGGCATGAACTGGAAAGAAGAGGCAATAGCTAAGAGAAACCAGAGAATAACACACTGAGTGTCACATAGCCAAATCCCCACTCACAGATCTAAATCCACATGAAGCAATTCTGAGTGCTAATAGCAGGAAATTCACACTAAACCTGAATGTCCCATAGCCGCAGTTAAAAATGTCAGCCACATACATTTACACAAGTACTGTGCTTACATTTTTGAGGTATTTCTGTTTCAATTTTCTTTTTTCATGTTACCTTATGATTCTCAGTTCCTGTCAGAAATATACTTTTAACTCCACTGTCTGTATTGTTACAGCACCACTACAAAATATTATTAATTCAACAGAAATTGTTTAAAAGTCATATTTACCACCATGTAACTTGCAGTGGGAAGAATGATGCCTATGTAGTCTCATTTTACTCCCTGAATTCTTCTTCACTATGCTATATACCCTAACTGTAATGAGAGGGTCAAAATATTTAGTTTTTGCGTAACTATATTACACACTATTGACCATATCAGTGATCATTATGTATATATGTGAATGTCTTATAGTCTCCTTCTGATCCTCAACAAGGTGGGGTCCGGGTTCGAGTCCTGCTCTGTGCGGAGTTTGCATGTTCTCCCCCTGTCTGCGTGGGTTCTTCTCTGGGTTCTCCGGCTTCCTCCCACCTCCAAAAGCATGCGCTTCAGGTTGATTGGCCATTCCAGATTGCCCGTGTGTGTGTGTGTGTGTGTGTGTGTGTGTGTGTGTGTGTGTGTGTGTGTGTGTGTGTGTGTGTGTGTGTGTGTGTGTGTGTGTGTGTGTGTGTGTGTGTGTGCACCTTTAGCGAGCTGGGATAGGCTCCAGCTCCCCATGACCCACAGAAGCGGATGAAACAGGTAGGAAAATGAATGAATGAATGAATGAATGAATGAATGAATGAATGAATGAATGACTGAATGACTGAATGAATGAATGAATGAATGAAAACCAGATGAAGATGTTTCACATTTTAATTAATTTAACCCCATCATTATCAGTACATTAGTGAAGTGATTTGTAACATAACATACTAGCATTTTTAATCCATGAAGGCATAATTATAACATTTACTTCAGCACTTTTCAGAATATTCCTTTTATCACTTTAATATTTTCATTCAAAGTCAACCTGATTAACTGAGAAACCTTGTCACATACAGTCATACATTATACATGGTACAATGTAGTGATTTTTTTCCCCTGGATTCTGTCATGGACAGCAGAACGAACGTACCCTGTACTGGGATTGAATTGTATCTTGATACTTAGACTGGGGAAACTCTGACTTTCTGATAGGTGGATGACCACCCTGAGAGTTTTTACACAGTGGTATTGAAATGTTTAGATCCCAGCAGTTCTTCACAGCTTATATTAAGCACAAATTCAATAGAATTGACTTTTGCACCACAATATCCACATACTGTAGGTCAGAGAATCATTAAATTTTCATTTCTTGATCCTCAGCTTCTCTTTTGGGAAGGATGAGAAGATGAAAAGAATGAGTAAAAAAGATGACAATGGATTTTCACTTCTCTTAAAAACACAAAAAATAGTTTTGGTTTTGCCTATAAAAGTATAATTTTAATCTTGTACAGGAGAAGAAAAAAAAGGGAACATGCTGCCAGGCGCCTCTCTCCCACTAATTCTATTACACCGGGTTATTTTTGAAAGTTCTCTCTCTAAACATATAATGTCGGTTGTACACTGGGAGCTGCTGTTCCATGTGCTTTGTTTGTATTGTGGTTGTGGTCGCATTGGGGCTGAACCCGCCTGCTTCCAGTGAGCTGATGGCAGCTTCATGGTCCACCATGCCAAGTTTAAAATTAGTAACAAATTTAATATGTACTCCTCTGGCATCCGGTGCCTTTTGTAGAGTGCAAAATGGTCTGATAGTTTGTCATGGGGTCTCTTTGGAAGACCACAAGCAGGCCCAATATAGAAACTCCAATTGGAAGACAGAAGGACGAAATCTAGAGCAGATGCGGATAATGTCTACAGTGATCAGACTAAGAAAGCTGAAGCACTAACACAGGACCACCAAGAAACCGCCGCCATCACTGGCAAAGGGGAGCAAGCGCTGCTCCATGCATCTTCCCCATGGCCACAGCCTCAAGGCCAAACTATTAGCATGACCTAAACGACAAAACCATGCTCCTGTTAATGGCATAATCGTGAAGGAAAATGATTTATGAGTTTCATTTTTAGGGATCACTCTCCCCATAACTCCTAATATGGAGGGAAAATATCTGTTTCCAGTAAGGGAGCCCTCCCATAATGCCTTATAGGCTGTTAATGCATGGAAAAGAACATATTGGTGTCATAAATCTAGATTTCAAACTCGACAGCATAAAACATAGTGCGGGATTACACAAGGGGACAACAGTGAAGAGTTAAAGCAAAGCAAAGGATTATAGTACATCTCAACCGCCTTGGATGGGGAGTCTTGAAGTTTAAGGTAATTTCTATTAATAGTGCTTCATCTACAGATCTCCACTTAGCTTCCTGTGCCATCCATCACATCCTCAGCTGACCAGAGTAATGCACGGTGGATTTACAACATGTTTTTTAGGACGGATATGACTTGAGTTTACTTTTGACTGACTTTGTTAGTTTCAAAAGGGATTTTAGGTTCACATGTTGCGGATAATTTCTCCCATAAATGCAATATATATATATATATATATATATATATATATATATATATATATATATATATATATATATATATATATATATATATATATATATATATATCACTTTTCTTTCTTGTTCTTTCTATGTGGGTGCATAATTCATCACGTCTTAAATTTCTCCAAAAAGACACATTCATGAAAACAATATAATACGCTTAGGTTGTGCTTATCCAGAAACTGAAACTTAGGAGGTGTATGTATATTTTACGTTCAAGTCATAGCTCCTTGACAAGCACAGGGTTCATCTTACCTGCATTTTCCTCCCCTGGTTGTGTGAATCACAAGGCTTATAATTCACTCTACTGTAGTTTGGCCTCTGACCAATAGAGGGAAGTCATTGACTTATTTCTGACATGTTACAGCAGTACTCTTCACTTTCCTCCTCTGTGTTCTTGTGGTTCTGATTAAAAAAAAAGTTGTGTTAGTTATTACTTTTAGACACCTCCATCATGCAAGCAAGCAGCCGGACTCCTTAGGAACGGGTCACAAGCCCTGATTAAAAGTGCCTTCCTGTCAGGACATAAATATTTGTCAGCCCACCTTTGACAGGCAGGCGAGCGTCTTTGCTCTTTTAACACATGAAAGTGTAAATGGAAAACACTTAGGGTTGGGCTGCATCAGTCATAGCTGGAATCAGATGGCCAATAAAACAGGTGTAATTATGATGCTCCATCATTTGACATAGCTTAGGGGTTTGGTCTATTTGTCTGCTTACTATAATTGAGATACAAGATAAATACAAGATAACTACGTTGACATAAAATCCAAAAAAGACATTCACGCCAAAAGGAATTCACATTTCAAAAACAAACAATGGTAGGATTTTTTTTAACATTACTGTGTGTTTCCTGAACAAAGAAAACATCTAACTTTTTCACATTTATCAAACTCCCTGCATTCACATTCAATGTGCCCAGTTTTAAACCGCACGTGTTTACAAGGAGTTAGAAACAAACAAACAAGTACTTAAATCACACACACATACAGAGAGAGAGAGAGAGAGAGAGAGAGAGAGAGAGAGAGAGAGAGAGAGAGAGAGAAATCCCACAAATAATAAAAAATAAAATGAGTACAGTACTGTGTTTTTTCTGGGATTACTGTGTTTTGAGCTTAGCATGAACTTTGAATGTGTGGTCTGTCTCCCCCGTCTTTCTTAACGTCCTCTCGCCTCAGCTGTTTACCTTTCTGCTGCAGATTGCAGAGTGTGTTCTGACTACCCCTCTTTGATTCCTCTCAGCGCTCTGCCTTATCAAAGCCGGGTCAAGTCCGGCACGCCAACATATCAACAAAACCCCGGTATCAGCTATACCCTGCTTTATGGCTCATCTATTGATGGTGCTTGGTCTGAGAATATTCTTTTTGTTTAGGGAAAAAAAGAAGAAGTGATTTGTCACTTCTCATTACCTCCAATATTTTATATTGAAAGGAGTTCATTCTGACTTACGGGTCATCATGAACTCCAGAAGCTCTTGTTTTTGATCAAATGCACTCTCTGGGTATATAAATGTCACATAATTGCTTTATTGTGTCTTTTCTAGCTGGTTTTCATGAATAGGTTTTTGGCATTTTCACAATAATGATATGTTTGTAATAATGAAGATTTTATTCTTGAAATGCCTGTGCATTCCTTTTTATGTCTGTTTGATATCTATGATGGCCTTGAGTAAGAGTAGCCGATGTAGACATCGGGCAAGCCTGGAGACTCTAATGGAGCTAGCAGACATTTACTATTGGTACAGTTAATTTTGCTGTATATTTGTTAAGGTAAAAAGAAAGTAAAAAACAAACAAACCAAAATCAGAAAAAAACCCAAACTAAACAGTTCCAGAGTCTCCAACAGAGAGAAGCTGCTGGCTACACATCCTGCACTTCGTTTGTCAAATCTGCAGAGGTGTTGGTACAGGTTGTGCTCAGAAAATTGGAGACATAAATTGAAGAGAATTGATATATGCTGCTTTGCAGTATACTGTTGCTAAACATTGCAGCTATCTGCAGTCCAAATGGCCTGCTCTGGAAGCTGTCACTAGAACACCTTCACAATGGTAAATAATGCTGACATGCTTCTCACTAAAATCATCTTAATGCAGAGTTGATCTAAAGTTTGATTTGTGACCAAGTAATGTGAAAGCACTAGTCTGTGTGTGTGTGTGTGTGTGTGTGTGTGTGTGTGTGTGTGTGTGTGTGTGTGTGTGTGTGTGTGTGTGTGTGTGTGTGTGTGTGTATATGTGTGTGTGTGTGTGTGTGTGTGTGTGTGTGTGTGTGTGTGTGTGTGTGTGTGTGTGTGTGTGTGTGTGTGTGTGTGTGTATAAACTGCATTTTTGATCAATTATAACTGTTAAAGGGCAGAAAAACACAAAACATAAAAACAGTGTTTCGGTCCAAGAATGTTTTCACTATTTTCATCTCCACCAACATCTACTAATTCATCTTCTGTATTTACTAAAATCATTAACTTTTGTTTATGTGATCAAGTTCTGACATGGTCATTTTCTGAAATGTTATAAGGCACTGGAAAAAGTGTGTTTAAAGCTAAGGATTGCAACAGTGGAGACTCAACCATGACATAATAAAAGTATAGGGATTACAAAACTAAATAATGACGTAAAAGAAAGAAAAAAGACTTGGATAATTGCTAATTGTCTTGAATCTGTTCTATTTCAACTATAATTATTAACAGCTTAAATAAAATTTTAGCAGTAATGGAAACTATGCAAAAGTTGTAAAATGGCCTTGACTTCAAGGTATGATGCCAAAACATGATTTTTTTTCTCATGACATTTAACTTTCAGTACACTGCCTGTCAGTCACATAAGTCTCAACTCCTCCTTCCTGTGAATCACAACCTTTGTATGAGAAATGTGACTAAAATGTGTTTTAACATTACCTAAAACTACATGGCTTGTGGAGACTACAGAATAGGATGATTTACACCTACATTCTTCATTCATAACAGTTGGGATGCTGTTAGTGATACATTTTGACTTTGACAGCAGCAGCAGAACATGTCAAACAAGTTGAGACAGAGGCAACAAAGCCAGTTTAAAAAGTTCAGGGACCACTGGAACATTCCACAAGTAATCAGGTTAACTGAAAGCATGTAACCGAATTATGATGGATAGGTAGATCACAAGAAAAGATGAGGAGGTGTTCCATAATTTTTTCAAACATAAAGCTACGCAGGCTAATAAAGGGGTTCATAAATTTGTACAACGGAAATTGAAACCTCTGTTTTAGTCCATGTTTTAAAACAGTGCCCAAATTTTTTGGAATCATTTTTAAAGTTAAATAGACAACATAATTCCAGGCCAATCAATGTCCAGCATAAAGAAGAAATAAAGGCGAGTAAGATTTAAAAACTGATATGCAGATATTATTCATGGGTATTACATAGCAGAGCAAATTTGACCACAGGAAAATTTCACACAAAGTTAGCACAATCTGCACAATGTAGAAATGTGGGCAACATGTGAAAACTTCTCATGGTGACTTTCAGTAAAAATCTATTTCATTGTGTTTCCATGACAGTTAGTCCTTCCTTACTGGATCGGAGCTTCTCAACCTGCTTAGTTTTGCATGTGCTGTAAGTAAATGCAGCAATCTGCTCCCATTAATCCCTGATTATTCCATTCTGTAGGTTCTGATAGGCCAGATTGATTGACACTGACTTTCAGAGATGGACATAAATCACTGAACAAGAGCAGAGGTCATGAAAACAAAGATTCCAAGCTTTTTTTTAACGAAATGGCAGCACTGTATTACTTTGTGCCATGGTCCTGCCTGGCACATTCAGATCCAGATGGGAACTAATTTGAAAGGGCAAAGGTGCTGGAGCAGATCACTCTCCTTCAAGTATAGCAACAGCGATGGAATGGAGGCCCGGATTCTTTCAGACACAAACAGCACAGGTGGTACAGAAAGAAGCCAGGGTCACAGCGCAATGGCTATCCAAACCACACAAAGCCAGCTTTTCATCCTCTCTCTGGCTAGTCCACCAAGTCCATAATTGTCTTTGACAAAACTCATTAGCAGAGGCCTTGTAGCAACATTAGCAATCAGAAATTCCATGAACAGAGACATGCACAGAAACAATGTCCCACACACATTTCATTGCGCCTTTTGACAAAATGTAATGAAGTGTGTATATTATCCCCCTCATCTGAACTCCGAGCCACTCTTACAAAGCCTTTGCTTCATGAGCCTTAGTTGCCCAGCGTGGGACACATCAAATGGCACCTCCATGCCGGCTCTTTTGCCGGAGAGGGCAAATTATAGATTGAAATGACAACGAATGAAGCGGGTTTAGACAATGCATGAATGAATGAATGTTGTTGTTGTTGTTCTTGTGGCTCCTGTGTAGACAAACAAGCCATTGCTATCATGTAAGAATAATTTTAATTATTTTTTTCTGGCACATGGTCAGTGGGTGAAGTCCTAAATGAAAAGTGCACGTGTTGGTTGATCCTAAAGTCATTGTAACAGTCAACGTTAAACTGGGCTCCCTTGGCCCTGGTTAAGGGAAATGATGGTTAAATAACAAAGGCATTAAACAAGGCATTAAACAAGATTGATGTTGTGCTCTTAAACCCCCTCATTTTCCCATCAAAGACAGGCTGTGTTATGTAGGCTATATTATAAATTAATTGGACACGCTTTATAAAGCCCTGGTGGCGTATGTAGGACGTCCTGTACATTGCATGTAATACCATACTGTGGTTTATAGTGATTTGAGATATAACAGTTAAATATCTACACCTTCAACAGTTTCATTCTAAATGCTGTACTGATTACTACTTGCAGACCAGGACAGGAGAAACAAAAAAAAAACCAAACATCTGTAAATCACCCAACCCCATATTTAAACTATTGATTGTGCAAAGCAAGAACAAATATTAAGGTGACTTACAAAATTTAAAAAAAATAAAGAAAAATATGTATGTAACTTTCACTGATGTAATATATTCACTTTCTTTCAAAGAGTTGACTGATGTCTGTTCTGTTCTGCCACGCAGTATTTGCTCTTTATTTTATGAGTGAAGCTTCTGTTTCACGTATTTTAAATTATAATGCTCATAGTTATCATCTTCAGAATCATAATTCAGGCTCTAAATATAAATGTGAAAGTGTCACACATGCCAAACATTGACTTTCAGAGAACACTCGCAGTGTCAGGCAATGGGATGGCCTATTGACTTGAAAAGAACAGAGGATACAAGCAGCAACTTGACCCAGTAAAGATCAATGATCCGTGTCAGTGGAGGAGAGGTGGGCAGTGGACTGGATGAACTCTGAAGGAAGTGTCTGATAATAACAGACATGTGAGTAATAAGAGAACCTCTGATTTCATACAAGGGGAGGGTCAAAGATTAAGAATGTCAAATCTATTTAAGTATTCATGTTTACCACCACTTGTTTTTCTTCTTTTGCATATTTGTGCTACTTCACAGATTATCTAAAATCTGTTTTGGATTATGGAAACATGTTCTTAGGCATCCTCTGCCCCTCCCCAGTGAAAAATGTAATTTACCAAAGCGGAGGGTGTGTATTAGGGAGATTTAGTTGTTCATATATAGGCTACCTAAACAATTTATTATTATGTTGCCTTGTAGTTTGCACAGATTTCATGTCTGTCCTCAGATTAAGGATGTTTTTCTTCGGCCCTGTATCCACCAACATCAACAATAACAACTTCACTATGCTTAACATCAGTGTATTTATCTGTCTTTCATTCATTTGTTAAACTATGTTCCTCGTCTTATCAGTGTCAATAAAACTGAAGTAGCTTCTGATTCGTGTCATCCAGACGAACGTGCCTCCCGACGTGCTGCATTTAGAACAGACACTAATTGACCTGTTAGCTGCTTCATGCATACATTGATAAAGTAGCCCATTAAAGCCGTTATCTGTGCTTTCCCCCAGGTACATCGGCATGGTGTCAATTTCATTGACTATGCATCATTACCTTCAATGGTACGAGGCAGCTTTTCTTCACACCTTTTGACTTAATTCAGTTTGAATGTGAATAGTTAAGGCACACCTACAGTATGTTCCAGTGTGAAGAACAAATCATCATCCTCCTGACTAACAAATGATGAGGAAGGGTCACAGGTAACTAATACCCACAGTGTCAATACAAACTGCTAGCAGGAAGCTCATCAGTTTTCATTAACGGGACTTGTAACTACAGGACTACAGACTGATTACATGTCATGTGATTCACAGCAGGTACATCTACCCTTTTGCTCCTAATATTTGGCTGAACATATATTCTCTTTTATAGTGGAAAATAAATGCAGCTCCTGGGATGGCATATAAAATCTCCAAATTGCATCATGAAGAATATGTAAATTATCTTTAGCCTATATATATATATATATATATATATATATATATATATATATATATATATATATATATATATATATATATATATATATATATAGTATATAATATAATATACACATAGTATACATTTTCTTCTTCTTTCTTTCTGCCATACCAAGATCATTTATTAGAATTCAGATTAACATAACATAGAAAATCTTAGTTATTGTTACTGACCTTCCATCTTTTCCGACACTAAAATTATCTGTGCTATATCACATTTAAAACGTAGGCTTCCATGTTTTTTTTTAATGCAACTAAACAATTAAACACTCAGCTGTGTCTTATATTATTGTCTGTAGGCAACAGTAAAATAAGTTTCACTGACTTGTCAAACTAAACTTCCAGATAAAACAGTGTGTCTCAGTCGCAGTCAGTTTTTTGTTTGTTTGTTTGTTTGCTTCACAACTATTTGATTATGAGGATCAATTTTATGCAGGCCATCAGCAGTAATCAAAGACTACAGTGATCATCTTATTAGAGTTGTCTGTCAGAGAGTAACAGAAGTTAGCCCATAATGAGAGGGGCTATAGACAGATCAGACAAATCAAAGCGCATGTGAAGGGCCATGTGAATTTGTCTGCCAGGTTTGATCTTACAAATGGCCTTTTAATCAACACAATGTTAAGTTAAGGCAGCGCATTATTACACAGGGGACAAAGCCCCATTCAGTCTATGCCTCTGCCTCTGAACATTACCAAAGTATTTGATGCCACTTTTGATTAGATGCTGACAATTCAGAGACACTGTCCTCCTTTTTTTCTCTCCACAACTTCAGGATTTCACTCACGTTCCCCTCTTATGACTTTCCACGAGCGTCGTGTCTTCATACATCGAGTCAAAGTGATCAGCTTTGATCAAACGCCCACCAGCAAATGTTTTAATTGGTCAATCGCGCTTTGGGCTTGACAAATAACAACAACAACAACAACAACAACAACGAAAAGGAAGGTTGTTTTTTGTTTTTTTTTTATAAAAATGTATTCTTATAAAAAACGTCGTGAATGGCAAATACAGAAGAAGCTCACATTTGAACACACTGACAAAACGCTTCAGGTCCACTCTTGACAAAGGGGGGATCCACATCCGACAGGCTTTTCTCTGTTACATCAGGCAAAATGACACAAAGCCACAATAAAACTCAACATGGAACAAAATACTTTAAAGAGATACAAATTCAACCAATGTGCACATTAAACAATTAAGAAAAAAAAAATACTGAGCAAAAATAATAAATACACAGACAAATAAATTGCTTTGCTACATTACACGATTGCCGTTTTTTTTTTTTTTTTTAATTTGACCAATGCTCTTCCTTTGCATCTAGAATGTTTGCATAAAGTCTTTCCATCCATGAAAACAAAGTTGTGCAAAATGATAGCCACGTCCACAGTTTGACAGCTCTCACTGCTGAAGCACCAGGTAGCTCCCATCTCTTATGCTGCTGCTTCGACTGCCGTTGAACCACTGAGTCCTTTAGTGCATAATACATGTTTTATTATTTATTGTCGTATAGATCCCAGCGATCTGGCTGAGAAAGGAACACAGGAAGGGATTAAAATGTGCTCCCAAAATAATAAGGTTAATAAAGTAAAAAAAAAAAAAAAGTTTTGTATTGCCTGTAATATAAATTAGTATTTTTGTTTTGTTTTGATGTTAATATCAGTCACTACATTTGCATTCAATAAAAACAAAATTCATGCTTTATGTTTAACAAAATGTGAGTGAATGAGTGTCAAATGTGTGTGTGTGCGTGTGTGTGTGCATGTGTGTGTGTGTCATGACTACACTGGTCTCTTCTGGTTCAGTGCAGACTCTCACCTGATTCATCTCTTCATTACGGGTCTGAATGCAGTGACCTTGTCATCCTGCATGGTCCCAGAGGCTTCACGGAGGTCAGATGACTGTGTGCCTGCTTTGCCATCAGAGAATCCTGAACACCCAGAGAAATGCACATCTAAGAAACTTTCCTCAGATACAAGTTGACATGAAGTGTCTCACCACTTTTTTACCATAATATTTAACTTAAGACAAACCTCTACATTTGTGAGATTAAAACTGATTTTACCCCTACCTAAAACTGATTTTAACATAAGATGTCATACCTTCAATAGTGGAGAACTGAAACGTGTCTGGGAGTGCAGAATAGGATGAACAATGCAGTTGAAGGTCCTTTTGACTGTAGCTGCCAGCGCCGTAGACCTTCGAATTCAATGATGTGCCCTCAGGGAAGGGGCTCTCAGTATTGGTAACACTGACAGATTCAACGAGGCCTCTCATGCCCCCACACTGTCCAGTTGAAGTCCCGGTGAGCCTGGTGCTCTGGAGCCGGCAGTCTCCACTTGAGGTACCTGTCCTCAGCTCCAAGCCATGCTGCTGAGAGCTCATTATGACTCCAGACGCTGCTGTACGAGCCAGAGACCAAATCCGAGGCTTATCTGATGTGTCAAAGTGCGACAGGGTCGGCGTACCTGTGAGGCCGATTGACGAGGGTGCCTTGGACACTACAGGATCCAGAAAGTTGGATGGAAGTGGAGGGAGGGTAGTGACATTTTTGATAGTGCAGGGGAGAGCATGGAAGCTGTTAGTTAAATTCAGGTTCAGGTCAGAAGTACAGTCTCTCTTTTGAGGGACGATCGACACAGCCATGGCTCTCTGGAGGTCCTGCTCACCTACAGCTACCTTTTCACAGTCACTGTCCAGCTTGTCACAGTCATCCTCATCCATATCCTCCAGATCACTGAGATGCAAATCCTTTTCCTCCTTGTAATCACTAGAATCTGCATGGAAAAACACATTTTTAGTAAAAAGTTGTTTGCTTTATATATATATAGAGAGAGACAATTTGCTCAGAAAACTTTTCAATGTAATTTCTTACTGTAAATTGTTACTGTTTAGTCAATGTGATCGGAAACTATATTTCTATTTTTTTATTAATAACTAACAAGTTAGTAGTTTAAGTTTGTAACACAAAACAAGATGATTACCTTTGGTGACACAGTCCTGTACACTCTTGTTAAGCTCATCCTTCCTGTCATCACTGGCCTTATTCTTTGGTGACCAGGTCATCTTGTTTTCCTTCTTTAGCCTCCTCCGGGCATTGGCAAACCAGGTGGACACTTGGGTAAGAGTCATTTTGGTTATGATGGCCAACATGATCTTCTCTCCCTTGGTGGGGTAGGGGTTCTTGCGGTGCTCATACAACCATGTTTTTAGTGTGCTGGTGGTTTCACGAGTTGCGTTCTTCCTCCTAGCCGTGCCATTAAAATCTACTGTCCCATATCTTGACATGGATACATACGTGTGCACAAAAAAGAATGGCCATTAGTGCAGTGAAGTGTACTCTACACACTCAGGCATTCTTCTAGCCTTGCTGCTAGAAGTACAGTAAATGCAGCTTAACTCCTTGCAGGTTGCAGTGTGGGGTTACATTCAGACTTTCAATCTAAATGCAGAATATTCTGTCTGTGGATGGATGTTTTCAACAATCAGTGGTAAAAGGAATTTAGAAGATGTGTTAATTGCTCATGTTACTTAAAGTTGACAAGTATAAACATGGAATTTACCTGTCATATTGATACTGTCCCAGCGAGTGGTCATAGGGATAGTACGCAGCAGTCTGAGTGATGCCAGAGTGTAAAGTGCCTGTACTGTCCTTAATGTCATACTGTGGATTCTGTAAGACAGTGATGTTGTTAGAGGTTTACAACTTTTAGCCTTACAAATACATCATACAAATACATTTTTTCCCCACTTTCAGCTAAAAACAAATCTGTCCAAGCAGGGGTGATTTCAGCTAGAGTAGTCAAACACAAAATCTAAATACTAAAAAAATATTTTCACAAGTTTAAATTATGTGATCTTCGCATTCTTTCTTTTTATCATAGTATGGGTTTTTAAAAAAAATCTGTTTTCATGTTTAATATACATATTTTGCCTGCACAGTAAAATGTGCTTAAATTCAGGTGATTGAAGAAATGATTAAAAATAAGTTTCAACCTATCAATTCATCTTTTAAAAAATAAAAGTAATCTTGCACATTTCTATTTTAACCATTTAATCAACTTGAACAAACACCAAACACCAATAAAAAAAACCCCTCCACCCCCACCCACCCCAAAAAAGTGACAGTAACTTATTTGGAGCATATGATACCTGCATGACGTTAAATTAAGCGGCTTGTCGAGATGCAATGTTTTAGGTAGATTGATGAACAAAACCTGGTTGATCGATCAGTATATGAGCCCCCCCACCCCCCACCCCCCACCGCTTTAGCGATGAGGATGAACCCACCAGAGTGGAGTAGATAGCGGACGGGTCTGTGCTGTAAGGGAAGTAGTTGGCGTAGTTCTGGCTGGCGGCGGCGGCTGCAGCGTACGGAGAGCTGTACACCCCCAGCGCTGCGTTCAGCTCCGTCCGGCTGCTCGCCAGGAGCCGATTCTCGTATGACGGGCAGCAGAAGGAGGCAGCGGCGGTCTGGGAGCCGCCTGTCCCGTCAGAGACCGACCTGGAAATCGAATCGCAGCAAGTCGTACTGGGGTTTGCCGACACGAAAAACTGCATGAAGAGAATCGTGAATAGAGATTTGTCATTTGATGTTTCAAGGCTTATTTGGATGTGTGTGATTGCTCTACAGAGACGCACCGGGGGGAAAAAAAACAACAACAACAACAAACAAACAAACAAACAAACAAAAAACATCTGAATTAAGTTGCGCACTTCAGCATTGGGTCCAAAAATCTTAAAACAACAAAAATGTGAGCTGGTTTCGTTTGTCTGCATTTGTTCACATCTGCGAAGGTTGTCCTGAGTCAGGTGTCATTATCCTAACTTTTAAACAGAATTAATTCAAGGTAAGTCACTTTTCAGTGAATTCGGAACCAGCTGACATCATAAATAAATAAAAAAAAAGAACAATTTGAATACTGCAGTCAATGCAACTGGTAAGTTTGGGGGTTATTTCCTCCCCTTTTGACATTAACATGAACAGGGATGTAAAAGTCTTCTAGTTTAGTTCTTCAGTATGAAAAGATGAACTTTAACTTCGTTAAGAAAAAAAAAAAGATAAAGTAACATTGCTGTCCAGTAAATTCTATCCTATTTCAAGATTAGAATATTTCAGTTTTATATTTGTGTATTATCTTCCGAACGACAGAACGTTCAAAAATGTGATGGAGATAGAAGTTGGTGACAACTTTTCAATAAGAGTAACCTCACCGTCTGTCCTCTCATTGACTTAAACTTCCTCGAACTTGTCATTAGTCGCACTATTAGTTTATTTAAATGTGAATCAATCACGTAATTGAGTTGTAAAACTGCTCAAATTAAATCGGACAACTCGTTTAAACATCCTCAACAGTCCCGGTAATATAAATAGAAAGTTTGTGAATGCGGGAAGTGTGCGCAGCGCAGGAGCTCAGTCGCACCTCGGTGACATTCAATGTTATTGTCATCAGAAAACACACGTCAGTTCATTCATAATTCAGTGTAATTGCATACGTGTGCGTGTTTATCGATTCTCTGTTCAACAACTAAAGCACAAAATAAAAATAGCTGCCAGCGCTGTTAAACCAGTCCCTTCATTCATGGATGCTTCTCCAAAAAACCTGACGATATAAAACATAAAGTATGCAAATACTGCTAAATTGTATGCGTGTTTGGCGCGCATGTAAGTGTGTGTGTGTGTGTGCGATTGTGTGTGTGTGTGTGCGATTGTGTGTTCATATAATTTAGGAGAAATAAAAATT
The DNA here is from genome assembly GCF_040054535.1 of Antennarius striatus. Lineage (NCBI taxonomy): Eukaryota > Metazoa > Chordata > Actinopteri > Lophiiformes > Antennariidae > Antennarius > Antennarius striatus. The sequence goes on along the minus strand of NC_090776.1, from coordinate 27,266,566 downwards.
AAAAGAACCTTACCTGTGAAGTTGCATTGTAAGGGTATCCAAATTGTGAGAAAGACATAGCTGCTTCTTTTGTTACCATCAGCAATATTCTTCACCCTTGATCGATTGCAACCCAATTCTACTTCAAATCCACCGTCTCACACACATTTCCACGCGCGGCCTTTCGCTCAATAATAGATGACTTCACTCATAGGAGGGAGATTTTAGGCTGGTACCAGCTGCAGATTGTTTTATATGAATGAATAATGCCTCCAAGGACCCGTTAAGAAATGAAATTAAGCGTCATTAAGTGTAAAAAAAAAAATGTGTTAGCTGATGGAGGCTTAAAGGATAACGTAAGACTTGCAAGATATGGACTCTGCTTGTGCTATTATTTGTGGCTCTATAGTTCTTTAGCATTCATCCATGCAAGGTAGCGTGACGTCACTGTAATCCCAGAACGGCAGTGTACCAAGGATAGAGTAATGTCTTTGCCAATCACATCCAATGCAGGGTTTTCTTAAGGTGCACTGTACACAGTGTTGTCCTGGTTTTGTAATCTCTTTTTTTTTTTTTTTTTTTTTTTAATTTTACCGATTTGCGGAGATAATGTCGCGGAAAATGTCATTATTGTTCGTGATTGTTGGACTGTATCATGGCAACGCGTGGAAACCCTCTGCAAAGTTAAATCAGTCATGGGTGAACATCATTTTGACAGTTTGCTTAGTTTTTTTTTTTTCTTTTTTTTTTTCTGTACGCATTCCTAAACAGATTATTTTGTTCTCTCAAATATTTAAACTACAAAGTTTTCCCAATATGTGATGTTCAGAACTACAATTCTGTAAACTTATCATATTTTCAATATATTAATATTAAAGCTTTTTTTTTTTTTCTCATAAGACTTTTTTTTTTTTTTTTTTAATGCTGATTATTTTTTCGACCTCTCATCGACTCCTCTCCGGCCAGAGGTCCATGCCGGAGTTAACGACTATTATGTTTCTATCTTTCTCTATTATAAAGAGGAGTCCCAACCGGAACGTTGCGTGTGTGTGTGTGTGTATGTGTGTGAGTGTGCGTGCATGTGAGTGCGTGTGTGTGTTTGTGTGTGTGGGTGGGGTGGGCAGTGGGGGGTGGGGTGGGGGTGTTGGCAGGTCAATAGACTCGTGATTGATGCGCGCCTGGAGACCTACGTGACCGTTACGCGTAATGCGTAATTGTATCAATTAACAAATGGATACATGCCCTTGTTTAACCAACGAGTAACAGAGTGAAAATATGCCTTAGAGGTGAAATTCGAAGATCCGCGTAAGGGGAAAAAAAAAAAAAAAAAAAAAAGACAGTGGAAGCCCTGCTCCCCAGTCTAATTAAATATCCGTGGATGGGGACGACGAGAATTGCATTTTAATTGAATGATTCTCACTTGAAAGATGGGTAAGAAATGATGCTGCCTCACAGTGAATGAAACGAGAAATAATTTGAAGCCTTATTAGATCAGCAGCTCAACCATCACCAGTTCTCTCGCTCTCCTCCATAAACATAAACAATCTGTACCCCCCCCCCCTCCCCATGTGGTGTGGAGCTGGGACAGGGAGGGAGGAATGGAGGTCTTTTAATTCGTTATGCCTACACACTTTTATTTATATTGACAGTGACAGCGACGATCAGTCCTACTGAGTCATATGGCTTGCCTATTTCTGACTATTCGGGGGTGTGAAAGGGCTCCACTGTCACGACTGGTACCTTGTGCCAAATTCATTCATGCCCTGCCTTCCCAAACTGATATATACATGTATTTGCTTCCTTGTGGACGAATCTGTAATTATGGGCTTTTTCTCCGAGGGGCGCTAAAGAGCCGCGTGTAAAAGATGAAGATCTCCAGACTCAAGAGGTTTTCCTCTGAGATTAAGTGGACAGAGTCATGGTCCTCCAGGCTCTGGGAAGTCAACACCCACAGGCAGGAGCAAATCTCAAGTACATCGCGCCTTTGGTCCCGATAAGTGAAATGAGACTGAAATAAAGCAGGGAACTTGTCAAATCCATGTTTTGAAATTGTGTTAAACTTTTCAATCATTATTTAATCAGATTGTGACATCAATCTGTTCCATTGGCTCCACTTTGTTGATTCTTTTAATGTGAATTTCACCTCTGGATGTTTCGGACTCATCTGTAAGCCGGTTTTATAAAGAAACCAAATTTATGCAGGCATGTAGAAAATTACTTAAAATTGCTTATATATGCAATGAAAAGTGGAAAAAACTTAATTGTAACTTTATTTTTTTAACATTTTAAAATGGACACTTGTGGTAGAAATGAAAACAATGGTGTAAGTTTTAGAAATGTAAAGTTATAAAGGCCATTGTTTCATTTACAGGATACATTATCCGAAGAAGAAAAGCTACTTTGAACAACTACAAGATAAGATGAACAGCTGCCAAGTTTCGAGGTGATTTCATTTTAAGATAATTAATTGGGTTCTTAAATTGATTTCTGAACTTCAGAAGAACTCTGCGATGTGCTGGAAACATGACCAGAGTGTCTCCCTGCCTCATGCCTGAAAGTCCGCTGGGATAGGTTCCAGCAACTCTCAGTTTGGAAAATGAATGAATGAATGAATGAATGATCTTTAGACAAAGAAAATTTTGAAGTAAGGGAGATTTTTTTCAAGTAAGGGAGATTTAAAATCTGGAAATATATTCTTTTAAACTTGCAAATGAAAAAAAAAAGTTTAGCTCATTAAAACTCATATTTTAACAATAAAAAAAATTCTTATATACATATTATACCATTAAAGACAGACATCAGACTGTGTTTAAGGAGAATTGACAGTTTGTGCCGGAACTGTTATTCCATAGGATATTGTGCACACAGAGAAGGTTGAAACACACTAAATTTAATTGCATTGCACTGGTCAATGCATTTCCACAAGGGCATGCATGATGGCCCAAGTGCATATAGACAGACTCATGCATAATGCATGCACAGCAGTCAGAGTAGATCTCTCAGAATCAGGGTGAAAGAAGCACTAATTGTAATGGCAGACTGACCACATTGCCCTTCCCTCAAAATGTGTGACAACATCACAATCAAACACTTTTTTTTTTTAAATTTCAGTTTTGCCTGGATTACTTAGAAATTAAATTGTAGCATTTGTTTATTTTAAAAGTGACATACCTAGTAATTACATCTTATTTTGGCAAAATATAATTTAGGAAATATAAAGTATGATTTTGTGGGTGTATGATTTTGTCAGTACTGGAGGTTATGGTGTAGCTGTCATGGTGAGGTCCTCGCCCCTGTTCATAGACACAGTCCCAGATAAAGTTATGTTTAATTTATAGCAAATGTGGGCTGTGGTCAAATATAAATGTCAACTAAGGAAGAAAAATATAATCTTTGAAGTTCTCACAAGCAGCAATGCTATGAGCATAAAAAAATCAAATAATCATAAGAAACCATGGGTAATTAATTTGATATTTTTTCTAATGGTAACCAGTCCCAATAAATTAATTCTTATGATTAAAAAAAAAAGATCAAAGTTGTTTAAACTCACTGCAATAAACTATGGAAGTGGTACTATTTGACTGATGACTGTTATTGTAAAACTAGTAGACAAAGACAATCACCTTTATTAAATCTTATTTAGGAATAAGCAAGTCCAAATATTACAGCTTGCATTAAAAGATCCATGTGGTTATAATGTGACTGAGTAGTGCACACATCCTGCATTAGCAGCATCACTGAGTGGAAGAAGAAAAAAAAGACAGGAAAGGTTAAGTCAACATTCAATAGCTCCAAGTCCTATTTTCCTACTTAATACATTTCCTATGCTGACTTAATGAACCGCACAAAGGCTTTCTGGTTTTTCATCAAATGGGGGTGGGGGAGTGGGGTGGGGCAGATGAGGTGGTGTTGAACGTGGGTGGGTGTAGGGAGATGGGGCTGGTGGTGGTGGGGGGCTGTATGAAATGGTAATAAGGGCAGACAGATGGAGAGACAGAGGCAGAAGCAAGCCTAATATGAAACAGCACCTACCCAGAGGTGTGTGATCTCATTAAAGCCAAATTGGTATATGCCAATAAATCCAAGGCACTTGTGATCTGGTATTATTGTACACATCATGCACTGCATAATTTTTTTTCTTTAAAAGTCCCCCATGAAGAGTGCTATGAGTGCTGAAAAATTATCCAAAATGGGAGGAACAGTAATAAATATTCCAATGAGAATGAAAAGGGCTGATATTATCACAGCCGTGACCAGTTAACACCAAAACAAACACCTCCAGACTGGTGAGTAATTACAGCAAGCAAAGGGGAGTTATTAAAGCTTTGTTCAACAGCAAAAAAAAAAAAAAGTGGGACAGGGCAAGTGTGATGTCATGATGACAGCCTTGGTAAATCAATCTTTAACGGACATAAAAATGACAACTGCGTTTGATGACAGCTCATGTATAAGTAGTGCAGCTGTCATGTGGTATGCATTCATTGGTATTTTGACTTTAGGAAACAGAAATACTGTATGAAAGCACCCGCACATCCATTAAACCTTGTTTCATACCATTTAAACTTGTGTCTAAACATTAACGAATAGGAATGACTGGTGTTTCATTTGCAACCTCATGCTATAGTTTGTAGATGGATGATTAACTGAAACAAACTCAAGGCATTTTGTGCTGGAATATCCCAGAGGCCACTGGGACTCAAGGGAGAGAGAGAAAGACAGCGAGAAACTGAAGGGAGAGAGACAGAACACGAAAGTGGCATGCGTGTGTTGTTTGTGTGCGCTTGCTGGCAGAGTCCCCTTGAGGCTCTACTGTAAAGCTATCATCAGCGGTGGTGTCAGGGATTTGTAGCTTGTCACTGAAAGAGTGAGGGAATGCTGGCAATGACTCTGGGAAATTACTGCTTATGGAGCAAGAGCCTGGCTTGCACTGCTTGTGCAAGTGTGGTGTGCGTGAGAGAGATGGAGAACGAGTGGGAGAAATGTGTGTCTATTTTCTCCCTGGGTGTCTAGAGGTGCGTGCGTGTGGACGGGTAGGTTGTGGGTCGATCATATGATGTGCCGTCTTTCATCTCTAGGCCTAAGGCTTTTTGCTTATGTGTGTTCTTGTTGACAAATGGCGTATGTGTAGGCCTACATGTCTATTCTGGTCATGTCAAAGCTGCAGCTGTGGTGTTTCGTGGATTTGTGTCTCCTTGTGAATTAATACTCACATTTGAACGCGAACATGATCAAATATGTATTTTTAGTTCTTGGCAATGAGGACTGTGTAGGTTATCTCCCTGTTACCATGCCTGTGTTTGAGCATGGGAGGTCTTCTCATTGGAGGCTGACTTCAAACCAAACTTTCCCTTAAGGCGGAGGGCCAGCAGCAGCAAAAGTTGCTGTTCGGTAACTATATGTATTTGGGGGAAAGAAAAAAAAAACATGTTTCTTTGGAATGACAAACGGAAGGCTCATTTTCCCATTGACAACCATGTATTTGCGAAATTGCATGCTGGTGGTGACCAGGTTTCAAGGGTTGGATGGTTATGAAATTCTCTGAACTCATAAGTGATTATGTCAGTGTTCAAACAGAGGAAGAAAAAAGGAAGACAAAAATTGCAGTTACATGGTTTTCATCTGACTGCAGCTGCTAAATCCACATCAACATTGTGGCTTATCTCTAGGGCCTGCAGAGGCAGACAGTTCCTATTACTGTCAGTCCAATTACCGGCCACAGCACATCCACCACTGTCAACACCAGACAGGTCATGATATGTATCAGCATATTTTCTCTCATTTGTGGCCATATTTTCAAGAGAGGGACCATGTTTATGTTGTAGAATAGCTTAGCACAATAGTAAAACTTGTTACTGACATTTAAAACAATCTTATCTTAGAAATTAGCCATTAAAGACTGTTCATTCATTATGAGTGGGAAGAACATCCAAATAATGTCCTACTTTAAGCATTCAGACTCTGACCAATTTTTTATTTATTTATTTCCCCCCCCCAGAAAATAACAAATAACTTGTTCACTTGGTTTTATGTGTCCTTGTGGGAATCCACCACAGATCTACCCGTAAAAATCCAGAAGACGGAAATGTGATTAGGAGTGGTCTGGTAATTAAAACTCTCACCATTACAGACACATGTTAGCTGAGCTGTCTAGTGTTGCACCACACAGAGACAGAACCGACCCAGCCCCATCTGGTCTTGGTTCAGTTTAGTTTATTGCAAAGTGGTGCCAATACAAATAGCTGTGCTTGATGTTGTTTGCATAAATTGTTTTGAAAGGCTTCACCAAGAGTTTTTTGAGTGGATTATGATGGGGAAGTTGGGGAGCCAACCATGGTGGAATAATTCTCACTGAGCTGACAGTTAGATTTGCCCTTCTTTAAAACTTAAAAAAAATATTGTTTTGGATTTTTCTTATTGGTTTCTGGCACTGACATTGGACTGTGAACTTTTCAGTGGGTTCTGCATGTGTAATTGTGTACATGTGCATATAATGTGGGTTTATGATGATGGAGAATGCTGCATTGCTCTCTTCTGTCATGCATAGCACTGTCAATTTCAATAACATCAGTGTAGAGTTTAACACATGCTAAAAGTTCAGTTGAAAGTTCAGAGGGAAAGTGTCTCTCTCCCTAAAGTTATTCAATGTATGCACTTGAAGATGTATGTTTTTCTCCAACAAATTACTCAAAGGGAAGGCAAAAGCAAAGTTATGTAGTTATGATACTGTAATTAGTCTTGAAAGTGAGCAGAAGACAAAAAAAAAACAGATAAACTGTATCTCCCATTACAGTAATATTATGCTTTTTTAATTTTTCTTTTTTTGCTGTACATCCTGTTAAAACAAAAAAAGAGAAGAAAAAAAAAGAACAGAAACATAATGACCAGTTAATAGTCATGATCACTTAACTCTGGATTTGCTACAGGTATAAGAAAATTGATCTGACTGATATCATGTCAGGTTAGGGTTAGTGTGCCAGATCAGTGTTAATTAGTATCAGACAGATTTTTGTGTTTGCTATATACAGTACATACGGACCCCAAGTTCCAGCCAGACCAGAGCCCCGGATAGGATGGAAATCACAATTCTACCAATGACAGTTCAATCATTTGGGCCCTCTGTTCTCTATTTAATGCTTAACCAGTGGAGGTCCCTCCATGGTCGACTTCAAACTGGATCCAGATGCGGCTAAAAATATATTTTTTTTCTACAACATTTTTCTTTGTCTTCAGCTCCTCTGTGGCCACAATGTGTCAGGCTGAGGAGCTAATGATAGTTTATTTTCTTGTCTGGGAACAAAAATCTAATTTTTATGCTTCATTCTTTACCATTTATGGATTTGGTCTGTCCAGATGCAATAGTTTGAGGAATAGAATAGAATAGAATAGAATAGAATAGAATAGAATAGAATAGAATAGAATAGAATAGAAAGATACAGTATCTATGTTAGGTTGCACTGACATACTGTATGTTCCAATAACATTATTTTTCACTCATTTTCTCCAGTCATAAAAATTACTTGTGTTTAAATAATAATGAATAGCCCTAAAGTCTAATCTGAAATCCGAATTCTTAACTTATGTGAACAAAATAAAGAGTCAATCATCATGCTACAATGCTTTAAGCTTCCTAAAATTTCTGCCTTGTCAGATATATTTTCTCTCAGCATTCTTATTTAATCTCACTTTCAATCTCCTTTTTGCAAATCCAAGTTGTATCGGCAGGCCTGAGCCTTTTTCTTCTCAACAAATATGGATCCACCTTAAGACCAGAGAGAGAGAAAGAGAGAGAGAGAGAGGACAAGGCTCCCACGATCCATCCAACCTAAAAGCAGATGTTACATGGTCACCAACATCAAAAGGTCTTGTTAACTGTAGGGAAGGTGAAATCATATACCTTTGATTAGCTTTTCGCTGGTTAATGTCAACAAGAAAAGTACATGTTGCTGAGGGAACCCTGACCTTGGCCTCATGGTCAATACGTCATCAGATTATATAGGAAAAAAACCCACACTTTTTGTTTCAACTTTGCCTTTTTAAGGCTAATTTCTGATTTGCGGATTGTCAAGCTTTATTTGAAGAAATCAAGAGGACTGGATCAGATCTCCAAGAGGCCCCCTGCTCTGGGGTAACACGGAAGCCTGTAAATAAAGGGGCAGTATCTTTGAAATTCTGTAACATGGCTCCTATTGGGATTTGATATCCCTGGTTAGTTCAAGATGTTTTTCATTTGTAAGCGGAGGTATGTAGAATGAAGACGTCTTGTGTTTATCTCTAGGACATATATTCTGAGAATGATAAGGTGTAAAATATGGAGAGAGAAGTTGTGCGGGGGTGAGGGATGGGTGCGTGGCTAACAGGATTCCATTGAAAGATATGTGAAAGAGGGTCCTTCAACAAGTGTTGTGTTTACTTTGCTTGTGGGAAAACAAATCGACACAGGTAGCATCTGAGGGGGCTGTAAAACAGCTCTTTGGTACGGCTAAAATTTCTTTGGAAAACTGCAGTGTCAACCCAAGGTGTTGAAAGTAAATATACGGTGTTACCTTTAGGCTAAATGAAGGGAAAAAACTTACAGAATGACAAGCACATGAGTGACTAAAGCAGACCAAATTCAAAGTGTTCAAACTTGAAATAAAGAGCACACATCAAATGTGTGACAAAAGGAAATGCTCACCTGGCATGTATTTGCACCTTGACAGAGTAAAAGCTAAAGAGCAGGTTAACATTTTCATAATCAGATTCTGTTGAAATATTTGAAGATTTTTTTTCCCTCTTCTTTTCATGCTTTTTCTCTTCTTAAAAGCTTCCACCTGAATGAGGTCAGACTAAAGTTCCCTGATTAAGAACAAAATTGCATTGATAAGAGATGTGAATATTTTTAATTGCCCACAAGGAAAGAGGGCAGTTTTTAGTGTGATGACTCATCTTGTCTACACATCAGATTGTGTTTCATCAGATCAAACCATGTGCTTACCTCACAGGCCCAAATTGCTGTTGCTCTTAGCTTCATTATGTAACCCTGTTAAAATTTATTTATTTCAATTAATTCCTGAATTAAATAAATTAGATAATCCATATCAGTTAATAACTATAAATATAATAATATTTAAGGGTAAAAAAGTTAAAATATTAATAAATATAAATATAATATTAAAAAGTTAAAAACATTCTTTATGTGAAGAGAAATGTTATGTTCATTTGTTAACTACTCTGCTAATGTGAAATATGTGTTGATGTTTTAAATATGTATTTGTTATATTTGAGTTTTGGGGAACGACCGCATTACATCCTAGGTCAAAGGACACGGGGGCGAGCGAGTGAGGGAGTGCCAATTTAATGAGGGGAGAAACGCACGACCAGGTGTGTATGTTCAGTGTGTGATTGGTATGTGCTTGGGGTGTCGTTAGTGGTTAGTTGGTGTGTGGTGAGTGACTAGTGGGAGTGAGGAGGTTTTGTTTGTAAAAGTTATTTAATGCATGAGTTCAACCCGAACCCTTGAAAGAAGACAAACGTGGACAAGTTTTATAAGCGTGAGTGGATTACTTTACGCCGAAACTGAAACCCGTGAACTTAGTTGCTAGCTCAGCAACAGATGCAGACACACAGACTTTGTGAGCAAGCTAGCAATTAGCCACCTTGAGGAGCAAAGTCGGTGTAGAAGGACCACACCTGTCACCATCGCCTTCTCTACACCTGCCACCACCGTCTTCACCACACCTGCCACCATCACTTCCCTTACATCGGCCACCATTGTTCCCTCTGTTTCTGTCTGGGACCCTGTGCCTCAGAGAAACCCAACTCTAAAGGAAGGTACCTTTTTCTCTTTTTCATTTTCTTTTACCTGAAGGGTGAAGCAGCCATTTGTTTGAGGCTACACCGCACACAAGCGACGTTTGGGCCTGCAACGGTTGCATTATTTGATTGAACTTGAACTGCCTTTAATGCTGTTGTTGTTTTGTTATATTGGGCCCTTATTTTGTTAATGTGATTATATATTGCCTATTGAGCTGTGCTTTTTGTTGTTTGATATTGAAGTATATGATTTTCTAACTTAAGTAAATATTCTTATTTCTATAAAACAGTTGTGTTTCTTGATCGAGGTATCAATTGAAGTTTAAATCAAATAATTACATTAAAGTTAAGATTAAGGGTTAAAATTAACCGAAGCCTAACAAATATACTATAGAAACCCATATTCAATAAAGAACACAGGTTAGCCACCTCTCGCTAATAGAGAAACCACTCTAGAGGGGCGCTACAATTAACTTTGTCTTGACTGTTTTTTACAGTATGTTTGTATGTGTATGTGCGTGTGCGTGTGCGTGTGTGTGTGTGTGTGTGTGTGTATAGTGTAATGCAGCCTGTGTAGATGCAGCATGGGCATGACCTTTGCTAGCAGCAGAGTAAATGTAATAGATGTGCAGTTCCCCAACCTTCTCACTTGGCACCAGCTTTGGGGCTCACTTGGTTCTACTTCCTCTGAACCTCCAGCTCCATTTTTCACACAGAATAGACATAGCCACATTCACCCCTCTGCCTTCTGCCGGTTCCTTCATTTTTAATACTCTATTGTTCTATCATTCTTTTTTATTTTTTTCTCCGTTTCTCCTGCTCTTCTAGTGCATGTTTTTACCTGACATTTTTAATCTCACTAGTCTTACTAAGCATATTAACCCAACTGTTCTTAGGTCCATCCTGTATCCTATTCTTTGGTCCTTTGATACACGTTATTTATCTTGTCATTGTTTGTTGCATGGAATATTACAAAGGAAGTGTGTACCCTGAGTTAGCACCTTTCATGCCTTCTGTGTGAGACTTGTGGACTGCACTATATTTGTCTGAATTTGTGTGTGTTTTCATGCACTCCTGTTGACTTGCATTTGTTAGCACTAATGTAATACAGACAGAATTCCATGTATATATGAAAGCTGTTGCATATGCAGTGAGATGCACATGCGGTGTGACCATTGATAACGTCGTATTTAGGTTAAAGAAATATTGTATTAGAATAAAATGAAAGCAGAATAACAACCTAAATCAGGGGTGTCAAAGTAATTTTCACCGAGGGCCACATCAGCATAATGGCTGTTCTCAAAGGGCCAGATGTACAGTAGCTTATAAATGTAATTAAATGTAATTCAATGTAATGTAAAATAAATGTAACTACTCCTTAATGTTAAATAACTCTGAATTTATTACTTATTCAAGTTACAAACATTACAGTTGCACAAAAAAAAGAAGTTTGTTTGTTGCTCTGTTATAACATAAATCCTTTTGATTTGTTAGGTTATGAAACCCATATAACTTCATCAATCAAGGATCAAATTATTCAAGTGATTTGATTTTTATAATGCACTTATGCACTTATTTAGTGCATTGAGGGAAATGTAGTTTTTGGTCAAAGTACAGTTTTGACATATTCATTTTTAGACCCTCTGACCTTTTATGCTCTTGTGGGCCACATAAAATGATGTGGCAGGCCACATTTGGCCCCCAGGCTTCGAGTTTGACACATGCGACTCAGAGACTCAAGTTGTAGTTCACGTGTACTGTATCAGCTGAACATTCACATTTTAACACAAACTTAAGAAAGACGTAAAACATTCAATTTGAATGCCACAATGTGAAAGATGACCTAATTAAGAGTAAATTGCCGTGTTTGATCACGCAAAAATGGCAAGAGGATTTAGCTTAACGTGAATGGTCTGTAAAATGTGACATTAACACCCCATGGATTATGATTTCATGTCACATCAAACTAAATCAGCAAATATAAGACTAAGTGAACAGTTTGCTCAGATGTCGGACTTCATGTGGCCTTTCCATCGTTCCTGTTGTCGCATCATCTGTAGAGTTTCATCCTTCTTTTATCCACATTGCTGCAAACTTCTGAATAGGGAGCAAATGCATGTGTTGCCTATTAAAGAAAAGAGGACTGTTCAATGTTGACACATTCATTCTGTTGCACTCATCAGTAAATATGTGATTCGGCAGAGGTAGATTTTTAAAAATCATGAGGGGGGATGGTCCCTCCTACCTCTTCTTCTTGTGTGTGTCCTCAGAACCTCAGCTCTGTTGTAACAAGCCATTCCAGCATCATTAGTCCCAGGTCGCATTTTGTGGCCGGTATTTGGGATAGCTGGTCAAGATGTGACCAACAGTCTGTCAGAAGTCTTCACATTCACAGTTGGCACTGTCTGCTAGGCTCTACTGCTGCAGAGATTTTCCAAACGTCCCATACCTGTCCTCAGGTGGTTGAGGGTTGTCCGCTGCTTTCAGGATAGGTATTCACCAGGGATTTCTGTGGGGTCCTCAATGTAGTGGTGGAGCCTGGACAGTTCTGCTGCTCTCCACTGTTCCCGCCATCTTGCCTTGACACAAGAACCTCTACTAATGTCAGCTGTTGTAATGTTGAGTAATTCCCTGGCATGTGTGGCAAATAGGTGCCGGGAATTGAGGAGGTTATGCCTTGGTCTGTCATTAACGGTCTTGTTGAGGAGGAAGAATTCACTCATCTGTGCCTTTCAACGTCTCGTCTGACCTTGGCTGGGATGATTTCCGCTAGGACAGGTAGTAGGTGGATTGGGGTGGCTCCTAGGCATCCAGAGACCATGTGAAGGACATTGTTAATGGCAGTGTTGAGCTCTTTCACTTGTGGACTGCATCAGCAGACTGGGGCATAGTACTCAGCAGCAGTGAAGACCAGGACCTTAGGGTGCAGTGTCCTCGTTGTGGCTCCTTCATGTAGTACCAGCTAGCCGATGTGTAAGTGTGGTACAGGCGGTGGTCATTGCCTTGATACTATCCAGGTGTTGTTTAAAATGAATAAAATGAGCTTTATGCCAATGTATACAGGGGATACTTGAGACTATAGTCGGGTGCTGTTAACAATGATGTTAATCTCTCGCGACACTTGTTGATGAGGTGGAAGGATGTTCATATCCTCTTAGAGGTCCGCCTCCACTACCTGCCAGGATGGTTTGCTGAGTAGGATGACAAAGTCATCCGCATAACCGTATTTTCGTGATGTTGTTGGGGGTAAGTCATAGATGTAGATGTTAAATAGAATTGGTGCCAGCATTGAGACCTGTGGGATGCCATTCCTGAGCTTTCTCACCCTGCTGCTTTGGCTGTTGCTGGTCAGTAGCCAGAAGCTGCGGTTGCTCAGCATCTCCATGAAGCTCATTATGTGCTTATCTGGGATGTTCTCCAATGGTTTCATACTGTGTTAAGGGCAGCAGTAAGTTCGACAAAGATGGCCCCAGCCTTCTCTCCTGCCTGGAAGCTGTCCTCAATGTCTTGGCACAGGAGAGCTAAAAGGTCTGTTGTTGACTTGCCACTTTGAAAGCCTGCTTGTTCTTTAGGTAGCAGGGGGTTGATCACTGGAGTGATATGAGCCAAGTTGAGGCATTCCAGGAGCCTGATTCGGTTGCAGAACACTGAGATGAGCCTGTATCCCTTGGGGTCATCATTGACAATATTACTGACTTGCAGTTTATGATATCCATTATACTCTGCCCCTTCTGGGGATTGTCCTGCAGCTGACCAGGCCATATCATCGTTTGTCTGAGGCTGAATCTGGAGGTGTCTGAGGGCTAAAGGGGACTGGGTCAATCTGTGCATCATCCCACTCACCTATTAGATACAATTTATTCAAACAAGCATCATCTCTCTATGATGATATACTACTTCCTTTATATATATATTGAAAATGTGTGATGCATCCAGCAGCTGACAGCAATGTCATGCCTCAAAAGACAACTCAAGAATTTCAGCAGTGTCTATGTTTATACAAGTCCCACAGACATGCACAGTACAAATTATACATTATATAGGATTCTCAGTAACATCCTAGCTACGTCACACATCTTCAAAAATACCCTGACCACAAAAGAAATAACATTAAAAAGTTCATGTCTGATTTCTTGTAGAAAAGCCTGTAGTATATGAAGTACACTTTAGTTAGATGATATAAGCAAGTATTGGTCAAATGTTGGATGGGAGGGTCATCAGGGACAGTGGTAAGACTGAGCACTGAGGCTGTAGTCTTGTAGCCCCAAGCCCCCCCCCCCCCCCCCCAGGGTGTGGGGGTCCTTGCCAGGGGCATATTGCTTCACACAGGCTGTCATTTCCTATAGTCTCTCTTCCAGTCCATCCTCCTCCTTCCAGCACCCTTCAGTCTTTCCTTTACTCTCTCTCCCTATAGCCTTTCCTGATGCTGTTGGCACACTGGTTTGGAAGGTTTCCTTCAGGAAGGAGAAGCTCATGTTCTGACTACCGGCTGATAGAGGGAGCCTGATAACCTTAAATGCAAGAGCTACACCGCCAGCTTGCATGAAGCAGATGTCCTTTTCACCCTGAAGGAACTGAGCTCCCAAACACAAGCTAATGTTAGCAGAACAATACTGCTACTGAAAGGAGGAACAGGACACTTTGCGACGTGTTTCTGATAACATTTCAGCATCTTTCTACTGATATAATTTAAGTTTATCGTAGATGACATATTTTATGATGGCAAGAAAAAAAAAAATTCAAATCATTTACCTTGAACAAAAAGAGACAGATACTATTGAAATAAATTTCAATGAATTTAAAAGAATGAGCTAAATTAAATAGCTAGTGTCCATCCACTCTAATGAATAAAAAAAGAGTTGTTATTATTCTAAAATGGAAAAGACCCTTTGAAAAGAACAGATTAACTCAAATTGAAAATAACAAAAGAAAAAGCATTACTATTGCAATATTGGAGGTCTATCTGTCTTACTGTCTAATAAACATTTCAGTTGTTGAAGGATAAAACATGATGGAATGCAACAGAGGTGATTGGTATTATTGTCATAAATTATAAACTGATACATTCATATATACGTATTTGACATATTTTATTTAGGATGATCAGGTATTAGACACTGATGTTGAGCTTTTATGGGACAAATGTGTTTTTTTGTATATACATTCTTCTCATCTTATTCTAATGATTTTAAATTATGACAATTTTGAATGAAATCTTACTTGATAACAAAAATTAAAGTAACAAAGGTGTTGTTTGTTTTCCTCAGTTTTTACAAGCTGATGTTTTGGGAATGTATGAGTTTTACCAGTTCTGGCAACACTGCGATTTTAATAATTACAATCAAGAGAAGATTGAATCTGTTTCTTTTCAGCAGTAGGAAGCCTAGTCAAATTGCGCTGAAAGTTAATGTCTCACACAGATTTAGTATTATAAAGTGACCACGGGAAATTGTGGTGAATAATGTCCCAAAGCCTACTTAATCTCGCACAACACACGCAAACACCCACACATACACAAGGGTAAGTCTCTTGGGGAGTAAGGTGGAACTCAGTGTGCACAGGGACCTTACAGCCCTGTGACCTTATTACTATTCAAAACCAGTGGTGAGAAGAGGAGAGTTGCTCTGTTCCCAGTGCAGCTCACCCTTAGTACTAGGAGATGATGTGCACGAATGGGAGGTTGTCTGAGGAGCTGGGGGCAGGACCATCTCCTGAACCCCCCCCACCCTCCGACTTAATACACACACACCCACACATGCACACAAATGCACAAACACTCACTTCCTTCTGGGAGATAGGTGGCCTCTGCTTTCTGTCAGGTTGTCCTTAGCCACAGACCCCTGGGGCCTCTTTCTTGGTGGGAATCTGGCCTTCTCGCTCCACATATGCCTCCCCCTTCCTACAGATCAGAGGGAAAACAAGACCTGAGAAAGACACTGCTGCTCATCCTCTGCAATTGTTTCCCATATTTTCTTCACTATCGCACTTTGACGCCCACCACTTCTCTTCTTCTATGTCTTATGCCCAGGCGGTCAATAGCATTAATTGGCTCAGTCAGTCACTGGTACATTGATTGCGGTCACTAATAAAAGGGCTATTGATTTGCACTTTGTTTAACACTGGTCCATGCAGTCAGAGCTGCCCTCTTATACAATCCTGACAGCAACCTTTTCCTGTTTGCTAGTCTTTTAAAGTCATAAATCATGTCAGTCGATTTAGAAGATATTTATTCACGTACGTTTATGTCCTATGAATGGAAGGACATTTTTAGAGTGAGGCAACAGAGAGCCGTGAGTAACAAGCTGACATTTTTGGTAGTCAGAAGATATGATTGATTTGAACTTTTGGATATCAGTCACAATAAGCTTTACTGTAGGTAACAGAAGGGCTCAAACACAGCGGTTTTAATAGCCTTGAGTTTCAACACCAGAAATAAGGGGAGTTCAAGCTCAATGTTATTTGTCAAACGGAAAAAAGCAGAGGAGATCTCAAAGTGAGGTTCATCAAGATTTTTCAGTGGTTGTGAAAATAGGCTGATGTGATGTTTATTTAAGGGGTTGTAGTTGTGAAAAATGACTACAAGTAAGAGTACAGAAGCACTATAGTTCTTCAGTAACCCAAGTAGTCTTAAAGAATTTAGGTGTCCTCTCTGTTGCTTCAAGTGATATGCTTGGAGCAAATCAAATTAAAAAAGAAAAAAGGGTGTTTATCATTAAAAAAAAAACAACCTACCAGCTAGTATAATAAACTTCCCCACCAACTTGAAGATGGCATTAGTCAAATAAACATTGTCACTCATTAAACAAGGAGATATCTGAAAGCAATGGCAATGTTAAGTGTCACGGTTACCACTCAAAGTGGTAATCATTAAATTGTAATTAGAATGATACAAGATGACTTTTCACTAAGTGGACATGTGTCTTCCTCTGAGAAACACGCAGGTTGACAGGGGACTGCCTGAGCCGTATTTTCAACATAAACTCAATATCTGGCTTTACTGTGATTAGCTTTATGCTATTCTTCACCAAGGAGTGTAGATGCTTCATTGCCTCAAAGGCAGGTCTCCTGAGTAAGACTATGAAAACTGGAAATGGGGTGTAAGTGCCTCCATGGGAGATTTAATTATAACCGTTAAATATTCAGTGATCAATAAAATTTGTTTTAGCCGATCAATAGGTGGCAAGGCCTGAGAAGGACAATGTGCATAAGTTACTATTTGCATTTCAAAGAAGCTGTCACGTGGCCCCATAGGAAATCCATACCATTTTGTTAGGTTGTATTTCATATTTACCTACCTTATCCCTTTATCACTGACTGCTATTGATCCATCTCCCTTAATTCACTGTCTGAACCTACCATAGGTTTAAAATGTCAAAATGTTTTTAGGAAATCTTCTTCATCTCATATGTAGCGTTTTTATTTTTCCCTCCCTCTCTTTCTTTAATTCCCTTGTCTCTCTTTCTTCTTGCTTCCTCCCTTGCTCTCATCACCCCTCTCAGCAGAATTGGAAATTAAACCCTGTCATCTTCCCACCCAATGTACACTTCTCCGCTCAATCGAGTATGAATCGCCGCATTTTTCAAATGAATATCTCTGAAGTGTCATGGGAATACTCATAGCCACTTCAAAAGTGCCGACCCACCCCCATCCCTTCAATGTTGCTTGTTCTTGCTGGAGTCATATTTTGTTTACCTGAACCAACTCTAATGGCTTGTTTTTGCAGCACCTATCATATGTTCAACAGCCATATTTAGCAAAGTTCAAGTGCATGTGTGTTCGGTGCTCACTCTTTGATTGTGCTCCAACACTAAATATGATGCTAAGTTTGGGCCAAAACTTAATGCCTTTTTTATTTCCTTGCAATCTTTCACATGTTTCTTTACCATATGATTAATTTCTTTATATCTAATTTTGGGCCCTTAGTCTCATTCCTTCTCGTTTTTCTTTGCCTAAACTCTTTTCATCTGTAACCTATCCCTACTTTAGGTTTCTCCAGGTGTGTAGATGTATACATTTTTCTCACGTATACTATGTACTGAAACAATGGATTCTCAATATAATGAAACACTGCTAATCAAAGGCCATGTAAACACCATCAAAAATAACACAATATGCTTGAGTGGATCTAAATATTCACTTATTTCAGTTATACACTTTGATGTTCATTATGTGATGGCATTATGGCCAGATGCTGTGCCATTTGATGCCCACTGACTTTGTACACAATTTAATGAGACATGACCAGTCTGGTGTTGTACTCATTGGGTTAAACAGGTGCTGCTACTAGATTAACATAGAGTTCCATGGATTCCGATATGGGGAATTATATCTATGATAAAATTCTGTGTACTCCCTGTTTAGTTATAAAGGACATGTTTTTTTTGTCTGTAAGCATGCCTATTTATCAATGCAACTCACACCCAGGAGACCACAGAGGTCAGGGAGTTAACCTTCAGAGGCATGAGGGCTGCATGAAGCATCATATGTGCCATCAGGATACATAGCTTCAGGACAGAAACACAGCTGGGGGAAGGAAAATGTTGATGGGATGAATGGGTGTTTATGTATACATTTATTTTCTTGCACGTCTGTACCTACTCATGTGCACCTGTGTTAGTATAAATGTGAGGCCTACGAAAAATGCTATTGAACATCTTCTAAACACAAGGGCTTCCCATTCGTTTCCATATTTTTTTTTAAAACCTTAAGATATGTTGAATATTCCACTCTACATCCTTTATCAATACTTTTGGAAAATGTAGGACAACTTTATATGTAGGTGTCCCTACATTCATTTTACATGTGCACGTGCGCCAGTATTGATTTACTATGCCACATTAAAATTTTATGTTCAACCTTTAACAATCTTCTGGATAATGCAGTAGATTTGTTTTGATCATTAAAATGGGAACATATTCTTTCTATCTATCTATCTATCTATCTATCTATCTATCTATCTATCTATCTATCTATCTATCTATCTCTCTTTCTTTATGCTCTTAGAGCATAGAGCATGTGCTGTTAGCACAAGAGACATCAGTTACGATTGGGCTGGGACACTTCAACTTGTATGTTTAAACTGCTCCCAGTAGTACCCTTAATCTGGCTGGAAATCAATGTGTTTTTTTTACTGTCACATTGGAGGGGCGGGGACCACGTATTGATGTCAAGATGTCATTTCAAGAGGATGTGATGTTTCTGTCTTCTCTTCAGCGAAGAGATCTCATGATAGATCAACTGACGGTGTCTGCTTACTTTCTCCAGGGTGTTACGACATCCTGGTGTTGTTTGAGTAAGATTGCAGATGTGGTGTTGAGTGAGAATGTAGTGAGCTTCCAAATACAAATGAGGAGAAGGTCAAAGGAAACATATCATTGATTTTTTTGTCATGAAATCTGCGTGATATCTTAATAGGGTTATTGTCATAAGCTCCAAATCCAAAAAGAAAGGATCTGAATTATAACACACACACACACACACACACACACACACACACACACACACACACACACACACAAGGATTTTATCTTGATATTCTATCACAATACAAGCTGCTTTTACTCTTAGAAGCAGGTTTAATCCAGATTGGTTTTATACCAGTAAATATAATTTACTTCCCCGCTTAATGATCATCATTGTATGGGGCTGCATTATTTAGAATAAATAGAGCTGGGATAAAATCCAATATTCTACTTTAGTTCTTTTTTATGGCTGGGGTTTATTCAGCGTTTCCAACAGCTTGCTGGTGTGACTGTACGTGGGGGTTATGATTGATGTGACTTGGGTCTCTTTTGTGTACGTTTGTGTTCCTCTGTCCATGTCTTTCACTTTTTACCTTCCTCATGAGCAGGATTTTTTTTATTACATCCCATTTATGATTTTATTTTCTCCTGCAACAACAGGTGAACTGTGTGATTTTGAAGGGAGCTTATGTTGTTAATGATTTGCCCATTGAAACTGACATAACACAGAATAACACTACATCACCAAGGTGTAATTTGGATGCACAACTTTTATTTACTTTATTTTTTTTAACAACAGTGTGTACAGGGTATTTGGAATTATGGGGGACATGTGTGACCAAGTAATAGGCAGGTATTAACAAAAATATATAGAAAGGGATTATATTAGAAGTTGACCAGCTTAAAATACCTCCCATTATATACACTTTGCAAACAATCTGTACTGTTGCTTGTATGTAATTGAATGCGACATTGCCATGTAACAGAATGTCACTTCCTTTAATTTTCAGTCATGTTTCTCTTTTTGTTTAACGTATATGCAGAGTATATTGCTTGACTTTTTTTTCTTCTTTCACCTTCATATTTGTAGATTTACCATATTTTGCTAATTTGCAGACTTCATGTGTTGACACTATCTCAATGTTTTCTCTCTGGATTCTTCTGTAACCCATGAGCCCTAGAGTCACATTTCAGACCTGGCTGCTACTTAAAGGCAGATAATGTGCTTGGTGAATGGCTAAAGTGTGTGGCCTGAGTGGAAGCAAATTATTCTATTTAAGGCCTCCTGCTGCTGTGGGACTCAGGGCGAGTGGCTGTTGCTGTTAACATTACGGTAATACACACACACACACACACACACGCACATACACACACACACACACACACACACACACACACACAGTGAAAGCCATGATAATTTATTTAACCTGTGTTTAAAGTGTACCGGATCCATTGGGAGACTGCTTGGTTGATGAATACAAATCAATCTATCTATCTATCTATCTATCTATCTATCTATCTATCTATCTATCTATCTCTATCTAAATATGCTAGCGGGAACCCGTGGAAATTCCACGATAAAACAATAATATCAGACTTCATGGAAAACATATGAAAACAAACGAATTGGTATTATAAACCAAGCGCACCATCCATCACTGAGTTCTCCCACCAGCGGGCAGCGTATCCTAGAGGCAAACCTCAGTTTCCGACAACGTTTTCCGGAAGGCTCTTCAAATAGCGATTTGTTCGAATTCCAAATTCCATTTTTCCCATCACAAATAATGTAAATGGTCTTAATCGGTTCCAAGACGCTAGAAAACTACCTTTTTCAACATTTGTTATTTCATAATGTAATTTATATATCAAATTGTATAGTAATGAAACATATAAAAGCAATGTAAAAGAAAGAAGAAAATACGAGAAAGAAAGAAAAACAAAACATCAACGTAATTAGGTTAGCCTAAGGTACGAGTTACCATCGTTTTTTGGACAGAAGTTTACGGTATCGTAACTCGTACCATAGGCAATTGAATGCAAATTAAGTGAAAAATTATTGAATACAGTAAACTAAAATAAAAAAAGCACATTACAGCATGAGGACAATAAAGATAAGATTTTTTACCTTTGTGGTGGTGAGCAGTTGGCATACGTGAATGTTGGAGAGGGGGAGGAGGAGGAGAATGGATGTTACTGCGTTTGTTTAGCATTCGACTTCCACATTTTTTCAACTTCTAAGAGTAAAAATTCCCAATTTTTTGGTCGAATTCCAATTTGTTCGATGTCTAAAGTGTTCGAAAACCAAGGTTTGCTTGTATAAACTTTGACTCATAAATGACTCGTAAAGAAACACACAAATATATATATACAACTGTCATGCGTATTTATCAACGGATCCGTTAACTCCGTCCATTCTGTGTGTACATGTAGACACTGGTCACACACACTAACATCACAGCGGTTTTTGTCACAGGGAGAGGCTCCCCCGAATAGAAACAGTTTCGGTTACACACACACACATATATATATATATATATATATATATATGTGTGTGTGTGTGTGTATATGTATATCATACATACACACACGCATCCATATATATCATACATACACACACACACACATATAATTTAAAACGATAGGCTATTTATTCTAGCGAGGGGAAGTGCACTGGTAGAAAATGAAAAAGGTGTGATGAATGTGTGTAGAAGATTAAGTGAGGGAGTAAGCACCCACAGTAATGACGAATGTGAGAAGAGGTAAGGTTAGCCGTAACTTGTCATTTCTGCAAAAATATACAGCAACTATGTGTCAACTAATAAATGGTATGTATGTCTGTGCTTCGATAAAATTGATGTCCATACAGTCAATTACAATTGTTATCTATGACTGCTTATCTGCTTTGTGGGTCATGGGTCTTAGCTGACTATGGGCAAGGTGCAAGGTACACACAAAGGAGGACGACAGCTCATTACAGGGGCACATGAAAGACAAACGCAACTACGGACAATTTGGTGTGACGAGTTCACCTGAGCTGTATGTTTTTGGAGGTGGGAAGAGGTCAGAGAAACCAGAGAGAATATATAAAGTATGCACAAAAAGTGATCGATCCTGGAACTTTCTTACTCTAGGGGCACCACCGTAAGAAGGTGTCTGATGAACAATTAACCATACTTCTGTCTTTATTTTTTACTCTTACTTTTCATTATGCACCTAAATGACTTTATGTGCCTCTCAATTTTTCTTTAGATCGCATACCATTTGGGGAAAAGATAAGGACTGAGCCCTAAGTAAGACAAGAATAACAGACATGTATAAATGTCTCTTACAGTGTTACCTCTTTCCTTCGTATGTAATACCACTACAACTCACTTGAGTTGTTTAGTAGGCCCTGGATGAAGATAAATATTGTTATCCTATGCAGTGTAGTGCTGATTCTGTGTCAAAGATTCAACTGTTTGGTCACAGTAATAGACAGAGGAGATAGCATATTTGTTTTCCCTGTGTGTGTGTGTGTGTGTGTGTGTGTGTGTGTGTGTGTGTGTGTGTGTGTGTGTGTGTGTGTGCGCGCGCTTGTGGAAGGAGGAGTCCCAGCATTAATAAGTAATCACTGGATGTTGGCCCTCCCATAACATGTTGGGCCAGCAGCATTTGCCCCCTGTGATGACACCATTATAGAACTGAAGTAGCCAGTGTACAGTTTACCTCTGGGAATCTCCACTCTGTCTCACAGACTCGACATCATAAGGACTAGAATGTGGTACACTGTACCTGATCTATACAATAAATAAAATTATTATAATAATTGCTATCAATAATAATAATAATAATAATAATAATAATAATAACTGTGCTTACTATAAACACATGAGCATACAGACGAACAGACTTTCATACAGCATTGTCGTCATCGGGTGGGATTTATTAAAACCCATTAATGACATGAACTGCAATATGCCATTTAATATAAATCCAAAGTCTAAAATCTGCATTAAAAAAAAAATCACAATTTGAGTTCAAACATTTAAAAGGATATTGTATGAATGTGCAATTTGTCACAACAAAAACAAAATGCAGAAGAAAAACTGAGGAAGTGCTTATTTTATTGTACAATATAAAATACCACAGTGGCAAGTACAGACAGAGTGAGGGAAGGAGAGAGGGGTGGGGGACAGACCAGATTGAATGGCTAATGAAATGGGTACCTCCAGGCCTGAATAAATTCTCTGGTCTGGCGATCCCCCAGGATGCTGGCCTCCCATGGAGATTAATGACCACTGGGCCATGCTATAATGAAGTAGTTTGCCTTGGCAATGTGCTGGTGAATTCATCAAAGTGTCCACAAGTGGGCTGGCTGAGCACAACATCTTTATAAATCCCACTCACTCTTCTCTCCCGCCGCTGCTGATTTATGGTTCTACCACCCCCAAATGGTTTGGCCCTTCTCTCTAGACCACGCCCTGGCTGACCGTCGCTATCCGACCGAAATCCAGGTCACTGCACTGATGGGGAAAAAATGGGAGGCTAATCAGATAATGGGAGGTGAAAATGGGAGACAGCAAGTTGGAATCTTCAATGTCTTAACTCATGCTCCCCATCTGTCTGTATGCCATTGCGTTGTACTTATTTGTATGCTTATAATTCTGCAGTGGGTCATTAATTTTCTTTACCATGTACTTCAATGGATGCATAAATGATGTGCATTCATATCATCTGTTCAATAATGAGGTTACTCGCAATTCATGGATCCCAATGATTTGTCGTGAAGTAGATGGGATAAAAAATGGGCACTATATTATACTACTTACTTTGAACTTGAAGATTTCAATTACAAGACAAAGATAAATGGGGACACTCAGGAGTCAGAGAGGGTAAAGAAAAACATAATTGAATGAAATTCAGCTTCAGTTGCTTACAGTTGTACTCAGTAGGAGCAACAACTGTGGTCCCAAGGGAAAGACCTGGCACGTGGACAGATAGCGCAGGATCATAGCCAAGTTGTGGCATCAGTGATTCCACCTGGTTAGATGGGGCTTCAGTGTAGAAAAGGTTAGGGTCTGGAGGAAGGATGCAGTTTTCACCTCCACATATGTTATGTCTTCCTTGTAGGGCTGGCTGTTATGTCCAATTTATTCATTTATTTATTTTTTCAAGCTTGGGGAGGATTCATAATAAAACAAAAAGGACATTTGGAGAACACCTGTCTCTGCCAAAACTGAATTCTAAACAGAAAAGGACCTCTACTGCTAAACTCTCAGAGCATTATTACTTCAAATTTGCGTCCGTTTGAACACACACAGTACAAATATACTGAAAATATATGAACTCTGAATGTGCTTTGTTTAAAACACAATGGATAACCAAAGACATGAACATATGCTCACATGTCTCTCTCTCTCTCTCTCTCTCTCTCTGTATATACATTGCGCCCTTGTTACTCATGGTTAATGTGTTCCAGGAACCACACGTGAATAACAAATTCCTCGATATAGCGACAAACTATCTTATTCTTGTTCTTCTCCTTTCAGCTTTTCCCTTCAGGGGTCGCCACAGTGAATCAGTTGCCTCCATCTAACCTTGTCTTCTGCATCCTCTTCTCTCACACTAACTACCTTCATGTCCTCTTTCACTGCATCCATAAACCTCCCTCTTTTGCCTGCTGCCTGGCAGTTCAAAACTCAGCATTCTTCTACCAATATATTTACTATCCTGCTGGTGTGTGGCAGGGAGATGGGCCAGGCTTGTGGGTGGAGCCACGGCTCCACACCTGATACTCATCCACACACCAGTCACTGAGTTTCTCACCTGAACATCGTTGGTGTTGTCATGATGAGGCTTTTTAAGCCAGGTGGGATGAGAGCTTTTTGTGGGTTTGTTTTCTCTAGTTTGGTTCCTGGAAGTCTGTTCTGTTTCTTGCCTGTCTGGAGAATTTTTTTGAGTTTTGAATAAATCATGGTAGAAAGATTTGCCTTTGGTGTCCTGCATTTGGGGCCATATCTCGCCACCCGTGACACATTCCTCTATTTTCTAGGACAAAACTCCACCTCTCTAGCTTCTCCTCCACCTACTCTCACTACAGATCACAATGTCATCTGCAAAAATTATAGTCCATAGAGATTCTGGTCCAACCTAGTCTGTCAGCCTGTCCATCACCATAGCGAACAAGAAGGGGCTCAGAGCTGATCCCTGATGCAGTCCCACCTCCACCTTGAACTCCTCTGTCACACCTACAACACACCTCACCACTGTCTTACCAGGTCGCCTCCAGCTTGGGGACCACTGACGTAGATGGATGTAACAGAGAATCTCTGCTCTTAGTTTGACACTTTCTCACTTCAATTCAAATAAATAATTTATATACTGTATAGATATTTTAACTGTTACATAGCACACGCGCGCACACACACACACACACACACACACACACACACACACACACACACACACGTGATCTGTTCCTCTATCTTTCTGTCTTGCTCTAAAAATTAAAAAAAAAAATAGAAAAAAAAATTATGACAATTCTTGTTCATGCATACTCTAGTTCATATTTTCGTATTGCATGTGTTGTATTCATTAATGCACTTAATGTTTGAAGCTCATAAAAAAAACTTGTTCTCTACATAGTTCCTTTACTATTGTGATCAAAAGCATTGAATCTCAATTCTGAGGCTGTTCTGTAAATATTAATGTTCTCAGTTCATAAAAAAACTGAGTTCTGTAAATAGTTTTCTTACTTTTGTGATCAAACATTGATTAGGATCTCAATTTTTAGGCTGTTGTGTAAATAGTTTTAAAATAAACAATATATAAAAGGCAACTTCTAATCAATCCATATCAGTTTCTGACTTAAAATAATGTACAGATTTAAGCCACTCTCAAACCACACCCACTTCCGGTTTTAGTCCCGCCCATTCCGAGTACAGATACAGATACAGGTAATTTAGATGGTTGAACAGATACAGATAGTGGAGTACTCGCTCATCCCGAATAATTAGATAAGACAAATTAGATATTAAAATCAGTCAGATGAATATATCATTATGGTTTAAAAATGGCTCCCTTGAGTGCCACAACATGGTTGTGGCACATACAGGTGGTCCTAAAGTTATGAATAGTCATCTTACGAACAACCGCACGCCGCCATATCCAGCTATTGTCCTGTAGCTCCCCTTTCTGCCACTGCTCCCACTGAGCAGCAGCACTGATGTGTTTGCACTTCTCCAACAGTCATCTCCCCTTGTTCTTGACTTGTCTATGAGCATGTCAGCGCATGAGGGTTCTTACCCTCATGGATACTTTTCCATTTATCACGCCTCATAAAGCAAAGGCTAGTGAAGATAGTGGTAGTGGTGACGAGCTCTGCCTCTGACAAACAATAACTCTTCCCTCCTCCTTCTCTTCCTTCTCAAAGCTAAGTTTCATTACAGTGGTACTTTACCGTGCAGTGGATGGTCAACATCAACAACTGACTCTGGCTGT
This sequence comes from Antennarius striatus, assembly GCF_040054535.1. Lineage (NCBI taxonomy): Eukaryota > Metazoa > Chordata > Actinopteri > Lophiiformes > Antennariidae > Antennarius > Antennarius striatus. The sequence continues at coordinate 27,240,074 of NC_090776.1, read as the reverse complement.
ATTCAAGGATTTAAACGAGCAAAAGACTGCTGTAAACTAATATGATTTCAAATTGTGAATCACGAGTTATGCTAAGTGGTATTTTTGTTTGAAAACGTACGTATAATTGAACCTGGATTTTATTTCATTATGCGTTGTTTCTATGTCCTGTATTTGTTTCTGTTCAGCATTATGGAATAGCACTTTGTATTTAGTAGTAGTAATGGTATTTGAATAAACTGAAATGGTGATTATAGATTTATATTTAATAGATAAAGACGAGCGGCGTGGTGGCACGGTACGTATCCCTGTCACCGCACAGCAAGGCGGTTCCGGGTTTGCGTCCCACTCTGTGCAGTTTGCATGCTCTCCCCGTGTCTGCGTGGGTTCTCTCTGGGTAATCAGGCCCCATTGCATTTAAAGGGCCATATGGAGAAATGAAAAGCCAATTTCATGAATGAGGATGTTGTGTAATAATGTGTCAGAAAGTGTCCCATAAAATGTGTGACTAATACATGTGTAATCCACGTACTGAAGAGGAACAACTAGCATAATCCTTCTGGTTTTAATGAAGGAAACTTCACAACAATTTAGACATTAAAATATTACTTAATATTAATAGGCCTTTGGCCCATTGCTGAGACATTGCTAGCCCGTTAAATGCTGAGGACTGATGAGCCCTCATGCAACACTCCTCTACCTGCCTCATAAAGTGTGTCTATTTAATAACTGGAGCTCCATATGGAATAGTGGCAAGGAAATTAAAGGAGAACAACAAAACATATTGAGAGATGTTTAGATTAAAATGTTTTAATTGGGTTCTCACCTTAGGCAGTTGAGATGAATTCTCATAGATGTCCATTTTGGAGGCACCCTTTACAAAAGCTAAATGATGCTGGTGTCACAACGTTTGTAGCGTAACCTGTAAATATTATTAATGACCGCAATAAATCCAAATTGAATTTAAATTATGAAAAAAAGCAACGTCTCAGTTATGTCTGATTAGTATTGAATTTGTTTACCAAGAGCTGTTGTCACACTGTGCCTTCTGTACTTTGTGATTGTCAAAGGCTTTACATTCCCATTCTTTCTCAAGACGGCTTATCTTAATCTACAGTGTCTTATTTTTCTTGGAAAAGGATGGATGAGTCGGGTAATTGTACAGTTGACATCGGATTAGACAACATCATCCCCTTAGTCCCCAGCTAATCCCACAGAGTGATAACAATAATGGGAAAAAAAGAATGGAGATATTTTTTCCTACAAAAGCAGATATTGAGTTTAATTCGTAATTAGCTGCTGAGGTCAAAGACTTGACTCCATCTGAAGGTTATCCTCCCATATCCTCTTTCGCTTTTTTTTCCCTTTCCTTTCAATTGTCGACCTCTGAAATTTTTCATGACCTTGCTGTGAAGAACTTAATTGTGTACTTGTGTTTATTTGTGTAAGTAGTTAAAAGGAAGATCAGGGAATGAAAAAAAAAATTTGACATTTCCTTCATGAGTCCTTGACGGAGGTGTCTATTTGTGTGCGCTAGTATTTGCGCTCGTTTTTTTTTTTTGGTGAAAAGAGCTGTGTAATTTATTTCAGTGGGGTTAATGTCCCTGCATTCCCAGTCACCCCCAACCCCCATCTGCCCTGCATCAGACAGCTCTGAGTAACCCCCTTGTGGGTTCTGAATTAGCATAGTTGCCTTGTTTGCCTGTATGTGTTTGTATTAGTCTGCGTGTGGAAAATCAGACAGTTTTTGCTTGCGTTTGTACATGTGTGTTAATGTGGGGGTGTGCGCGAGTATTGATCCCCCCCTCCTTTCCTATAATGAAGTGGAACTACAGCTCCATTATGAGCTGCTCTGCCATTAGCTGGAGGTAATATGAAATTAGCTAGCGTGCCGTGAGCCTGTCAGTATTGATTTCCCTACCTAGATTACTTGTTACAAAAGAATAGAGCTGTCTGTGGCATAATTGAACAAGTTAACTCCTTGTCTCATAAAATGAAGGCCTGTATTGATTGTTACAGGGGAGGGATCTGTAAAATGCAGAGAGAAAGTAAGTTCCATGGTTGTTCACTGTGAAGAGGTGCTGAGACTTTCTTTTCTTCCCCACCAGTGTTATGCTGAAACATGGATCATGATGGGGTTTTTTTTGCCGAGTTGCAGGATTGCGGATGTGTTGCGTTCCATCAGCGTCATGTTTTAACACATTTCTCTGTTTTTCTTCCTTTGTCGTTTTTCATTTCAAGTTTATAGCTACATCTTTTTTTTCCTTTTTTTTTAAATTCATCACCTCATGTAAAAGATGTCCCAGCAGGTTTACTATGGTTTATCATGATTGTAAATAGAGCAGCTTTTGGTTGATTTGCGCCAAAGATGAACTGTATTAGGCTGATTCTATCTAATAGTACTGGACAGATTTCTGCCACTGAAAGTGAGCTTCTTTACAAGTGTCCCTGTCCAGTAATTAAGGGCCTTCTTGAAAGCATATTCAATAATTTACAGGGGCTAAAGGGAGCACTGGTTGCCCACTGAGAGAAAGGCAAGATATATATGTTCTTTGGAAAAGATAAAAATGTATGCTTATTTGGACAAATTTCCGATGAATACTCATGAAAGAGCTCAGGAAGCCGAGGGCGTCCCTGACCATTTAAGAGGCTAAAGAGGGGGTGATAGATTATTTGATGTTCAAAGATTTTGTTGTCTCTAAAACAGACATGGAAAGTACAGCATTTCACTTCGACAGGGTGAGGGATTAATGAAATGCTCTTCCACGCGCCAATTTCCTGCACTCCACTGCTGAGTGATAAGTGGCTAACCAACGAAGCCTGTAATTACAATCTTACAGAAACCAGGCTGATCTGTATATAAATCTCACCATCCAATTACAAGATGTAATAATTCTGCACTCAGGCTGGTAATGAGGTCTAATACTGGTGCATATGATAATACCCTCTGGATGTGGGCTTGATCAGATGTTGGCTTTGTAATTAGACCGGCAGAAAATCATTATTTCATGTTTGGAAAAAAATGAGGTTGGTGGGAAGTTAATTTTCTCCCCATTCTCTGAAGCGTAGACAAGAAGTTAATGATTTAATCATGATTGTTAGCTATTTTGCAATCAATTTGTAATGATTGTGTCGCAACAGAGGTTTTCGGGGAGAAGGGCCTGTAAAAATTGAAGGTGTCACTGATCTATACAGAGAAATGCTGATACTGTGAAAGAGAGTGTGTATAATTCTGTATATGTCTGCGTGCATGTTTTTTTTTTTTTTTCATATTGGTATGCATGCATGCATGTGAGTCATCTGCAGGCAATCTGATAACAGCTTGTTTAACAAGGCAGAGCAAAAGATTAGTACCCCTATTTCTTTCTGTCAGCTGCAAAACTAAGTAATTTAGTCTTTCTTGCCTCTGCTTTGTTTGGCCATGTAGTTAAATTGCGTATTTCTTTAGTAACATTGAGGTGGACTGATGGACAGCATTAACCTCAATACCTCAACAAAATATCTTCGTTCAGCAGTCAAAAGTTAGAGTGTAAACATGTTAGTGACTGAACAACTTGTAATCTGAACAGTACAAGCAGTTTAGGGAATAAATGTCAGAGGTCATGATAAAAGATATCAATACTTGCATATTGCGTATGTCGAGGAGTACAGCATGTGATCAGACATGACAATCACCCTTTGCTTATCACATCTTGATGAGCAAATCGCTCAAGTTGAAAATTGACTGATGTACATTGTATAATTTATTGTGAACAAAATGACATGATGTCAGTGAAAAACAAAATTATCAAAGCACAAAGGGATGGATTAAAATCAGTCAAAAAAAAACCAAAACACTTGTGTGGGATTCATCACAGCCCCTGTGTGCCTCTATGCTCTCCCAAGAACATGTGGAAAGGTTCCTGATGAGTGGCAGGGGGTGTCTGGGGAATATTTTCACAAACCTGGATTCCGATATGAAATGTTTTATGGGTGCTCAATTGGATTCTAGGCTGTGGGCATAGGTCCTGTTAGAGGATGCTGGACACTGACATTTTGGAAGGAATCTGCACACCAGCAGCCCACTGGAAGTCTTTTTTATAGTGCTCTGACACAGCACCTCATGTTCCTCCTTGCACAAAGGAGCAGATATCAGTCTTGCTGCTGGGTTGCTGCCGTTACCCTAACCCTAACCGTTCATTGTTGGGGGATTGTCTTTGCCTTTCCATTGCACTTTCATTTGTACCAAAGTAGGTGCAATTGATTCACAATAGCTTGTGCTTCCAAAATGGGCAGTGTGATGTCCCGGAAGTTTGACTGCCTTGGTGTTACACTGTGATGATACAACGTATGCAGTCTGCCAAAACAAACTTTAAAACTATCCCACAGTTCGGGCAAGCACTACATAAACAGCTTATGCTACCTTATGTCTCCACGGTGTTTTACTGGAATGCCTCCTGTTTGATCGTTTGAAGATACTTACTGGAGTATCCACATTTGCAGTAGAGTTTGGCAGTCCTGGAGGTTTGCTCTTGACTTATCTCTCTCCTAATCTCTTGATGATTGCCGCTGAATACTTTATTGATAAAGAATTGACTTGACTCCTCTGAGCCAGTTTCCATAATTGATACTGTTTGAAGCTACTCCCCAAGGACGGACCATTCAAAGGTTGGCTACATTTTTGATTAATTATATTAAAGTGCAAACTGCAAAAATTGTACTGAGTCAATATCGAATTTAAAAAGACGAGATTGAAAATAGTTTTTTGATGTCAGTGCTGTAAAACTATATGGCAGTCTGAAATGTTTTGCTGTCTTGGTTTTAAAAAAAAAATACTGTAAATATCAAGGCATTATCTGTTGAAATTCACATCTGTGTTCCTCTACTTTATCCAGGTGTGGATACTTTTCAGAAGCCTTCATCCTGGTTGCAAAGTCTAACGCCTTCAATTTCCACTTCTGACTAGCTGAGGGCCCCTCAGAAATGCTTGGCTGGAGCTCTGGGCTGTAGGGCCTTTGGACCTGTGAGTGCCTCACGTCTGTGCACTGGATAGAGAAATAGGGAGCTAGTATTCCCAGCTATGCTCAATCTGAGCCTCAGCCTGCCTCACCATTCACTCCCACCTGTGTGATACCTCAGAAGAGCTTTCAAGTGTTCTTTGAAAGAAAAAAAAGGCAGAAATGGAAGAAATCAGAGACTTACTCTTGCAGACATTCAGTAGCATGGCACAAACCTCTCTCAGCTCCCAGGGCATCACTCTCTCACCTCCTCTCTGTTCTTGGGTGTTTACTCAAATTTTCAGTTTTCCACTATTGTCCTTCCATCTCTTGTCTTTTACAGCCTCTGATAGCCTTCCTGCATTATTCGTCTGTTATTTTCTTAGCATCAGAGCTTCATTAGCCATAAACCAGATCACTACTTCATACTGCTTACAGAAAGAGGCAAAATAAAAGAGAGGACACATACAGAATTGAGGGTATACAGTATTCTTTGGTATTAAGCCGCAAGAACAGAATGAATGAAAAATGAATCCATCACATCTGTATATTACTGTTGTCATTTTGGCACATGATGGGTAATTATTGCTTCCACAAAACTAGCTCAGCTGCACCCTTGGGAGTAACTCTCATCATGTCCGCTGCCCACTGGCCAACACTGACAACGACCCAGCGCTGAAGTTAAATAACATGTTGCTGTCAGGCAATAAAGATAATTAGTCTAGCCTCATCTCCCTTGCAATTAACCCTTCTGATATGTTGATCTGTCACAAACGACATTAATGTTCTGGGTCAATTTGACCCAGTGCATGTCTATCCTAAAGTTGTCCAAAACCAAAAGCAATTCCTAAAAGTATTGTTTATATGTCATTACTAACTCCTTTACTAACTATTATATCAATATTTAGTGCCATGTTGTTCTTTGACTCTTTCAGGTAAAGGTTCAACTAGGATAATTCACTCTTTTTCCATAAAAAATACAACTTATTGTTTCACCATATTATTACTTTTGAAAGACCAACACCTAAAACAAGTTTTACATTGAACTTTTACTGTTGAAACATAACAGCTAGATTTGGTTTTACATATATGTTTCTGAACCAGAGATGCAAAAAAACTAACAAGCAATGGCAATATGAACAAGGTGTGTGCGTGTTTGTCCGTGTGGATGTATGTTTGTTTGTCTGTCTTTCTGTACATCTACACAGCCAATGAGTGACATGTCACCACACTGTGCTGCGTATATATGAATTTGGCACATTTCACACAGGTCATGCTTGTCTTCACATCATCAGATGGCCTGCAGACCTGGCACCTCTTCCTCTTCCCCAAGAAGTAAACAAGAAACAAGACGACCACGATTCTTTAACTATAGTTTTACTTTTCTGATCACACACACACACACACACACACACTTACGACCACGCACTGGTGCACTAGGTGCAGTCCTCTCCTTACTGCAGATCTCCCTCACTGTGGCTCAAAATACAGCCTTGCCTGTCTCCGCATCCCACAAGTGGGCTGTTGATTTAACTTTTACACCCCAGCCAGGATGAGGGGCCCCAGATATGGATGTAAATGTGTTTTGTCCAGCTCCCTTCCACTTCCTCACCAAAACACGAATCCACTAAGGGCATTGATGAATACACACTGACAAAACTAATTCTGATACTGCTAACATTTTCTCTGTGACAAAGCAAAGACTGCATGATAAAACTGTGATTTGAAGGCACAAGCCCCAGGCTCTGGATTCCACTCTGCCTCTAAACTTTCCTTTTACTCCCTGATATGAGTCCCTCCCTGTAGGTCTTCCCATATCTTTGCCTGCCATAAAACTATCTCTGAGAAAAAGACTTAGGCTGAGGTTTGAAGTAATATGTTTCTTTTCATGGTTCAATGAAACATATGCCTACTTTGTAACAAGAGGAAAACTAATTATAGACTTATACGGGACAGATAATACAGTTGAAGTGATTTCATTGTTCCCAGCACTGGGGTTGTGTTCTACAGAGTATGCGCACAATAATGATGGTTTTATCTAGCTCCACTACTCCTATACAAACCTACAAAGCCCTATAATTATGTTACATGCCCAAAGAATGGAAGACACACTGGGGCACTGACTACTGTGAGGGAATAAAATGTATTTTATTTCATGACTGTTTTCCAGTATACAGGTAGTCCTAAATCTACAAACAGCTTGTTTAAAATTGCTTTCAAGAGATTGTCAGTTGAATTTTTCATTCATTGTTATTTATTAAATTTCAATCTATAATCATTTGAGTTCATTTAAATATAATTACTACTCTAAATACAGAAGTACTATTCCCTAAGACTTAACAGAAACCATGACAGGACAAATAAATAATGCAGGTTAATTCTGAGTCAAGTCATTCTCAAGTATACAGTGTGCCCTCGCTCATTCGTGCATCAAAGCCCGTGACGTGACGTCATTGCGGATTTTTGGCAGTCAGTCACATGATACCGTATGCACATTCTATTGACTGACGGCATCTGGAAGTGCGCTCAGTTCCGTGAGTCTCGGTGTTACGTGAGACACAAAAGTGCTTTAAACAATCGATAAAAGTGTGGGAAAAGGTAATACAGATAGAAGGTGGTTCAATAATCAGTATGGGGGGGGGGATCATAAACATTTAAATTACCCTAAATAATGAGATAAATAGTTTGTTGCTCCCTCTCGGAATTCATTAATATGGTGTGGTTCCTGGAACGCATTAATCGCAAAGAACAAGGGAGCACCATACATTGATTTGGGCAAAAAATACACGGAAACTTAAACTTAAGTTTACCTCATTTTATTGGACTTTACGTCTGTCTGCCACAAATATTGGGATTTTAAGAAAATTGGAAAATCATTAAAAGCACATAATAAAATGTTACTGTACAATAAATAAAAAAACATATCATATCAAAATACCTACATATAGTTCCACTATCTTTGTAAAGCGTTACTAGTGAATCACACTATTGCTATAAATTTAGATTAGTTTAGTTTAGTTAATTAGTAAGCGTTTGCTGGTTATAATTTAATCCCTCAAGGGAACACACTTCAAGAAACTCTTGACCAGTTTTGTAAACCACCAAATTGAATGTTAAATTTGAAATATATGTTTTTACCATTGCAAAACAATAATAATTTCTGTGTTTGCTTTTATATCTTTAACAACAATTTAGGGTATGGTATACCTGTATTGTAGTACAATACCTGTATTGTAATTTAATTTACCTTTGGAGCGAATGAAGAAGAGGAAAAGGAGGAAGGAGTTATTGGCAGTGAGGAATAAGAGCAAGATGGGGGAAATGAGTGTTGAAGATGTATGTAGAAGGCAGTGCTGCTCAGCAGGGATTGCGGTAGCAAGGGGAAAAGCAGTAATTACATCCTGGGAAGAGGTATTGCAATTATCAGTGTTTGTGTGTTTGTCCACCAAATATCTTCACAACCGTTGCAGACAGAATGATGAAAGAAAATGCACGTTACCCGGGCGGCAAAGGGGATGAAAATGAGATGATGACCTTGACCTTAAGAAAACTAGGTGAACAAAAGCAACATTTTCAGGATGCCAGAGGCACAAAAATGTGAAGATGTCACAGGATGTTGCAGTCTCTGACTGCCATGTTGCCTTTGGCGTTGCACAGTTAGTCAAATCTACAAAAGGTTTGTAACTCGGATATTTACAACTTGAGGACTATCTGTATAGGTTCAAGTATTTGCAGGATTATCCTTCACCGATGGTAGCCCTGTATGTGATACAAATACAAAGACGAACATTCTACATACATATATGGAATGTTTGGTTTGCCAATGCTTGTAATTGACATTCTCATTGTCACAGTTCTCAGTGGGCCATCTTTGCAGACTGTTTACACACAGGTAGATGACTTGATGCCTGCACAGGTACATTGTACAAAGGTTGTGTTTAGATGATGAACAATCAAAGACACCCAAAATAATTCTTCAACACTGGTAGAGGAATTTGCTACATTAAATAAACAACAACAAAAAAAAGTGCAACAATCTGTGTATGTCAAAGCTGATAAACGTGTTCCTCAACTCCTTCTGCAGCGGTTTCTCATACCATTTTTAAATCTTAACAGAAGACAATCCCAAATGGAGTGTTTTTCTGTTTTATGTGGTTTGACCATGTGTTCCCATGAGTGTACTTTTGTATATGAATGTTAGCACATCTGTTTCCATTTGTAAAAATACTTTTTCAATACATACTTGCATCTGATGAACACTAACCTTACTTTTCTATTCTTTAATGTGTGTTCTTGTAGAGTAGATCCTTGAACTCTGAGGTCAAGAGGCAACAAGACCTCTCCGTCGCTCTCTCTGTCGCTCTCTCTGTCTCTCTCTCTCTCACACACACACACAGACTCTCTCTCTCTCATCATTTTCTTCTTTGCCTCTGTCTCCATTTTCAACATGTATTGAGTCTAGCAGTGCAGCAGCATCCAATTGCAATGAGCCAACTTAAGGTCAGTCTGCAGCAGAGACTCTCATACATATGTGAAGAAAATGATGCCTATCTGGGACAGATTTTGGAGATAATATGATGTAACTGATGGTTACCTTGTCACAAAGAATTTGGTAGAGAGTACAAGTGAAAGGTTATTTAGGGTCCACCCAGAGGATTTGGCCCGGGCTAATACTACTGGGCATGGATACACAATGTGTATCAATCTGCTCATCGGTTTGTCTTAAGTTCTTGTACTAATCAAAAACCATTTTAATTTATTTGAGTTCTGCAGCATGGACTTGAAACGTTGGGTAGCTTCATAAATTACATAACTTATTTCTAACTAATGACCCATAGCTGTAAACATTTAAGTACCAAGATGACATGTGAACATTAATCAATGAATAGATTGTCACTGCCCTTACAGTTGGAATACTATATTATTGAAAGATTGTTTTCTGAAATCCAGAAACTGATGGGAAAGTAAGTAAGATATTACATCAAATAAGAAGGAATTGTTGTTGAGGAAAGTATGTTGCAAGTCTTGATATAGATCATATTAATACGTATGTCATTTGTGTCTGACAATAACACAATTGGTTAGTGACCTTGTGTAACCAGTACTCTGCAGTATGGAGGATGAATGAGTATGGCAGATGTTTAGCTGGTCAGTCTCAACGCAACTTGTGTGAAGCTGTCTTTATTAGCACCCCGTTAAACTTTGTTTCACCTGAGTGGCTGACAGACTAGCCGTGATGAGGCTCTATTAGACTGCTGCACATTTCTCTACGGATTTCCCATTTCAACTAAGGATCCTCTATTTTTTGCCTTCTACTCTTTTCCACTGTCTCTCTCCCTTGACCTCTTGTTCTGTCAGACCACTCTAACCCCTAGAGTCCCCTTAACACAGAAGTTGAGAACCCAGTCAATCAGAAACAATGATGTTAAACTCCTCTCCACTGAATACCTTTCAACAGTCATCAAAGTTCTTCTATGTTTGCTCGCTGATTAGCAGTTCTCTTCAAGTTGTTCATCTCAGTTTACAGTTTACATCTTACACTATAAGATGTACACCGATTACTTAAAAACAAATACAAACCTACATGCAGAAACAGCTGTAAATTTGTAAAAAGAAAGACACCCTTTGTGATTGTAATGAATGTCCTGGCAAATGTATAGAGTATTTAATTAAAATGACCTCAGATGGTGTTGGAATTTATTGAGATTTACCATCATGTATCATCTTAGGGTGAAGAAGATGCTTTCCATGTTAGTGTCATGCATATGTTTTCAAACTGCTGCATGGTGGGGGCATATATTGTTCACAAAACAATTATCTCTTCACTAGGATCACTGGAACAGTTTCAATATTTTCAATACATATCCACTATAGAGTTGCCAGAGGAGGGAAGAAGTTTTAGTGTTTAGAAGCAACAAATCACACTGGACTGTGGAACATTGAATCACCCACCTTTGTTTGCTAAATCCCAGTACCACCCCCCCCCCCCCAGGTGTGCATGAGCTACATGTTATGAACTTTTTAATACAACTCTAAATCACAGATGTAAAGTTTGCAGTTGCAAAAAAGAAAATACAATTTTGTGCATTGGTAGTTGGAGTTTTTGGAGCTACAAGTCTTGATGTCAACATGGCAACGCTGTGTATTGAAATTCCTTAAAAAATACTTGTGAAAAATAACCCTTTAGTATTTTTAATCCCATATTTAACAATAGATGATATTTTTCAGTTCAGATTCACAGAGAATTTTGTTAATTCCAATGATATGTGCAAAATGAACATTGTACTGTATATATAAAATGTTTTAGTCAAATATAACAGCTTGTTTGCAGACACATTTAGAGAGGGAGGGCCTTCTCAAGTTTGTTCTGGGTCAGAATCTGGTCTGGAAAGGATTTAAAATACACTGTTTCTGGAATCTCTCATGTGTCGGGCTTTCTTGGACATAAGACAATGGCAGATATGATTTCCATAAAACATAGTTTATATAGCCAGAAGTAGGTGGCCGGGAAGGTAGTGGTGAGGGCATTGTCCATGTCATGGTGTAAAGAGCTTAACTGGGAAATGATTTGATCATACTCTGTCATTTGGTTTAGGGTTGAAGGATGGTGCTTATAGCTGTGTCAGCCACCCAGTGTTCATCAAGCCAGACAAGTCAATAAGCTCCCTTCACCTTGCATTTGTTGCTAAGAGTGATACTGTAGTGACCCAAACCACATTGTCTCCCTCCGAGTCCTCCTGTCATTACCTGTCATGTGAAATATATACAGTATATGCAGCAGAAATCTCCTTATAGCACTCAACAGTACATCAGCAGCACTCATTCTGACAGCCTTCAAAACTTTTGCACATTAAAGATTATAACAACCACTCTGATTTGATTGTGGGCTTCTTCAGAGCTGTTTGTTGTGGTGTGTATGCCGGATATGTGCTACACCAGGGTCACTTGCAGCCCAATACCTGTGATTTACCAGTATGATGAGGGCAGACTGTGGCTGATCTTTAGCTTACACCATTTCACAGAAATGTTCTGCTCATGATTATGATTACTCGTACTGAAGAACAAAACGGCAACGAATCTTTCATGTAGTTATCAGCACTAACTAAAGTTTAGTTGAACTAAAACTGAAATCTGTATCTGTGTGTTTTCTATCTTCCTGGAATGACTTCTGAACATTTACTTCTCAGATCAGAGAACATCAAATATATGCTGAAAAAAATATCCAAATCTTTTTCTTCTCCTCAGCTGCGCCCTTTTTTTCTCTGTAGCTCTCCCTCGGCTCTCATCTTTAATTTTCCCTACCACTTTATTGCCCCTTTCCCCTCATACACTCTGGTTGCCACATACTGTCTGCAAGATGAAAGCTGAGTTCTCGAAAACCCTACCTCTTCTGCTTGAACTGCTCTCTTCTTTACTTTTGTCTTGGTCTTTGGAGTGTTGACGACATAAGGAAGAAGAGAGAAGAGAAAAACTAACGGTCGACTTTGAAAATGAAAGCAGACGGTCAGACCCTGGCATCAGTACAGGATTTAAACGTTGTGTTTTGTTTGGCCACTTTGGGACTATGATACAGTTGGATACTCTCTTAACAGGCTTAAACAAAAGAAGACTTGTTTCATTTGGAAATAAAAGCAGTGACTGTAAAATCCAATTTTAACATCACACACACAAAAAAAAGAGACTGAATTATATTGTCGATGAATGGTCATACAAACAACAATTGCTCTACTTTTGGTCTCTTTATCTAGTCTGTTTTTCTTTATCATCACACTATTGTTTTTTACTCATATTATCTAACTAAATATAATACGGAACAGTGATAATATGTAAATAAAAGTGATTAGTTAGTGTCATCAGTTTTAGGACATTATTATTATTATCATTATTATCATCGTTATTATTTGTAACAAATGAAATATGTTCAGTGGAAACACTATTCAGGTGTTGGTGTCATGTCAGTGTACCTGAGACACAATATTTCATATGATATAACATTAATATTATGTCTCATAGCAATGCTGTTCCTTATGGGAAGTTTTCTTGCTTATATTTTAGAGAAACTGTACAACAACAAAAAAAAAAAATCTGAAAGTCAAGACATAGTGCTAACCAGATTCTTATCGGAGACTCAGAGGTGGATTCAGTACAAGTTACTGCCGAGACCTGACATTCTTGGGAAACTGTTTAATAGCAGATTGGATAAATTCATAATAGAATAGAATAGAATAGAATAGAATGCCTTTTAATGTCATTATACACAAATTTACAATTATCTGTGCAAAGGACTTAGTTTCAAGTATTAAGTAGATATCAATAGAAAACAAGAAAAACAAAAACAAAACCGGTTTAAAAACAAGCAAATATGAGACTATATTTACAGCAAGCCGTCAGATTGTACGATGTACTGTGCAGCAGAGGGCTCAGTAGCAGCAATCATGACCAGGGCATTGCACAGGTTCCTAGCTGGGAAAGACTTCCAACAGGATGTCATCAGTTACTTTCAGAGTGTCACGCCAGGAGGGGTATGGACCAAAATGCAGAACACCGAAGACACCACTTTTGTCCATAGCTTCAACTACATGGGCAAAATGCAAACAAGACTCAGGCAGAACAAGGCAGGAAAGACAGAACAGACTTACAGGAACCAATCTTCAGAAAACAAACCAGCACCTAGCTCTCATCCAACTTGGCTTAAAAAGCCTCATGACAATAACCCAAATGAAGTTCGAGTGTGAAAATCAGTTACTGGTGTATGGATGAGTATCAGGTGTAGAGAGGACCCACAGGCGTGGAGCCGTGGCTCCACCCACAAGCCGTGGCCCCTCACCCTGCCACGCACCAGCACTGCCACACCGAACCGTGACACAGAGTACTGTGTTCAGTACTCTGATTGCACTTGAATAAAGTGTGTTGGTTGGTTTGGAGGTCCGGGCCTTGATGGACTGATACCTCTTCTCAGAGGGCAGCAGCGAGAACATGTTGTGGGTGGGGTGTGAACTGTCACTGGTGATGCCCGTGGCCCTACACAGACATCTGGTGTTGTAGATGTCCGACAGAGAGGATAACTGTACACCTACAACCTTCTGTACTGACTTCCAGAGCCATTCCAGAGCCTTCCTGTCAGCCTGAGGGCAGCTCTTGAACATATTGATGGTGAGGATGCTCTCCATAGAACACCTGTAGAAGGACAGTAGCAGGTCCTGGTACACTTCTCAGGGACCTTAGAGGCGCTGTTGTGCCCAACAGCAAGGGCAGTGGTGTTGGTGGCCCACGTAAGGTTCTCTGAGATTCTCAGGTTCTCAGGAACTTGAAGTCATTGACCCGTTCCACCAGGTCCCAATAAATCAGAAGAGGTGGGGGATCCTCCCTCTTCCTCCTGAAGTCCAGCACCATCTCCTTGGTTTTGGAGGAGTTCAGTGCCAGGTTGTTGAGGGACCAGGTGGTGAGGTTCACAAAGCATAATCTTCTTAGCAGCAGCCAGTAGGCTTCAGGAAGAATCACTCCACTGCATTAGCACTAACAGAAACAATTGAAGTCATCACTGATGCCATAGATCAAAAGATGTACTCCCCAGTAATCTGTATTGACCTCAAAAAAGCTTTTGACACAATTGACCATGGACCTCTAATTGACAAATTGAAAATATTTTGATTTAGACGTACAATACTAGAATGGATAAAGAGCTACTTACGTAAGAGATCTCAATATGTAACATTAGAAGGGAGGCTATCAACCGAGGGAAACACAGCATTTTTACAAAAGAAAGCAAGAACTACATTAAAACATTTTCAGTATCTTTACTGGTGGCAAACTTTGGAACAGACTGGAAGTTAGTAGTTTAGGAACTCTATCTGCCTTTAAAAAAGCTTTTAAAAACTTGACTTTGCAAGGTTATACTTATGACATTAAATAATGGTTAATATTTCGGACTGTTGTGGCTTATTTAACTACTTGTTCTATGCGTGTGAAAAATATCACTGTGAATGTGACATTTAATGTATGAATCTGGTTGATAACCCATCAACCCTTTTTCCTTTTCCGATGTTGTTGATGTTGCAAAAGTGTTGAAGGTAAAGTCTGATGTAATAACATGTTCGGAAAGAAAGAAATAAACTGAATAAATAAAAAAATAAATAAAAGCCTTTCTCTATTGAGATGAATGAACAGCAATGCTCAGTCTTTGTACAAAACCTCAATATTAGAGGTTAAACGACGCAATCAGACACTGCCATGGAAGATCCAAGCAAACTTCCTCACGGCCTTTTAGTACCCATTTCTCCTCCGGGAGTCCTTTTCACATCAGTATTCAAGTCCACTACCTCAGCCCCATCAGCCCCATCTCATTCCATCCATCCCCCGATTTATTTTCATACTATGGAGGTATGATAGCTACTTAATAATTCATATTTAGAGTGTATACTCATGCACTGAGAAATTCTGATTCATCCTCCCGAGTAGCTGCCCACTCTCTTGCAACATTTAAACCACCAAGTTATAAGTGTGACTTATTTGCCCAGTATATGCAATGCTCTTTGGAGTAAAGGCAGGGTTCATTTTACCTCAAGAAAGTAATGCATCCCTGGGATGCGCTTCAACAAAATATTGTGCATCCCAAAATGACGTTTATGCATCCAAAAAGTAATAAAAGTATACCTTAGACGGGTATGCAAGGACTGAGTTTTTCCAGTAGTACACTATAAAACCTAAACAAACTTAATTTTAATAATATTATTAATAATGATGTCATAATTGTTTAAGTAAAAAGCAAAAAAAAGCAAAATGACATACTATTTTATCAAAATGTTAAAGCTTGGTAGTCATTCTTAAAAAAAAAAACAGTTTAAGAAATAAAGATGTTATACAGGTTTTTTTTGCTTTTACTTTTCACTCAATAGTTTTTTTGCCTTTAGTTCATATATTCTCCTGTGGACACTGCACCAACCTGAAAGAGGCTTTTCCACACACATTTTTTGTGAGCTGCATTTTTTCTTGGGTGCTGATATTTAGCCATGCCTCACCCATGGAGGTGCGAGGAAGCCAGAGAACCTGGAGAGAACCCACGCAGACACGGGGAGAACATGCAAACTCTACAAAGAGTTGCTGTGTGGCGACAGCGCTACCTACTATGCCACAGTGCCATCCCTGATCAATTTTAATAAGGCTGAATCATGCAGATGAGTCTTGTGACGAGAAACTTGCGCAAGATCAAAACACAATGGCGATTTCTTGGTTCGAAATTTAAGTGGAGAAATGGACAAATTATGAATATTTTTATTGAATGGAAGTGCATTTAAAGCTTGCATCCCAGAGATGCACGTTGCCCAATGATAGTGCGTCCCTGTCAAAAAATGTGGGTCAAAGACGCAAGGACTTACGCAAATGTGAATTGTAAAGGTGCCAAAAATTTTAGAGCAAGAATGAAATTTGGGAGTGAGCAGGCTAGTATATTTTCTTTTAGTCAGTCAGTCAAAATGACTCCAAGAAAACTCGAGTTGAGGTCATTTTACAAGTGTTGCAGAACACAGTTCTGAACTGGAAGGGTGCTAGAGAGTGACACATGCCCACTTGTGATATACAGTAAGTGCCTCAACTGCAAAATACTAAATTAAAGTAATAAAAACCAGGACATACCATAGCTCACACTGTACTGCCATTAAAAAGTCTCTGTGAATTCAGTAAAGCCTCATCAAAATCAAATTCATAGCCTGTAACCATACTTTAGAGTTAAGGTATTTCTAACAGAAAACCACTTAATGTTATGTTTATAGTCAGTAAATGTTGATTTGCATTGGTATCTGCACCAGATTGCACTCACCCATAGATACCAGCCGAATAAATTGCCACATTTTTGTAATAGACTCTTGCATTATCCCCTTCAGAATTTAAGGAGTAAGATTTATCTTACGCTTTTAAATAAAGTTTTTTTTTCCTGGAATTGCACCGGAATTGAATGGGGTTTGTTTTGAAAATATGTTGGTTTTTGCAGGTGGAAGGTTTTCTAAACTTGAGTGACAGATGTGAAAAGTTCTTCTTTGACAGCCATTTTTCTTCGTCAGTCAAGTTGCCTGGCAATGAGTGGATCCCAGATTTATCCTTTTCTTCACCTGAGTGGACTGAATCTCAGACTGCATAGGTCTCTTGCTGCAGGGACAATGTTCAAATTGCACGACAAACTGAAGCCATTAATTAAAAGGATTAAACAAACTTGTCAAGAAAATTGAGACTGTGTTCTCATGACACTCATTCAGACTTGCAGTGCCACATTTTGGGGATGGGTTTGGTCTCTCTTGAAAATACTGCATGCATACAGTTCCTTTCAAGAATGATCAAGCCCCCCAGTTAAGTCAACTATTTTACTGACTTAAACGCTGGTGATACTGACTATTTAAGTCTCACAGTAGTTATTTAAACTCTGAGAAACACTAATACACACACACACACACACACACACATATACACACATACACACACACGCACACACACACACTCTGAGAGAGAGAGAGAGAAAAGAGACAGAGAGACAGAGAGACTACTATTTGCACTTTAGACCATGTTCTTTTTCAAAATCTACTTGTCAGGGAGAAAAACGTTTAAATATAGTTTATGAAAAACCAAAATAAATGGGTGGGTTTAGATATGCACAAAACAACAAGCCACAGAGGAAGATGTGGCCTACACATGCCACATACAAACAGCCTGCATCTGCTACGGAAATAGACGCTCACATGGTGAAAGAAAATAGTTGTGACAATTGTCACAATTAGAGCTGGAAATGATGTTAACTTTGAGTGTGGTTGAATCCCCTTATACAACACCACCTGATTTTGAAATTAGGCTTAAATGGGATTATTATTCAGTCAGTCAGTCAACTTCAGATTACCACCGCTGTATCCGCCGCAGCGGGTCACGGGGAGCCGGAGCCTATCTCGGCGGCATAGGGCGTGAGGCGGGGGACACTCCGGGCACGACGCCAGTGCACCGCGGGGATTATTATTGTATTTCTGAATATGGAAGTTCTATTGATCTAAAAAGTGGTCTTAGCTTTATAGATGCATTATACCTTTACACAGTCACACGTTAAATCTACTTTGCAAGAAAAGTGCTATAAATGTTTTGAATGTGTTTGAGTGCAGCACTGCATAACCTGTTCACTGTTTTAAAATTATTGTAAAATGAAATTTCATTGTTTGGATATATTGTAATGACACGTTGTAATAATAATTTAAATAATTACACTGTGCTGGTACTGATTACAAGCTCTATACCCAGCCATCATCTTCTTTAATGATTTCCAAAAAAAGGGGCAGACGAAGTGCTACACCACACAAAATTGGTGCCAGCCAGACCTGATGTTGTTTTTAGTATGTCAGCATACAACACTAGTGATTACAGACATGCAATTAGCAACTGATGTTGTTATACAGCTACAATTTGTGATCCCAAGTGGGGGATGTTTAAATTCACAAAATATTCCATGTTTCACACTTCAATTCCACCATTAAGCAAAAATAAACAGGCAATTGCGTTTTAACTGATTTTCCTATAGGTCCAGCTGTGTGTACACATAAAATTGTGAAAGACCCACCTGCAACATGGAAGATTTTAATACAATGAAAAGGCCAAATTTTTTTGTCAAGTGATTATGCAATGATGAAATCCTAAATATTTTACGTCTGTCTAAATTCTATACATGATACCTTTAAGCACATATTTCAGTAAACATTTACATGGTTTAAGAGGGTTACAAAGCTTTCCATATAACAGTTACAACAGCATATTAACAGGGATTAAAATTATACATTATTTAGGCAAGCAGTTATAGAAAACTCCAATGTAGTCAGGAAAATAGTGAGTGAAGGTTTTACTGAGATTTGCAGTTGTCTCCACTGACACTTCATAGCCTTGACTTTGTAATTAACGGATACCAAACAGAGCTATTTTCAGAAAACAGTGGTAATATTTTAAACACAACATGTGTAATAAAGCCCTCCCTCCCAAACAGACATAACACACAAACCTGAAAGTTTTCTCTAGGAAAACAACAAAAGGCACATTCATTGTTCAAATAAATCTTTCATTTTAAAAGCTTCTACCATCCACAGTTATATGACTACCCAACAGAAGAACAGTATCTGCCAGGGAAGCTGGAAGAGCTGAGGATGGTTCTCCCAGGAGAGCACTGCCCAGAGGAGGCACGATTAGGAGGTGGAGCAGTCAAACGCTCACCCTAAATGTGTTGGCATGTCATGATAACCCCAGGCTGTTCCAAGGTAAGTGGACTGACAGGCTCTCCTTATTGCTGACTCCAGCTGGATTATTTATCATCTCTTATAACCAGTTTTGTGATGAGGCCTTCACCCTCCTTCTGCTCATTTGGGGTCTGCAGCCTGCAGACTAGCCTATGCACTAACACACTAACCATGCAATGAGTTATGGCACTTTTTACAGTATGTGTAAAAATGACTTGAGCCTGAATTCATCCCTGATATGAACTATTTGAAGAAATTTTAGTTACATCAAAAAAATACCTGCTAACTTTAGGCAAAATGGGCAAGTCGTTTTCTGTAACCTATACAATACAGTGGTACCTCTATTTATGAAAAGTTCACTCGTTCAGTCAGTCTCAAACTTTTGTGAGACAAAAAGTGCTTTAAACAGTCGATAAGAGTGTGGGAAAAGGTAATACAGATAAAGGTGGTTTAATATCAATATGGAGAGGGTTCATAAACGTGTAAATTACCTTAAATAATAAGATAAGTAGAACGCAATCTCGATAGCGGATTCCTTAATCGCATGTGGTTCCCGGAACGCATTAACCTCAAAGAACGAGGGCACACTGTATTCCAATAAATATATCAAGGCAGTTAATGTGAAAAGAACTGAAAATAGACAACTGACATGTCATTTGTAAAATGAATGAATGAAAGGAACCCAAGCGGAAGAGTGAGGTTACAGGGAGAAGAGATCCCGAAGGTGGAGGATTTTAAGTACAGTACTTAGGGTCAACAGTCAAGAGCAATGGAGAGTGTGGAAAAGAGGTGAAGAAGCATGTACAGGCAGGATGGTATGGATGGAGAAAAGTGTCAGATGTGATGTTTGATAGAAGAGTTTCAGCTAAAATGAAAGGAAAGGTGTACAAAACTGTGGTGAGACCAGTGATGTTGTTTGGTCTAGAGACAAATGTCACTGAGGAAAAGACAGGAGACAGAGCTGGAGGTAGCAGAGATGAAGATGCTGAGGTTCTCTCTGGGACTAAACTGGATGGATAGGATCCATCAGAGGGACAGCACATGTTAGAGATTTTGGAGATAAAGTCAGAGAGGCCAGACTGAGATGGTTTGGACATGTCCAGAAGAGAGATAGTGAATATATTGGTAGAAGGTGAATTTTGAACTGCCAGGCAGGAGGCCTAGAGGAAGACCAAAGAGGAGGTTTATGGATGTAGTGAAAGAGGACATGAAGGTAGTTGATGTGAGAGAAGAGGATGCAGAAGACAGGGTTAGATGAAGGCAACTGATTCCCTGTGGCGACCCCTGAAGGGAAAAGCCGAAAGGAGAAGAAGACATTTATCCTACCTTGCTTCTGTTGTAGCTACAACGCCCTCAACCATTTTTGATAGCACTACTCTGTCTCATAAGTAGCCATAATCTCTCCAAAGACATATTGTAATATGGATAAAATCAACACAGAACTAACCTTTAACATTACTAATTGTCCACCATCTCCATCAGATATGGGATTTGGAGATTGAGCCTTCTCACTGTTTTTATGTCACTTTGTTTGTATCTCTGAAAAGATCATTGGTGTCTCTCTCCCTTCCCTCATAGACATTTACAACACCTGCCTCACCCGCAAAGTCATCAGCATTGTAGGTGATCCCACCCACCCCTCTCACAGTCTTTTCAGCCTGCTGCCATCAGGTAGGAGACTGCAGAGTCTGCGTGCCAGAACCAGCAGGCTCAAGGACAGTTTCTTTCACCAGGCGGTCAGGAGGCTCAACCCCCTCCCTGCTCTGCCCCCTGCCACAGCCTTGAACTCTACCCTCACACTGCCCTGCCCTCTCCCCAGCACCTGACTACCTATTTCTCTCTCCCCCCATCAACTCAGGGACTACGAACACGTCACTTCCCCTATGGGATTAAGGAATGTGTAGAGATGTTTACCTCCCTTGTATTTCATCTAATTCTTTGTGCTGTACTGTCTGATGTGCTGTCTGTGTTGTACTGTCTGTTGTACTGCTTGTGTTGTCCTGCCTGTGTTGTCCTGCCTGTGTTTTACTGCCAGTGTTGTACTGCATGTGTTGTACTGCCTGTTGTACTGCCTATTTACCGTGGGTCAGAAAGGACTGCAATTTCATCTGTGCTGTATATCGTGCATATATGGTACATTTGACAATAAAGCTGACTTTGACTTCTAGCACATATGTACAGACACACACAAAAACATGATGAACCTACTGTAACCAAACCTATCAGAAATTAAGGAGGAAAAAAGAAAGACCTTGGTTGCTCATTTTATTCAAAAGCTTGTATCCGCTGCCAACACCTTGGATGTTACTACCCTTGAATGACTCCTTTGTTTTTTTGATTCTTCTGCTACATACACACTGTTATGATCTCCTTTGCTGATACCGTAGTTACTAGAGCAATTTTTTGAAAGCTCACGTGAAGGCCTTCTGGGCCTAAAACATCAGCCTGTTTGTTTGTGTATGTGTGTATGTATGTGTGTGTGTTGGGGGGATTTCTGTATAACTTCACAATAACAGTCTGACACCTGGTTAAGTACCTTTTAAGCACAAAGAGGCCATAATCTTCTGACTAACAATCATCTTCAATCCAATGGATAGGATACAGGGTTTTGTTTTCCCAGCAATAATTTGAAGCAGGTAAAATCTGACAGGCTTTAATATGATTGCCAGGTGAATTGAACGAGACCCATGGGCCAGCAGCCTTCTTTGTTTTTTTTAGCAGCGGCAGATGGAAGTGTTAGATTGATCCTAATTGAACACATATTTATTGTGCTAAATGCAGCTGGAGTGTGACGGTATGATGATGCCTCAATTAGAACCATTAACATGATGATTGTGTTAGCTTTCGAGAAGACTTTTTTTTCTTGTTTGAATTAGTTTTTGTCCCAGTCACAAAGTACAAGAGCCATCTGGGAAAACCACTTCAAGCTTTGTTGAAAAGAATGAGGCAGTTTGATTTGCCAGTTGTCATGGAGACACAATGCAATAACAATCCTTTTAATTTCTAAAAGAAAAAATACCAAGTCTGAAACACCCAGATGTGAAAGGAAACTACACTTAAGATAGTCATAGTCAACTTTACTGTCAAACGTACCATGTATGCACGACATACAGCATAGCAAAATTACAGTCCTCTCAGACCCACAGACAGTAAAAAAACACCAAAGAACCACTCTAGCAGGAGAGAGAGGAGCCGCTGCATGTACATGCACCACCCTCCTATGCTATCCAGTAGGCAACAGAACCAAACAGAATGTTCAAGAGCCACTAATAACACAATGTTGTCTCCACTCGCTTCAGGGTAAAATGTGAGCTGTCGTGGCAACTGGAGTGGAGGAATAGCAGAAAACTTATAGCTTGTTTAAAGCTTAGTAGAGTGTTGTGGCCGCAGAGGCCTATGTAGAGGCTGATAGGTTTGAGTGTGTCTAACCCTGTGATCTGTGTGCTAACATTGGCCTACTGGGGTAAGATCAGTTCTTCAATTCTCTGTCTTTGTCTCCTCTGAAGGGAGGCTTACCCAAGGACCCCCTGTTTACTCTGACCTGCACAATGGTGAAGTCTAAACTCCCTTTGTTGGGTGGATTTAGGGTAGATTTACTTCAATTTGATCTGGGAGGGCCCCCCTTTCATTGGCCTGGAGGTCTAATGCCCTTAACTGGCTTAACCTGGCTCCACTGCTCCTCATCTCGTTCTGAAGTCCCCTGAGAATCCCCAGCATCATTGAGGTTTGACTGCAAGCCATGCTGGGGCATGGTTGGTGATGCCTGAAACTCATGTTTGACATGTTGTAAGCATGCAAGGAATCAGCATAAATTATGAGCAAGAAACTTTGTCTAAATTATGGGGACCTAGTTCCCTATTAACAGAACTTCTCTTTGTAACGTAAATACAGAAATAGTGAAATGCAAACTTGTCAAATGAATGCTCTTTTTCTGTATTTTGGTAGCTGGATCCATTATCGTGAAATTGTCCATTATATATATGAGATGTCAGTATATTCTTTTAAGCCCAGCACACAGTAGCCTGGTAGGTAGGAGAGTGCTGCAAGTGGAGGTTACTTTACAGGCTTTCAACATTCAGTTATAACGTGATAAAAGTATGTTTCATCATGCCTGTTATCACAACTGTCATGCATCATCACTCACTCTATGGGCTTAAGCTCACCTGAGTCATTTGCCCATCTAGCAATGATGTTCTTTTTTTTTTTTTTCTTTATATATTTATCTTTTTTGAAATCTTACTCTCTCAGTTTGTGGCCATCTAGACATACGGCTTTTCTGGAATATGTGGAACTTTCTATAGGCTTGAACTGCACTTACTTTTTGTCAAATCAAATGTTGGAAACATGAGGGAAAACACAACACTCTAATGGTGACATTTCCGAAATATACCACCTGTCTTTAGTCCTCATCTTCAGACACAGCCAGCAGTAGGTTAACCACAAAATGGTCTCTCGTTGTTGCTGTGTGTAATTTAAACCCTACCTCCGAAATTCTGTATTCATGAGACGAAAAAATATTCTTTTCAGTTGTTTTGAATTGCAAATTTTCTCGAATCAGCACCTCGCAGAACACAGTGGAGGACAGTAGATGCTGGGACACTATAGTGCTTATCCCTACCCCTGTAAGCTTCCTCACACTGACACACTGGCTGCCAGACTCTACTCTGACATATGTGTCCAAATTGTTGTGGCATAATTATGTAATCTAGACCATCCAGATTATTCAAATGTCGCCTGAAAGTGTCATCTTCAGTGTCACTGAGGCTCTGGAGACCTGTCACCTACTGAATTCAAAATGGTAAAATTTTTTGGATGAGTCCCTCTCTCTTGCTCGCTTTTTCTCTCTCTCTCCACCCGTTCTTGTCTTTCTCCCTCCCCTCTATTTTGGCCTAATCCAGAGGCACAACGTCACTGCAGCATTAGTGTTACCTTTGATGGTCCTGGATTAAAGAAAATCTACATTCCTTTGGTGGATTTCAAACGCTGCCTGAACAATGATGCCAGCCAGAGACATGTTAATGAGGCCTGCAGTGGACTGGCAGTGAGTGACTATAAAATCAACCTGATTAGGGGCAGAGATGTTATCTGTGCACCTCCCTCCTCCTCGTTACTTTGCTCCGTGTCTGTCTGTTCCATTTCTCAACTTCATTTTCTCTTTTTCTCCTTTCAATTTTCCAAGTCTCCTCATTTTACACTCTCTCTTTCCCAAATCTGCTCCCTTTTCTTTCCCCTCTCCCATTACTATGCTCCCTGGTGAGTGAGGCCTGACTTAATTAGTGGGCTGGAGTGTGAATGTGCCTTTCACAGGGTGTTAATGAAAAGCTTTGCACTTTCCCTTTCAGTGTATTAGCGACTGACTGCCGCTCTCCATGCTCTCTTTCCCTGCCTCATCTCCTCCTCCCTCTTCTCTTTCCTCCACTTCTTGTTCACCCCTCCGACCAGATGGAGATGTTATTACAGGAGATGTTTACTCTGCAGCTTTACGTTTTTTGGCCTCTGTTGTAACTGAGCAGATACCCTAATTAGAAATGCAAATCAAATCTATCAAATAATGATGTCTTAACAACTTGTTTGTGTAAGTGTAAGTTTTACATCAAATCAGATGGTCAGTCTTTGTCTCTGACTCGTTTAAAAAAAATACTTAAAAAATAAAACGAATTAAACTTAACATATACCTAATTCTGTTGGTGAAACAGTATATGCACAGTACACAACCATGGACATCAGGGCACACATACGACTTGACTATCAATCATTCTATTTCCAATACTGTTTTGCTCTTATAAACCACTGGCGTGTTTACTGAATTCACAGAATTCCCTTGAAGATTACTGTTGTCATGTCGAGTATTTGTCTTTTGTAATCAGATAACGGTTCATAAACTACTCCATAAACTCAAGTTTATGATTGGTAATTTATACTCAAAGTCCTTCTTGCTGTCGACAGCATTCCAAGAAAACAACATTTGAGAGTCACATAGCACAATTGTAAAATATGATAAGTTATTCATCTGTCATCATTAATAGTTGTGTATATTTGTCTGCTATACAGACATGTTGAGAGGTATTTCAGCACGAGTTAAGCAAACACTCAAAATTGATTGATGTTTTTTGACTACTGATATGGTTTCATTATACATAATGATGTATTGGGGACAACTTTGACCTCCTCCTGTCTATACCCCAGGAAAACCATGGCACAGTAAAATACAAAATGTAATCTATAATAATCAGATAACTTCGCCCACACTAACAGTTGCACCTATGATGTCTTTTGTTAAACTATAATATATATTATCTGGCTTGCCGTAGACAAACAACTTTGCATTTATTAAAGTTATCACAATGATTTCCAGAATGCAGTCAGAGGCACACGCCAGTGTCATGTATAAGCCGGTACAAAGCACAGATAAATGCAGAGAGTTGTGGCAGGAAGGACATCCAGCGTAAAACTTTGCCAAACAACTATGAGCATTCTAATGAATGCTCATACAGTATGTGCCCCAAGTTAACAAAGTCTGCCTCCAGCGCCGTTAGCCTACGATGCACCCATGGAAATTCAGCTACTGTGGGTCGAGGACGAAGGACAGGTGGGCAGCAGACTCTCAGACACAGAGAGAAGAGGAAAGGAAAGCCCCAAGATCTGAAAATGATGACACTGAATGTGGGGGATAGGACAGGAAAGGCTAGGGAGTTGCTTGACATGAGGAAGGAAGATACATTTACTGTTTGTGCAGGAGAGGAAGTGGAAAGGCAGTAAGTCTGGATCCTTAGGAGCAGGATTCAAAATAATTTGCTATGGTGTTGATGCAGAAGAAATGGAATAGGGCTCATTTTAAAGGAAACGTTAGTTAGGAGTGTCTTTGGGGTAAAAACAGTGTCAGATCAAGTGATGAGTGAAGTTCGAAATTGAAGGTGTTATGTATAATATGATTAGTTTTTATGCCCTACAGGTAGGATGTGAACCGGAGGAGAAAAATAAATTCTGGATGGTGGTAAAAGAATTTAGTTTGATCGTTCCTGAGATAGAGAGAATTATGCTTGGCGCAGATTTTAATACACAAATTGGGAAAGCAAATAGAGGTAATGAAGAAGTGATGGATAAATTTGGCATCAAGAAAAAAAAAACTTTGATTGGCAAATGCTTGTATACTTTGCAAAAAGGGTGGACATGGTTATAGTGAACACTATCTTTCAGAAGAGGCAGGAACATGTGGTGACCTACAAAAGCGGAGGTAGAAACATGAAAGTGGATTGCACTTTGTGAAGATGAAGTCATCTGATTGATGTCACAGACTGTAAGGTCACTACTTTACAGTAGGTCAAAGTTGTGTAGCTAGACAGCATAGGATGGTGGAACATAGGATGAAACTGGTTGTGGGGAAGAAGATTAAGACAAAGGCAGAGCAGAAAATCCTGAGGTGGTTGAGAAGCAAGACTGTCGTGCAACTTTTAGATAAGACGTGAGGCGAGCTATTGCTGGACTGGCGAGGCTCCCAGAAGATTGGAACAGTACAGTAAAGGTGATCAGAGAAACAGACAGGAGAGTACTTGGGGTGCCTTCTGGTAGGGAAGGGGAGAAGGAGACTTGATTGTATTTCATTGTAGTTCATTCAGTGACAATAAAGGCTCTTCTATTATATTCTGGTGGAACCCGGACGTACAGGAAATGGCCAGCGAAGAAGAGGTGTGACAAGTGTGGTGAGCCAGGAAGTATTAGTCATTTGCAAGGGTAAAGTTAAAATTGCACTAAACAGGATGAAGAATATGAAGGCAGCTGGTCCAGATGACATTCTTGTGGAAGTATGGAAGCATCTAGGAGAGGTGACTGTTGAGTTTTTGACCAGGCTGTTCAACAAAATTCTAGCAAGTGAAAAGATGCCTGAGGAATGGAGGAAGAGTGTGCTCATGCCAATATTTAATAAAAAGGGTGAAGTGTAGAGTTGTGGGAACTATAGACGGACAGGGTGGTGATTTGCATGATAAAGTTGTGTGAATGAGTAGTAGAGGCTAGACTCAGGACAGAAGTGACTATTTGCAAGCAAAACTTGTTTTCATGCCTAGGAAGAGTACCACATGTGCATTATTTCCTTTGAAGATGTTGATGAAGTACAGAGAAGGTCAGAAGAAGCTACATAGTGTCTTTGTAGATCTAGAGAAAGCCCGTAACAGGGTACCCAGATACGAACTGTGATACTGCATGAGAAAGTCTGGAATGGCATAGAAGTAGGTCAGTATAATACAATACATTTATGAGAGCAGATGTTGAGGTTAACTCCACCATTGACCAGGTTGGATAGGATCAGAAATCAGAGTTCATGGAAAGAACAGCCAAGGTGAGATGTTTTTGAGACAAAGTTAGAGAGAGCAGACTTTGATGGTTTGGACACGTCCAGAGGAGAGATTGTGAGTATATTGGTAACATGGTGGTGAGGATGGAGCTACAGAGTAAGAGGGAGACCAAAGAGAAGGTGGATGTATTTAGTGAGGAAAGACATGAGAGCAGTTGGTGTTAGAGAGGAGGATGCAGAAGATAGGCAAACATGGAATAGAATGATACACTATCACGACCCCTAACAGACAAGTCGAAAAGAAAAGAAGAAGAGCACAATCTTTTTCAGACATGTGGGGCTGCTCCCCTTCATAGTGCATCATAGTTATTTATAATTATGGCAGTTCTTTACATGGTCTTTTATGATACTAATCAAACAATATTTGTAGTAATTTATTTATGTGATGTGAATTTATTTTATACCTACAATGAGATATTTGAACTCATTTATACTGTGTCAGACTTTATTTTTCACGAGGCATTTTTATAATCTTGTTAAACTAATATAAATATAAAACTGAAGTTGCTACAGAAACATTTTATAAACACTATGTATACAGTAGATCTAAAACTGAGATTAAAAACCAAATTCTCAATTATAAACTCAGATTTTCAAATTTGCTTGCATAAACACCTAGTTCTGTTTAAATGTGGTTAATAAACCTGTTTTTATGGCACATTATTGATTGAATTGTAAAAATAGTATGAATGCTTTGATATGTGTTGGATTTTGAATTTTTTATGTAAAAGCTTGCTTTTAGTTGTTTTCTGCTGTCATTTGCCAGTCATTCAATGATCTCTCTGATGAAGTTGTCTCTTCCATAGACTCAGGGTGGCCCCCAGCCAGAGAGCAAGTTAATCCCGTGTTGCAGGGATGTATAATGATATCCCAGGGTGCTATGAGATGTGTTTCTCTGTATGGTGCCAGCTTCCTAGGCCTGTGGTGCTAGTCTTTATGGGCCCTGACCCAGGCCTATCACCTCAAAGCCAGCTACAGCCTTAAGGTAAGGGCCAGATTTTGTAAGGCCTTGCCTTGTCAGTTCACAACAAACAAAACACAAAGCAATGGCACAAAGCACAATATTGCTGTCATCAAGCTAATTGAAAAACCAGGGTATGTTTGGAGTCTGGGGAGGGCAGAAAGTACACGTGGTGGAGGGGGGACTTCTTGATTGGCAGTGGCCATGTGGGAGAAGTGAGTACTTTTATGTGTCTGTGTGTGTTTGTGTGTGTGCGTGCATGTTCATTTGTACATGTCTGGGTCTGAGTGTGGGATAATCCTAGAAAATTTCTCTCTTTGAAAGGGAACAGATGTAGATTTACATATGTGGAGGGTCCCCAGCCTGTGATGAGATTAGCTGGTTGGGATCTTTCTCCACAGCAACTGGAAGGTGCATATTTAATACATGCCTGCAGCTACGCTCGGGCGTGTGGGGCTTGGCCCTTAGAGAGCCTCAGGACAAAGGCAAACAAGGCTCATGGTAGTCTGGCCCATATGGGAACAGGGTTGCTCACAGATTGGACTGGCCCTCCATTGGTTGTGAGACTAGGCTTTAAAGGTTTACAGAGAGAGAGAGGGGAGCACTTGGCAGGCCACTTCTGCATCCTCTCCATAATGAGAGGTAATAAAGGGATTTTGAGCTTGTCGTGGATCATCTGTTAGGTTGTTTGCTTGCTAAGGTGCTTGTGCATGTATGAGGCAGGGGGGGTTTGTGTGTGAAAGAAGGTAAATGTGTATATGCATGTGTTTGTATTCTAGCCTGGGTACATTTGGTCATGTCATTGACTATATCATTCTAACTAATTCAGCATCTCTAAACATTTATGCAATATAGGATTGGTGGCTAGTTCATTATTTTTTTGATATCGAATGTTGATTAAATAAATGTTTAGACACTTTTTAGTAAAATTGGCACTGAGAGCCAGTGGTGCTTCCTTTTTATCTAGTTTAGTAGCTTCTGTTCATGGGAGCAGGTGGAGGATACAGTTAGGTTGTCTGACCTGTAGGTCATTTCATTATTCTCCTGGTTTTCAGTGCGCAGTTGCCCAGGGTACCAAAGGTACTGTTGAAGTCCTCAGTTCTCTACCACACTTACTTGATGGATTTGGTTTCAGTTGTTCAACACTCCAAGCGATGGATTGCTTTTTTTTTTTTTGCCTTTCTGTATGACATATTCCCACACTGAATTAATCTGTAATAGCTGCATTCTTTCTCTCATACTCTGCAAACAAAAATCATTGAAATTTACAATTTATTATTTCAAACCGTAATATAAACAATGAAATGACAATGCTACAATTCAAATTGAGTACCAAACCTTTGCGCAAAACATCATATCCACTGTTGGTGCAGGAAAATATATCTGCTTATAACTATTTATTTTAGGCTGTAAACATTGGGGGTTTCTGTTGTGCAACACATTGTTACCATCTTGGCAACAGGCAAAGTTGTCAGGTTTTGTGTAAACAAAGAACAAGTACACCCATTGTCCCCATATTTCCTCAACTTCCTCATGGAATACCACAAAACAATTTGAACAACAATAGAGATGCATTCCAGCAAGCTATAATACATACATGTGTATAACCCACAACAGACATTAATGCTTGTATACATTTGTGGATACATGTGTTAGTAGTGGAGAAGTCCTTATGCACTGATTTCTTTGCAATGTCTGAGGAAGTCATTGTTATTTGAGAATTTTCTTACACGGAAACCAGGATTTAAGTTTTAATCCTGAAACAAAGTTACAATTTTGTACTTTTCTTAACAAATATCAAGACATCTATGAAAAACTAACTTAACTTATCGTGCCTCATTGTTATTTCTACTCTTTTTCTCCTTGTGATTCTGCATAGATTTTTTTTTTTCTTTCAGTAGCAGCATAACAAAGATAAAACATATCCAAGAAATCCTCGATCTTGTTCATAGACTATCCCAATGAGCTACTCCCTTTTCATTGGGGAAGCATCATCTTTTTAAGGCATTGTGGAAGAAAGGCAGATTTTCAATTTCACTTTCTATATTCTCTCTTGGTTTCCCCACATTCAGTTTGTGAAGGGACTATGTCCATTCAGTATTGTTTGATCATCTGTGTCTCACAGGGGAAGGAGAATGTGAGGTAGAGTAAAATATGAGAGAAAGGAGAGGCAGAGAAAGAAGCTGGACTGTCCCTGTAGTACAGTCTTCCCAGCACAGCCTAGCATAATTCAAAAATGTGTGTGAATACATAGCACTTTACCTCATAAAAGCAGTCACTGAGGGTGAAGTGTAACACCAGATCCCAGCTCTTAGGTCTCAGGCATGTTTACCCCAAGATCCAATGGTGAGTGGAGCAGGGGGACACGTTTGCCTTTATAGCTGTTCCTTTCTACTTCCTTATCTGGAGATTCATTTGAAAGAAGCAACAAAATAAAAATGAGGGTGAGTGGTTGGTGGTAGAAGGATATGGTAGAGCAAGGCTTTAAGATGGTTTTGGGTAAAATAAATACAGATAAAATACAGAGGTGGTGGGTGATGATGTAGCAGTATAGAATCAGGAAGTGTCCAGGAAAGCTTTATTGGAATGGTTTTGCAGGTTGGCCTATCCAACATTCTCAGTGGATGTACAAGCCCTCTGTGGACCTCCTCACAAAGACACTCCTGCTAATGAATCAGACCTGGCTTCTCCCAGTCAGAAGAACTCCAGTCTCTATGTCTCGTTGCACAGCAGAACAAAGCACACCCCCATTAATATTTTAGCATTCTTTTTATCTCAATGCTAACACCACTCAACATGATTTTAGTTGCGTAGACAATGAAAGAGAAATATTGGGAAAGATGGAGGTGAGAAAGTTAGAGGTGGAGAGATGGACAAAAAGGCAGTCAGTATGACCTTGTTTTCTCAAGATTTCAACTTGTCTGGTGTAATTGTCCCATTGGTAGAAGAGTTGTTTTTTTCTGTGCTGTCCAGTAGGTTCTCAAAGAAAGAAAATTTGAAATCCAATAGCTAAATACAGAAGAAAAAAAAATCCAACACAGAGCAGCCTATCACCATGACTACATTATCACCAGATTTGTACCTTTCTCATACTTAAACTACATTGTCAGTACTGATACTTACATGATTTTCATCAAGTATATTGATTCTATTTAAGAAAAAAAGTAATTCTCAACCCTGTTCATGAATGAATTTTTAACTCTTTCTCATTTTTTAGCAAATGCAGCCTTAGAAATTTGTATTGTTCTGCATTTTAAGTTGAGTGCTAAAGTGATCAAAAATTTCTCATCATCATCTTCTCTCATCTACCACCTTATACTCTCCTCCTATCGGTGTTGCCTAAAGAGAATAACTTTTAAAGCTAGTTTTCATCTGCTTTGTCCTGCTCACTCCTACCTCTTCGTCAACATTTTTGCTTAGCGGGCTAGGAGTGGGTTTTCTGAAAGATTCCAATCTGGCCTCTCTTTGATTGTAACTACAGGAATACAAGTTTTTCCACTTCATTAAATTATCACACGGGATGCCACTCTGCCCTAATAAAACTGAGTGAGGTAACCCGTGTGAATCTATTGGGGAGGACAGAGGGGACCCCATCCCTCTTAACCATGCCTATTACAGCCATAGACATTTGCCACACTTACTTTCTGTCTGTTGCTTATGCTTGATGTGGACGGTTCAGCTGGGTTTCTCTTTCTGTAAGAGCAGTTCAAAATGTCTGCTGATGTGATTAAGCACTATACTAATACAATTTGATTGATTGATTAATTAATTTACTGTTAAATTAGATATATTATTTTATTTCAATATATCGGTTGAGAACCATCTACCCGATCCATTTGCATCCACCTCGTAGAAAAAAAAATTAACAAAAGTCATTAAAAATTCAAAAAGCATTCAACATGTTACAATAATTACTGGGTAACAATGGTTCCTGGCTGTCTGAATTAGTTCAACAGTGAGAGATCCGCTAACACAATGGGAAGGCCTTCCTAGACACCCTGCCCAGACACCTTGATTAATTGTTTCTTTGTACACAGAGATAGAGGAGCAATGCTTTCACCTGCATGCTGCTACCAGGGGCAGTCACTCCAGGGACTATGTAGAAGGGAGGAGATCCACGGTCACATGTTGGGGGGGGGGGGGTGGCATGTCAGAAGGTGGTTGGGGGCTGGTTTTTGGTTGTCGCACAGAGCCTGCGGTGGAATAGGCGGTTGGGTGGAAGTGAGGGAGGGGTGAAGGGTTCCGTCAGGAGATCCTGGGGCAAGTGGCCGTGGGCATTCGGCTGTGAAAAGTCATTCAGAGGGAAAACACCAACCATCCTTTATTTATTTGTGTCTGAAATATTTATCTGTTACGCGGGCCGTTTTATAATGGGGCTGTCAGTCTCCTCTGCCCATTCAAGGGTGTGGACATGTTGCCCCTGAGCACCCGCTGTGGATCTCCTGTGAATAATTGCTGGAATTTCACTTTTGGGAACGTTGCTCTCTGACCCTGAAGCTTGTTGTTTTTCTGCATCAAGAGAAAGGTAGAATGTTTTAAAGTATTTACCTTGGCTTGGCTTTCTCATCCACCTCTAGTTCATGCTCTCTCTTCCTCTCCTTCCTCTCCTTCCCTCCCTCTCTCCCTTTCTCTCTCTCTCTCTCTCTCTCTCTCTCTCTCTCTCTCTCTCTTTCTCTCTCTCTCTCTCTCTCACACACACACACACACACACACTTCTGCATACTCTCACACAAAACATTCAAGTTGGAAAATAAATAATTCATACCCTTTACTCCAAGATGAAAACCCAATCAAGCTGAAAATCCTTGTCTTGCTGCACCTCTGAGCTGCCGATGCTGCTGGTTAATGTGACGCTCACTGTTATAATGTGCCGTTGTGTCAACACGCAGAAGCGTAGGCTTCTTCTAAAGGAACATGCACTTCCCAACATTAATGGTATTCTTAATCTGGTATAATCGCCTAAATGAAAGACTGCTTGTTTCACAGTGAGTTGTAACATCGTGTGAATGACAGGAGCTGTCATCTTTCATTCTTTTGAATGGTTTCATCACTGCTTTCTCTTCAGGGAAAGATGTGAGTTTGAAACCCTGTCAGGTGGAAAAAGAGACTAAGCACACAACAACAATACAAATATGTTTTGTTGAGTGTGAAAGTCAGCACTGATGAGAGGCGTGTCACGTGGGAGCCCTGACACTCAACATCTCTTCTGTTCACACTGAATGGACTTAGCTAACTTAGGTAGGCTTTTCCAATCCTTTATGTACATGCAACATACACTACCATTTTTGTACTGACTGCTTCAAAATTAATACTGTCGGTTGATCACATGGGATTTGAATGCAGTCTCTCCAAAGCAGTTTTGCACTTGAGGACCTGCAGAAAATTACAAAAAATATTCAATTCAATATGCACAGATATAGAAATAGAGGTGTCAACTATCCATTTACAGACACATTCATACTGAGATACACAAATGGATATACTTACACACATGACACATATGCATATTCTACAAATAAATACTCATAATTAGGCAGCTGAGCACAAAACTCACATATACACATCCGAACTAAAATGCAATGGCTGTAGTCTGAGCATGCATAATTAAGATGTACCTTGTTTGGAGAGAGTGCATGTCGCTACCCGATGTGCACACTGCATCCCCAGAAAGGAGCTTTGAATAATGAAGAGTGTCACCTATGCAAAATGCAGAAGATGAGTATGCCTGCCTGTGAATGTGCTGTTTGCATGTGATTTTGTGCGAATGTTTGTGCGTATGTATATACAGTATAGTAGTGTGGTTGTGTAGTGCATATCTGAAAATGCATACACAGATCTGTGTTTGTGCCAGTCTGAAAATGTGCACATCTGCAGACAGAAGTGTCAGAAAAGATGAGTGTGTGTCTGATGATGGAGACTGAGGTCTCTTTGTCACTTAACATTGTGGTACAAGGACACTGAGCCATATGTGAATACATGGAACTGACGGCTGAGGCCCAGTCCTCCCTTGTCCACCCTTTCATGTTCTGAATCCCCTGGCATGCCTCCCTCTCTCCCTACCTCTTCTCTCAGTCTGACAGTTGTTTTTGTCCCATGAAGCAGAGACACAAACCATGCCCAGGATGTCTGCTGTGAGCTGTGTCTTCATTACAGCCTTTGTGGTGATAATGAACTCTGAATGGGATAAGGTGGAGGGGCCGGTAGCTCATATGTCTACATCACCTCCATAGATTAATATTTAAAATAAATTAATTAATTAAAAAATACTCAGAGAACTATGACTTATATGTAGCTCTTTTTATTTGATATCACCAAGCCCATACAATCTACAGTAATAGTCACCTTGGCATTTACCTGATACGGTATGACCTAATAAAATGTAACTACACAATGAGCAGGATTTTAGATCATCATTGTACTTGGGTTAAACATCTAATGTGCTTAATTAATATTCCGTCACAAGTACATGGTAGGATGTTCTATAATATAGTTCTTGAGTTAATCAAGTGAAGAATGCATCCCTTTATTAAGCTGATGTTCCTCATTTATTTAACTTAACATTAAAAATTCGCTATGGGAATGATTAAAGGATTGATTATTATGTTGATTATTATTATTATTATTGGGAAATGTTTCAAACCAAGTTACAAATCAGATAATTTATTTGTCACACATTTTATTGGTCACACATCTTCATTGCCTGACTCATACTATCATTTCCATCATCTGAAAGAAAATTCTGTCAATGCATCACTCTTGAAAAAAAAATGCTATTTGAATAAGATATTTATATAATATGGAAATTAGGTCGTTTCCAGCTTCCACACTGGAATAAAATTCATTGTTATATGTTATAGATGTGAGCCCATGATGGAGTTAACGGGAGCAGAAACTGGACAAGGAATCATGACTATCACATGGATAATTTCTATACTTTGGGAAAATGTATGGATAAACTACAGAATGATAGAGCAAGCTAAGATGTAGACTCTGTCAATGTTCAGTGGCCTAAGTTGTCTCATGAATTAGTAAAATGGAAGACTAGCTAACCGTGTCCAGCAGTGGGACCCACAACGGATTAAGGTAAGTGAAGAGAATGAGAGTCTGGTAGTGGCCACTTGGGTCAGTCTGTTGGGAATGCTATACTACTATACCATTATTATCGACAGGTTTGGGGTCAAAACATGGAGAGGCTCTTTGAAAATGTTCTTTTGTTTTTGGTAAGGTCATGCCCTATGCTTGGAAGCTGCTGTGCAGAATGTTATGAAGAAGAACCGGAGGTCATGCAATACTTTTGGTTTGCAAAATTTTCATTCTACGTTGTATCAGCAGTAAAATTTTCATCCATCCATTTTTTTTTTCAGCCATAGGTCTGCTGAAACAAAAGGCAGGGTGCACTCCAGATAAGATGCCAGTTTATTGCAGGGCCATATGAAAGACAAACTTGTCACTTGTGCAAAAATGTACAGCAACAATGTGTCAACTAATAAATGGCATGTCTATGCTTCAGTAAAACTGACGTCCATACAATCAATTACAGTCAACGGCCACTTATCTACTTTATGAGTCATGGGTCTGCTGGAGCCTATTTTAGCTGGCAATGGGCAGGAAGTGGGGTACACCCCAGAAGAGACACCAGCTCATTGGAAGGCCAGATGAAAGACAACCACTCACACCTGCTGACAATTTAGTGCAACCAGTTCAAATAAGCTGAATGGTTTTGGAGGTGGACGGACGTCAGAGATCTCTGAGAGATCACTCGCAGGAATTGTACCGGGAATCTCCTCACACTGCACCACTGTACCCCAGTAACATTTCCATTTTTAGTCAAATGATTATGAGAGTATGCCAGATAAGATTTGGGCTACAGTGAATAAAAAAAAAAAAATTAGGAAGAGAAGCTGAGCAATTTAACCTGTGGTCTTTCCATCTTTACAACCCAGTTTTGATTTTGCAGAATGGCAGTGGTGATAACCCACAGCTATTCACACACACACACACACACACACACACACACACACACACACACACACACACACACACACACACACATAGAGATGGGGGTGGGGGGGGTGCTTCCTCAACGCCCAAAGCGGCTTTTTGATGAAAGTAGGGGATAAATGATTATTTGCCTTAATTGTGCCACAGGGCAATTTTTAACTATTTTTATAATTCCTAAGAGAAAACAAGTTGAAGCAAGCTAATAATAAAGCACTTCCTATTATGTCATTTGATAGTAATTACAACTCTAGACCATACAGGTTGTCTGGAAATAATAAACACCTAAATCAACAACTAGAGTGAGAGTTTAAGAATCACTATACTTCCCAAAATAAAATGTTGAATTTGGAAATGAATACACTTGCACTGTAAGTGTGTTGAAGGAAAAAACCTTC
Source organism: Antennarius striatus (assembly GCF_040054535.1). Taxonomy (NCBI): domain Eukaryota; kingdom Metazoa; phylum Chordata; class Actinopteri; order Lophiiformes; family Antennariidae; genus Antennarius; species Antennarius striatus. The sequence goes on along the minus strand of NC_090776.1, from coordinate 27,203,163 downwards.
ACCACCTCTTTATGGTTTAACTAAATACAAGGCCCTCCTCACCCACTTGCTGACAACCACTACCTTAAGACCCCACTCCATAGGCATGGATGAGACATAATATCTAATTAAGTTTCAGAGCTGCATTTTCATTTGTTAATCACTTAAGTGCTCCGAGGATAACCTGATATCCAAAGGTCTGGTCCCAGTAGCCCAAAATGTCAAAATGCAATTTTATGCATGATTAGCCTGACCTGCTTCTATAGCACCCTCCCTCCGTGGTTCTTGCTGCTGGAGGAGCTGACAACTGCTGGTATGTTTATTTTGATGAGATTAGGTGTGTAGGAGGCCCCCACTGTCAGCAGCAGTCGTGGCACCCCCATCTGGTCACTGGCAGAACTAACAACTAATCCTGGAATAAGTGGAAGGCAGAAGTGAATTGAAGGAGAATGACTGGGAGTGAGGAGACAAGATCACTTTGCGCAGGTGGGGGAGATAATCTTTCAATCTCTGTTTAGCTTTAGCAACCGCCAGAAAAAAAGGGGAAAAAAAAGAAATAAGTAATAAAATAAAACAATTTATGCTTCTTAAAGGATAATATGATCACAAATTACTAATCAAATCATCTGGATCCGGAGGGGCGGAATGCGCTTTACTTGGTGGTGCTTAGCAGAGCAGAAATCCTTTCTAATCTGATTTTGTAGAGATAAGACGGCTTTAGTCTCACCATTGTGCTACTCTGATTAAAGAGGGCAGGAGGCACACTGCTTTCAGTGGTGGTCATGACGGCTGGTGAACCACACACACACACACACATACACACAGAGACACACAAAGGTAAACACTCGAACACACACAGAGACCCATATAATGCTGACAGAGATACAAATGGGCACAGATTGATGTGAATGACAATACACAAATTGACACAGACTCAAAAAGACACTCATACAGCAATTATTCTCCTTTCAGCATGCCTGTTTATTTTCAATTTTATGTACATATACAAAAAGGAATAAAAATATACAGAATTTAAAGAAAATTATATCTCCTTGTTCAAAGGGGAAAAAAATCCCATTTTCAACATTAATTATACATGAATGTCCTTGTTTTTTTCTCATTTGCTAAGTATGTTTCTAAATATGTCTCTAAATAATCTCGATAAATCTCTGGTGATGGGTTATGAAGTCTAATTTTATTACGTTGTCACAACAGCCATGAACACACCGCATAATCATAAAGCAGACATACATTTCTCCAGCCATTTGAGAACTTTCTCAACCCATATGTCTCATATGATGTTGGCCTTCTTAGCCTAATTGGGTGTGGATTTGATTTTTGAGTTAATAGATTTGAAAAAGAATATCTGAGGATGTGCGTTTTGACAAAGGCTGCAGGCTGGGGTATATAGAGCCCATGTGTCTCTGGGGAGCTGCGTCAGGTCCCAGGGTAGCCCATTAGAGAATGTACCTCTTCCCGACCACCACCCCCACCCCCAGCTACACGACTCACCATACCAAGGGAGGCCACAGCGACCAGACGCAAAGGAGAATATTCATGTTACACCACTGTGCGTGTGTGAGATCCTTCAGTCAGTTTTCGCACCCACAGGCGTGCACACATTCATGTGCACGGAAACAAACACACCACTCACTCATCCATTCATACATGTACACATGCACAAACATGAAAAAGCCTTCACACCCCCACTGAATGTTTGAAATGAGGAAAACGAGAACAGGCTTAGGCATTTTAAACATCCAAAACAACTACATCAGTTGAGCTTTTGAATGATATTGCATCATCCATTTGAAATAATACACAGAATGTTGAAACGCTGAGGAAATCACAAGTTGGTTTCAACTTGGTTTGTCTTCAGTATATTTTATTCAACCAGGGATGGGCTTTTGAGGCCAAAACCAGCATGGGGAAACTTGGACACACTGCACCCATGAACCTATGCAGCCGGGGAAATATTATAGGAGTATAACCCCAAACAGGCGTTGTACAGCGCCACATTAGAGAGAAGGAAAAGAAAAAAAACAGGAGTGATCTTTGACTGTTACAATTGTCACCTTAGCACATACCACCTGGAAAAGCAATGACTTAATGTAACTACCATTTATGCACTTCAGCCTATGCAACTGAGAAGTTATTCTGCTGTCAGTCATCTTAAAAAAAGCTTAGTTTATGTAGCGATTTACGATGACTGGTAGGTTTTAAAGTCAAGATCATTTTATTTAATAGTTACAGGTACAAGTAAAACTACTGTGTGATTGTAAAATGTCAAAGCTCCTTTCTTTCATACCAAAAAAATAATCACAGTAATGAGTTGTTCTTACTTAATTCTGTTCTCTCAATGTACAGACTTATTCTCGGTAATTTCATTAGAATATATTGCAATAATCAGCTGTATAATTGTAAACTATCAGTTGTGATTGAAGACAACATTTCAATCTATCAGATTTGAAACTTGGTTTGCCATTTATAATACATTAACTTTGCTTTACTCAGTGGCATTCAAGAAAAACCACAACCCCGCAGTGTCTCTCCCTGTATTGGTTGTTCTCCAGCATTGATGTTGACCCTTTAGACCTGCCTGTTTGAATGTAGCTGAGGAATAGTATCACTGTCAAGAAAAACAGCACACTGCCTGAAAATGATGAAATTCAGATTAGTCATAATCTAACCCCCACCATTCTGGCTTGTGTTGACTTGATGTTTGCTCACAGGCTCTTGGCGGGCTCAACAGTTTGAGGTGCTCTGGGCTGGGACGCTTTGAATGTGACCTCATGTTCCATTCTGTTTCTGTGCACCGTGCCTCAGCTCTGCATTCTCCAGGGCTGCAACTTCACTGTAGCTCCAACAACTGCTGTAGGACACTAAACATCTGTAAGTCACTGCTCCTACTCGCTCCGCCACCTCCATGCTGGGCTTCCTTATTTGTTTTTACAGCACAAGCGGTTCAGTGCAGTATACTTGGATGTTATTTCTGTTTGGTACGAGTTGTGGGCAACTGGGTCCACTGTGCATAGCGGTGTTTTGTTTTTTTGTTATTTTATGTGCTGCTTGATTACAAGTTAACATTATAAAAGAAGTGTGTCAACTAAGCTTAGATAGTTTGTGTGTGTGGTGTTTTACTCATAAATCTCATCTGCTGAAATGTCTTAAATACTGTCCTTATTTGCCCTCAGATTTGTCGAACCATGGCAGGCTCATGCAGCAGGAACAGAAAATGACTGGATTGTTGCCACGTTTCGCAGTAAATCATGTGACTCAACATATTGCACTTATTTTTTGTTTTAGTGTAGTGAAGAGGAAAGGTAATGAAAACCTTTGTAGTGAATTCAGCAGAAAAAAAAAATGTTTTATTAAACATCTTATGTTTATTGACTTCTCTTTCATGTCAGTTCTTTTGTTCTACCTTTGTAGTGGCAAAATATTTCTGTGCATCATCATTTGCAAGCAATCTGAGATGTCAGAATTGTCCCTTTGATCTGAAGTGCAGACCTCATACGAGACACCACCTTGCACCTGGGTCTGTAAATGTTATAGTGATGTTTGCATGTGTGAATTGTTCATGTGGGTCTAGATATTTCTGTGTTTGGAACATACACACATAAACACCATCCCTCTGGAGAGTTTGTGTATAATATGCATGGGGACATGCCTCTATGTATAATTATCAGTGTATACAAGCAATCAACCACCTCCATCTTCTGTTCCCGAGAGAATAGAATGGATGTTTAAACACTGACCTTCTGACCTAACCTTACCTTACGTTACCTTACCTTACCTTACCTTACGTAACCTTACCTTACCTTACCTTACCTTACCTTACCGTGCCTTACCTTACTTTACCTTACCGTACCTTATCTTACCTTACCTTACTTTACCTTATTGGGTAATTGCAACACACACTGGTGGTACACATCACTACATTTGATCTCAATAATGTCACACAGGTGAGGAAACAGTCTGAGCAGAAGAAGAGAAAATAGTCCCCAAGAGGTGAACTGGCACCTCTCCACTGCTAGTTCATTCCCCAAACTCGTTGGTCCACATTGGCCTTGACCCAGTTACCCTCTGGTCCCTAGCCCAAGGCCTAGTGGACTTAGCTACTGTCTTGTGAGCTGGTCATCTAGATTTATTTTAATTTATAACGTGAATGACTGGGAGTCCAGAGAAGTAGATTGGTGCAGTCGAGATATAAAACAAAAGAACATCATTTTATACAGAAATGGAGGCTGACACCTCTTGTTCTATGTGGAGTTAGGATATGGCACCATGCAAAGTTTGCTGCACCTGTTTTTAAAAAAACAAACATATCTTTCGGTCAGACTTTGATTCCTAAGGGGAAAAGCTGATATCACACACACACACACACACACACAAACACACACACACTTTGCCGACTACAGACCTTGCGGACTACGTATCTGCTTCATCGTATTCCAGCTGGCTATAGTTGAGAGGCAGGGAACGCCCTGGATTAGATGCCAGCTCATTGTGGGGTCACACAAAAGACAAGCAAACTTATATTTCCAGACTTACACCTTCAATTGGGTTTCTATGTTTTTGGAGGTGAGAGAACCCAAAGAGAACCAACACAGACACTGGGAGAACATGCAGACTGAGCCCAGAAAGGACCTGAAATCTTGAACCTGTTCTTGAATGAAACTTTTAGTTATATTTTAATAATATGTATTATGCTGATCCTCATGCTGAATATTAAATAAATCATCATCAAATTTATTAAATTAACAAAATATTAAGATATAATTAAAATTTTAAAAGTACAGTGGTACCTCCACTTACGAAAAGAATTGGTTCCGGAAGAAATTAGGTAAGAAGAAAATTACGTACGTAGAGACGCGTTTTCCATGAAAATGCCCTAATCCATTCCAAACCCTCAAAAAATTCCGACAGAAATGTTTTCTAAAGCATAAAAATTTATCAAAACATGTAAAAAAAAATACATGTTACGATTAGATTATTACACAATAAAAGAGAGTGGTGCATAACGTTAAAAAAAAAGAATAGAGTAAAGAATAAAAATTATGGTCATTTACCTTTTAACTGCTGTCCTCATTGTTTTTTGCCCTCTTGGGTTCATGCGCTCTTGCCTCACCATGAACAACAGAGTGAATTCCAGTCCTCCTTTTGAACTTCTCCAACCACCCACTCGATGCCTTAAACTCCTTAAACTTCCTTTTGTTTGTAATAAGGTGGCGATTGTAGATGCATTACGGTCATGTTCTTTGGCAAGATCAACCAAACGCATCCTTTTTTCATGCTTTTCTATTATATCTTGCTTTGTTTGTACGGACAAAAAAACTTGTCACTTTTTTGGGGTCCATAGTGAATACTCTAAAAGTTCATATATTTGCGCAAAACTGTCAGAAAACCTCACGGGTCGACCGCCGAATGATGAGGACCCTACATAAACACCGATCTAGCACCACACAGAGGTCCCTCTTAGCCAATGGGATGCCAGGAAGATACTAGGTAATAGCCAATGGCAGAGCAGTTATAAGAATGTTGCATTCAGGAACCTGTGGGATTTGCGAGTATCAGCCCATATTTTATTTTTACCTTTCATAAGTCGAAATTTGTTTCGTAAATATTTTCCTGCTGAGAAGTTTCGTAAGTAGAGACATTCGTAACTAGAGGTACCACTGTAATAAAGTAAAATAACAGTAATTCCTAAATTATAAAAGCTCATCACTGACATTTATAAACATTCATAGCTATAATCTCTGTCTGTGAAAAGGTGACATACTCTACTGCAAGACTGTTTCCAAGTTGATGCCCTACTCCTTTGATTATAATATGAAAGAATGTGAAAGAAAAATTCTACATGTACCATAGCTGAAGTACAAATGCTTTTTCATTCATTCATCTTCAAACCTGCATCTTCCACTGTCGCAGGTCCCGAAGTGCTGGAGCCTACCCCAGCCCACTGGGGGTGTGAGGCAGGGTACACTTCGGGCGCGACGCCAGTGCACCACTGAGCCACATGGAGACAGACAGACACACGCACAGATTCACACCTACTGACAATTTGAAAATTTCGATCCACCTGAAGCGCATGGAAGCAGGAAGAAGCCGGAGAACCCATAGAGAACCAACGCAGACAAGGGGAGAACATGCACAGAACAGAGTTGTTTGTTTTTAAATCACCCCCCCAATGCAGCTGCTGCAAGGTTAGGGTTTTCCAACTGGTTTATAAATTGACTGAATCCCCACCCCACTGTATTTATATTTTGATATAGCCTGGTCATGTGGCCTACACACTTTCAGATGCATTCTCACAAGACTGTGGATAAGCAACTTGGACTGGACATAAAAGAGACAGTAAGCATAGTTAGTATGATAAATATAGTTTCTCAGCGATGCCAGGTATTGACAGGCCCATGGATAAGCGGAATACTCTGCACCATGCACTTTGTTTTTTCCTACTACATAAAATACGCACATGAAATGGCACATAATATCCCACTGTGTATAAATTAATAAACAATAAATTAATAAACAATGTTTTTAAATCAATTGATAATGATGTTTGACTTATTTCTTGCAAAGTCAATTGCACTTAACACTTGAACTTTAACCTGGTGAGTCTGTGCAGACTAACAGAACCCAGTTTCTACAAAATCCGATCTTTACTTACAATATGTACAGAAACATATTAACAGTAATTGACTGGATTTAGTTTCAAGAATTAGGTCATAATTAGGTATCAAAGTAAAAAGCCAAAGGACCAAACACGTGTTGCAGTGGTCAATCCACCTAAATACCATAATTTTAATTTTAGATTTTGATGAAAGTTTGTGGAAAGGTGGGGCCTGAGGAGGGGAACAGGTGATTTTATTTTGGCACTTATTGTGTGAGTCATTTCATTGTCATGCCAAGCCATTCAGACACAGGACAAGGCTGGTCATGGTGTTAACATAGAAGGATTAATAAATATGTTTGATGCAGACGTGCAGTGAGGGTGCCCTCCCATTCCTTTTTCATGTGTATGTAAATGTGCTTGTCAAGATAAATTCATTTAGTATTTCACCTTTTTTCTTCTGTTGTTAATGTTGAAATTTGGCCTGATATGTTAATCTCTCTTACTCTCATCATCACTCCTGAAGTTCAATGCTGTTATTTTATTATCCACTGTTTTTGGTCTGATGTTAGACATGTGGCCTATTGATCTCCAAAAACACTCAAATGCACACCCACATCATCCTTCACAATCCGCAAAGATAGACAAACCATTCAGCATCCTCTCTACTGTCATTTCTTCTATCATGAGCAAAGGGTCATGCTGGTTATAGCAGGCCTCTCAATCTGTTCCATCCTTCTTCTAGGTTACTGGTCCTCCCTTGTGATTAGTCAATCTCGCCTTCACACGCACACAGACACACAACAAATGCACATCTACAAGTATTTGAATAGTTCACATTGACTGAAACAGGATTAATTAGCTATCAGGTAGTCATTGTTTGCAAACAAGGCTGTATGTCAGGAAAGTTGACATTTTAGTCGACGTGAGAAAAAAAGGGGAAGGTGTTTATATGTGTGTGCGTTGTTGTGAGGCAACAGTATTTCTGCTGCCTGTCTGCTCCTTCTTCACCGTCAGAAAAAGGGTCTGACTAAGGCCTGTTCAATTGTCAAGGCAAGCAGCTTTGACAGCTTTGTTAACAAGTCCGAACAGATGAGAGGGGATTATTTCATTTCATGCAATGATGAGCATTTTGAGAAAGCAACCTTCATTTAGCTTTGGGTTTGTTCCTTGCAATTTTTCATAAGTTGGTCTATTACACTGCACTAGGCAGGGTAGATGTCATTTGAACAGGTGTGTAATTTTCAGATGATGTCACACAAGAAAAAGTTGCAGTCATAATGTTCATAATTACACTTTGAAAATAAAAATAAAATATTAGTATTAAAGTAAATGTTACGGCTTTGTGAAACTGCTTACATTCTTCATACGAGGAGATTGTTGCGTTCTTGATTTCTGCATGCATGAGGCTGTACACTAAGCGGAAAGAGGGAGGCCGAGGACTAGTGAGCATCAGGGCCACTGTCCAGGATGAGACATTAAAAATCAAAGAGTACATCAGGAAGATGGCCCCAAAAGATGAACTCAGTGAATGCTCAGTGAATGCCTTAGACAGCAGAAACCTGAGGAGGAAGGAGGAGACGACATGGAGGGACAAGCCCCTACACGGCATGTACCACCGTCAGATAGAGGAAGTGGCTGATATCAAGAAGACCTACCAATGGCTGAATAAAGCTGGACTGACAGACAGCACAGAGGCACTGATCATGGCAGCACAAGAACAGGCCCTAAGTACAAGGGCAATAGAGGCCAAAATCTACCACAGTAGATCTGACCCAAGGCACAGACTATGTAAAGAAGCCCCAGAGTCAGTCCAGCTGGTGGTAGCAGGGTGTAAGATGCTCGCCAGCTCAGCATACATGGAAAGGCACAACCAAGTAGCTGTGATAGTGTACAGCAACATCTGTACCCAGTATGGACTAGAAGTACCCAAATCCCAATGGGACATACCACTGCAGGTGGTTGAGAACGACAAGGCTAAGATCCTGTGGGACTTCAGCTTCTAGACTGACAAACCGCTGCTGGCTAACAAACCGGACATAGTGGTGATGGACAAAGAGCAGAAGAGAGCAGTGGTGATAGATGTGGTGATTCCAGCTGACGCCAACATCAGGAAAAAGGAACATGAAAAGATTGAGAAGTATCAAGGGTTGAAAGAACAGCTGGAAAAGATGTGGAAGATCAAGGTTAATGTGGTCCCCGTGGTAGTAGGAGCACTTGGGGAAGTGACCCCCAAACTGGAAGAGTGGCTCCAGCAGATTCCTGGAACAACATCTGAAGCCTCAGTCCAGAAGAGCGCAGTCCTAGGAACAGCTAAGATACTGTGCAGAACGCTCAGACTCCCAGGCCTCTGGTAGAGGACCCGAGCTTGAGGATGACACACAGATACCACCCCACAAGGGTGAGAGGGACATTTTATTTATATACAGTATGTATATGTATAGAGAGAGAGAGAGAGAGAGAGAGAGAGAGAGAGAGAGAGAGAGAGAGAGAGAGAGAGAGAGAGAGAGAGAGAGAAGGATTCCTTGGTTGTATGAAATGTGAATGTACATTTATTTCCCCAGTACACAGAAAGAAACCAACCTTGTATAAAAGTCCCCCCCCCCCACCTACTGCTTTTTGCTTCCTACATTTTGTATTTAGTATAGTTATTTATAATATTTAAGTATTTAGAATAGTTAACTTATGAATGAACAGTTTGAGACACCACCTGCCGGAAACAAATTCCTCGTCTGCTTTTTACAAACGATGGCCAATAAAGCTGATTCTGATTCTGATTCTGATTCTGATTCTGATTCTGAAGTGAAGATTAATATTTTGGTAACTATTTGCTTCTCGCTAAGTTTTGATGAAAGCTAAAAGTGTCATTGGAAATAATGCTTTTAAACTTTCAGTTATCAGTTCATCAAATAGCGACGTGTGAAGAGCTGTGTGTGAGGTAGACAGGTGGAGAGATAGAGATCCTAAGGCACCTGCATTATTAGCGGTAATCACACAAGGAAGCAACTCAAGTTACTTTCTATGCAATCAGTGAGTTACATAAAGTGTGTGTTGGTGACAAATCCCCACAGTTATTTACTCTTTTTTTTTTTTAATTACATTATTTTAGTATCTCAATATAAAATAGTGACTTTTAGCTTTATCTTGTATTTGTTAAGTGGACACGAAAGTGAAGGGATTAATTTATACACTTTAATGATACATCTGAAGACATCTCTCTGTGCCTGTGTCTGACACTTTTCTCTATAATATAACATGCTTTCAGGGTGTGTGGAGAAATGTGCTAATACAATAGAGAACAAACCTAATTATGTTGCTGTCAATTATTCATCAGTGACTCAGGTTTGCAGAGTCGCAGACACATATTGTTTCCTCTTCACCCAGCATGTCTTTAAGGCAGTGACCGCAGAATAACTCATCAATATTTCACAGATAATTATTACACCAAAGCCACTGACTTTAGCATCACTGAAGATATCCTTGTGGTGGGCTATTGCAACTCATTGTTGTCAGTAATATGCCAAGATAGGAGAATGTGGTTTAGGAAACCGATTGGTTTAGGTTTAGGATAGTTAAACCACTCCAAAAAGACAAACACACCCACATTTTTCTCAAAATAAATACTTTAGGAGCTCTGCTTTGACATGGTCTTTGTTTGATATTTCCTTAAATAGAAAGATCCCACTGGATACAAAACATGGTATCCCTTTTTCCATTGTATCTTCCAATTCACATTGCAGTGTTTATTCTGAACCTAGTGGTTAGCAAAAACAAACAATTTATAAGACTAAATTTATATATTAAACATTTATATATTTGTCAAGTTAGAAGCCCTTCCAAATAGTCTTTATTTAAGAAAAAACTTTAACTGTTGGAATATAGAATTTTTTTGTTGTTGATGAAATCACTGGCTAGTAGTTTTCGCTCGATTGGTAACTGTCCATATGCATTAGTTTTTATTGTGTTGCAGAGCTTAGCAACATACTCAAAGAAAATGAGGGTAGTAAAAGACAGCTGCTCACATTTCATGCTTCCAAGCATGAAATAATGCAATATAATTCAAACTACCTTGAAAGAGCAAGAAAAGTGTCACCCTATTGGCTGTTATGTATAATATTCCCTCACCCGTCTCCACCAGTACCCCCCTGGGCAAAGCTGGGAATTTGGAAATGACCAATGTTAGTTCAGCCCCACCTCGGGGACTAATCACCTAATGAGGGCATTAGAGAAGTGTGAGGGTCATAGTGATTTGTATTAGCGTGTGTGTGCAACTCAGTTAGGTGCAGGTGGTATCTCTTGACATCTAGAGGGACCCCAGGGAGATACTGAGGGGACCAGAGCAGGCTCGAGGGCCTAAGCTGTACCCAGTCAAAAACTGCTTGGATGGTGATGGATACCTTGCCCCAGGGAAAATGTCCACAAGAGCACTTAACGGTAACCAAGCACAGACAAACACAGTCACACAAATGCTCCGCAGACAGAGCAGGATCCAAGTCCCAGACACACAGCAGACAGAGTGCACAGTGAGGTGGAAATGAGATGTTTAGTTTGATGATGTGTGACATCTGTAATGCATTCTAATTTTCCCCTTTGGAGCACTAGTCTTTAAGAATGATTGATGATATTGTTTCATCATCTCAGTAAACACAGCTTAACAAATGAAGACCATGTCTGATCATCCTTGAATGGAAACACCGCTTAAATGATCCAAACTGTATTCAGTGTTGTCCTGAAACTGCAGTATTGCATCATGTAAATTTCATTCATTTTTCATTTCCAGCAACGCTGGATCCCCGTTTTCTCACTGCATTTCCAAACATCATTTAACACATTTTTATGAATTCATGTCAAGGAATAATGGCTTTAATTTTTTGTCCCATCATTGAAATGTGAATGTGTTTCTGTCTCTCGAGCAACAAACCCAGTCACAACTGCGGTTTGCATGTCTTTGTGACTGGGTTTCTTGCTTGTAAAACTGATTGTTTGACTGTTCCATAAACAGTGGAGAGACCAGTAATTTCCCAATCATCACAACAGGATTTGCAGACGGTGTTATTACAGATGTGGTGTGTCCAAATCTGCAATTACCATTACTTAGCCCATTGCAGTTGCCCTGACATAAGCTTACCATTAACATTAGATGTTAATCACCCATTCAACCATCTGCATCATATTCCAAAGTATTTTGCATATAGCCATGTGCTTGCCTAATATTTGCAGGTGGATTCAGATTTATATTTTCACAACATGGTAGAAGTGTTGACTCCATTGTGCTCACACAATGCATGCTTGTGTATGAGTGTCTTTGTCAATATATTTTTAGAATCTTGAATCTTGAAGTAGCTTGTGTTTGGGGCGGCGGTGGCTCAGTGGTAAAGCGGGTGGTAGAACGGGTCGTCCCAAACACACCCGGAGTGTGAGCTGACAGTGGAAGGTGTCGGTTCACCTCAGGAGCACTGCCAAAGCGCCCTTGAACAAGGTGCCGTCCCCCTTACAAGCTGCTCATTTGGGCGTTCCACAAAGGGGCTGCCCACCACTCTACCTCTACCTGCATGTGTACAGGCCCCTGTTCGTGTTTGTGTATTCAGCGCCTGTACGCACTAACATATATGCATGTGTACTAACTAGAGTATGTCATTAATTTCCCTGCGGAGATTAATTCAGTATATAATTTTTTTAAAATAAAAAAACAACAACTCACAACCAGAAAGCTTCTAAAGCACAACTGTTGTATTTGATTGCTGTATTGCACAATGCTGTAGCCATACACTGTATTCTCAAAGAACTGAGATATGCAGGACATGGCAGTATAATGCAGTAGCAATATGTCAGTACCCCTGGATGTGACATGCACACTAGTACAGTGAGCTGTTGTAATTCCTTGGGGAGAAGGGAATTGAATATATAAAACCACAGAGGTGGCAGTCCCTGAAATCAGAGGGTCTTATGAGGTTCCTCCATGAGGGACCGTCATGTCATGGGAGTCAGAAGGTACTGCAGCAGTTGGTGTTTTATTTTTTTTATTTTTTTGCATTTATTTATTCATTTATTTATTTAAATGTAGTCATTCTGGCCATCACACATATTTTCAAGTATTTTTGGAAAAAGTCGTACTGATTGATAGGAAGCTCTCTTCTTACTTAAATCATGAGAATTGATCTAAATCAAAGAGATAAATTTAACATTTTTATAATAAGCTTCTGTTGTTGCACCTGATACTGAGCTTTAACAGAAATGGTCTCTTGGTCCACTTGTCAAAAAATAATATAGTAAATAAATGACTAAAAATGTATTTTTGAAATTTATTCAGACATTTCTCTGTGTCTGCAGTTAAAACACTGGACTCCTATTCAGTATTCTGCAACAGTCTGCCCGGTTACATTTCAGGAGTCACAGCACATTAACAGTGATGTGATGCATGATCTTGAACCATATGCACTCTGCTAAGTATATATCAGTAATATTTCAACTTAAATATGTTCTGCTCAAATTCAGTGGAGAAAAAATGTACAATAAACCTAAGGAGTGAAAGTTTAAAAGTAATTCAGATTACAGTATTTTCCACACTATAAGGCACATCTAAAAGCCTTATAATCCAGTGCGCTTTATATATGGCGCATTGGATTATAAGGCTTCATTGAAGGTGCGCCATTCATTGAAGGTGCGCCTTACAGTCTAGTGTGCCTTATAGTGCGGAAAATACTGTACATTATTATGTTGAGTAAATGTATTTGATTCCAAAAAACAAACAAGCAAACAAACAAACAAAGACACAAAAAAAAAAAAACAGTTGAACTTGTTCTTTTATTACGTCATTCAAAGTAGTTAATTTGAATAAGCAGTGTGTTTTTGGTAATGGAGCAGCACACCATGAAGGTTCTTGGAATTTTTCTTTGGTAATTACATCCCACTTCAAAGAGGTGATGTACTGTGTTTGTCAGTGATTGTGTATTCGTCTGCTTGTTCATTGATTCGTTCATTTGTCCATTTGTTTGCCCACCAAATGTCTTTACAACCATTAAAGATAGAAAGATGGAACACAAAGCACATTACTAGGGCAACAAAGGGGATGAAAATGAGATGATGACATTGACCTTGAGAAAACTAGGTCAAGATCAAATTTTAACTTTTGTACACTTGGGACCCGAGATAAGATAGAAAGACGAGAGAGAAGGCCAGTGTGAGTAAGACCATTGATCAAAGCTAATGCTTTGATCTAGGAAAGTACTAGCTTTGATATTTCACCTGTGCAAGTAGGTCTTGGTAAAATTTTGAATACAGGGGTGTCCCAGGATGTTACAGTCTGTGACTGCATTGGTTCTTGATTTAGTACTGTAATTATACATATAAAAATCCATATTTTGCATGCAAGATAAACAAAGGGATATGGCAAAAACAAAAATCTAATCAAGAATGCAATATAATCAATAATTAGTCTATTTGGCTTATTGTGAGTGCATCTTGTGTCTGTTACAAGATCATTAGCTTGTATATAAGTAATTTTATTTTCAAGAAAGTTTTTACCTAAATTTATTAACAATAAAATAATGGTGTCTCTGGACACCAGCCTCATTTAGAAAAAAAACATCAGGATCAAAAACAGTTTATTATAGATTCCCGCAGGGAAATTCATAATCACTTGGATGTGGTTTGACTGCTCAAAAGAAGAAGTAAGCATTGGATAGACACTGGATTGTTTTTTGGCTCATTGCAATGACTTACTGTACTCAAGTCTAGGCTGGTTGCCACTCCACTGTTATTTCATAAGCGTAAAATTGTTGTGCCAAAAATATTCTTACAGATTAACATATATAAATAACTGCAAACCGGCAACTCATTTATATTCATTATATTATTATATAATGTAGTAATTGACAGGTTTTTGAGTTACAGGTGGCCAGATCTAGTCAGTGGGGAGACAGTACCTTCTCACTGTGTCATTCAGGTTAGAGATTAAAAAAAAATGTTTATATTAATGTGGATAGTAGGGAAATAATTTGTTATACTGGTATTTACACTGTGTTTACTCTTTTAATGAGGTTATGTACCTATCTGCTTGGGGTCAGTGACGAGTGGTCAGGGAAGGCCATCATGAAAGAAAAAAATGAAAAATGAAAGAAATGAATTAAATGTTTATATTCATCCAGTGATATGTATCCTAAAGTTATTTTCCGTTTGACATCACCTAATTTAGGTTATTTTTACTCTTTGAATTTTCACATTTACCTCTAAAATATTGAGAAGAGACCTGCGGTGAGGCCAAACCAGCCGAGCCTCACTATGGATTGCGCAATGGCTCGGCTAGATGTGCTGGTATGCTATACAGTGAGACCGTAATGCTACCACTCTATATGTTACTATTAAAATGTTCTAATACGTTTGTTTTATTAATTAAATTTCCATAAATTAGCTAATTTATATAATGTAGTGTTTTTGTCAATAACTGTGTGTAACATCTTTCTTGAGCTGAGTAATCCTGAAACGACTGGGAAAAGGCACAAAGAGAGTCATACAGTTCTCAGGGATTTGGCCAAGGATTCCTCTTCTTAGGCCGCAGAAGAAGTGGCAGCATTTTTTTCTACTGTATAGTCAGCAAGTCAGGTGCAGCCATTCATTTGTTTTCCACTCACCTTGCCTTACTATAAAAGTGGAGGATTACATATCTGAACTCAATTTTTTTTAATGCTTTTGTTCAGAGGCAGCACATGGACTTCATTTAGAAGTAAATGTAACATATAATCAAACATGTAGGTAACAACATCACATTTTTTGTAATCACACATGCTTATTGTGTGTTACAGTTTGTATGTGTAAATAATTCTGCTCTGAGACTTTAAAAATAACCCACTCACTGTTTCTAATTAAACGGTGAATAAGCTACACTGTAGTTTCATGTGTTTGCAAATCTAATTATGATGAAATCAGTGCCTCACCAGCCATGAACCTCACCGCACGTCACTGCATGGGGTGCTGGCTAATGATGTGAAGACATCATGAATGCCCTCGGTATAAAGCAAAGGATACACGCACCAAACGAATGCTAAGAAAATCACAGATAGTTGATGTTGTGTACAAATCTGACACTGTTAAAAAAAAAAAAAAAAAAAAAAAAAAAACAGCAGTTGTCAACCACTGGGATCTGCACCACTACAATGTTTACAAACTAACAAATTAAAGGAATGGGAAATGACATTGTGACTACAGATGCTTGCCTTTAATGTCAGTATCTTGGCCCAATGCCCAAAATGAAGAATCCAAGGAAAATTCATGACATAAAAGTTCAGGTTTTCGTCAAACAGTGGGTAGCTTATTAAATCCTCTTTGATCCTACTGTCTTTGATATCTGTGCTCTCATAAAGAATTCACTTTCAGTAGTAAATATAGGTAGTTCAGAGAGACATCATGACACACACGGCTCATTCTTTACAGTCCCTGTAAATTATACAAAACATTCTGGGAAAATGAAAAAAAAAAAAAAATCCAGTGAAAAGAAGTAGGAATATTCAATTCTGTTGTTTTGGTATTTGCTGGTTATGAGAATAATGATGTTTTGGAATAACTTCAGAACAATTTGAACAGTTGGCAATACTTTCAGTTGGACAGTGAATAATGTCTTGTTGAAAAGCAACTATGCTGCATTTCCACTAATGTCAAAATATCCCGAATGGCTGATTCATTGTTAGATCTTAATCTTAATCTTAATCTGAAATAGGTATTGTTGGTAGATCCAATAGAAGGACAAATGACACCCATAAAGGCAGGTCTGGTTTTCTAGAGAGACCATGATGATCCATGATGATGAGGAACAACAAAAAGGGAAGTGATTGACAACAAGTCCAACTGCTGATACATTTTTTGTGCTATAATTAACTGCATTGTTAACCATTGCACACGGTTGGTGGCCATCAGTCCAACAAGCAGGTTAACAACAAAGCTTTTTTTTACAAGCCAAATATGTACCAATTCAAAAATAATAATTTGTGTTTAGGAGTCTCATTATGTACTGCTCCTAACAGTCTCGAAGTCTCAGAGCTGCCGTGTTTCCTTGTGATAATTTTCTCTTGTTTCACAAGGAAATAAGTAAATCAAAAATTTGGTGCATGTGCATCATCTGTAACAGCTCTTGCCACTGAGCCTGGAAGGATTTTGAGCAGAAACAAGTAAAGTGCAGCATGGACAGTGAACAAGTGACGGTCTATCGACAAAAGTTTGTGGTTTGATCAAATGTTGGAAACTTAATGTGTGCACTTACAAGTTTGTGTGATCTTCCATGCCTGAGTTGACAAATGCTTTTTGGGTTAGCTGGGGTGAAAATGTTTCAGCCTGTGACCCCTTAACCCTGTTGCCATGGTATCTCTCTGTTTGTAATTGTTCCAGGTTTCTGGGTTGAAAATAATGACCAGCATCTATCAGAGGCCTGCCGTCTCTTCCTGTCCTGTCTGAGACAAGACCCTGACCTGGCAATGCCATCCCGCTGAGCCCACCTTGCCCGGAGGCCAGGCTTGTTTGTTTGCCTTGCCCAAATTATGACACTGTGCTATGGAGATGAAAACGGCGTGGCTGACCCTGACCTGACCTCTCTCCTCTCCTTCTGCTTAATGCCAAGACACTGGGGTTTGATGAGTGGATACACACATTTACTCATGCTTAGATAAATAAGCATGCACCTGCTTTTTGCAGCACATAAATTCAAACGCACACACACACACACACACTTAAACACATCACCGCACAACATCTAGCTTACAAGCTTTAAAAAGTTTGATCTTTCGGGGGGGGGGGTTCAACTGTTTGATGGAAATGTGGCATGTTTCAGTCAACTGTTTTCATTTTTTTCTCTTGAAAACCAAGAACAAACAAGGTTTGGTAACAGTCTGATTGTTATGGGTAGTTCAAGTCTGGACCCCAAGGAGCAGAGACCGACACAAACGTAAAAATAAACAGTTTTATTGCTCAGGCAAAAACACAAGTGAGCAATGAAACTGAAACAACAGAGCAAAAATTTACAAAAATCCACAACACTGAAAAGAGCATGTAGGAGCAAGAAAACTAGGAACACTAGCATCACAAACACAGGACAAAATAATCTGGCACCTTCTTAGGGAAAAGCCAGGCCTTTTAAAATGAGGCTGATGAGCAGAGTGGGAACTGGTGTTGCTCATCAGCTGCTACGATCCAGCCACACCCTCTGCCACAGCTTCACCTGTCAGGAGAAAATGAGTTTCCACAATAACAGACCTGCCAAGCACACAAACAGAACAGAACCATGACACTGATAACAGTTATGTCTTTCAAAAGAACTAAGTTGATGTCTGAATGACAGTTAAATGTAGTTGCGCTATAATTTAACATACATGTCCTGATATGTTTAACCTCCACATCCCCGTTAACAAAGAACAAACCTATTTTTGAGTAGGAAGTTGGAGGATTGATTCAGAAGCTAACATCCCTTGTGATGCTCTTTTCTTTCATTGGTCTGTTCTGGCTCAGTTTGGCACAAATTTTCATTCTGCATTCCAATGACTTTGGTGCAGATCAGGAAATATCCCACATTAACTGCGGAAACCTTGCTAACAAAGAGAATTGGTAAGTTAACAAGATGTAATTTCTCATTGATAAGCCCTGTCAGAATTTCCACAGCTTCTTTGTTTGAATAATTAGGAGGTTTGGATTTGAATATACTGTCTTCAAGAATCATTAGATACAGTGTACAATGCTCTGATTAATATTTCATATATTTCCCTTTTCAGTCATGGCCATGAATATGTGGCTTTTTTTCAAGCTGTTGCCCCAAAGCATATGAAGTAGATAAAGTTTCATATATCCAGATTTCATAGAATGAAGTTATACAGGTAGGTATCTTACAACTGGTCCAAGTTTGTCTTGGTTTATGATGGTCCATGCATTTGGTATTTATATGTTGTTCATTGTGGCGGCAAGTTCCTTTTACTTGTTCGAGTTTAGAGCTTTTGTTTTAGAGCTTCAGTGGGAATCAAAAGCCAACTGAGACAAATATCCACTGCACCAAAGCCACTTACTTTCACACTGTTCACCACAGAATCATCTGCATGGAATATTTGGCTTCATACAGTGCCTTACTAGTGTGCTTTTGTTGTTGGTGTCTCCTTTTAGTGGAGCACTGGGGGCATTTTAAATGTCATCATTCAGGCTTTAGAAGCCTTCGTCTAATTGAGGAGGTCCCTTATGATAATGACCATCACCCTACCCTGTATGCTAAATGATATTACATCATTTTACCCTCAATTTGAGATTTTAAATAGGTTAGTTTTCCCTGAATAATGTCTGTTGGTAATGGAAACTCTTCAGAGGTTTGGCTGAAAATAGACATTCACACATAAGCCCACACACACACATAAATCATGTTATTATCACACTCCAGGGGAAGTCTTATTAATCTTCAGAGTTTTTTGCCCCTCTTCCTCATTTGGAGGCAGCTCATGAACAATTCAGCTTCTGCCTGCTAATGGTGTTTCACAAGGCTCTGTGGGATATCTTTTATACATCAATAAGGGCAATTATCAGCTTAACTGAGGAAGCAGTGTCACCAGCTCAACCATGCCCTTCTCTTTGCTCTACATTAGTGTACTGACTTGATATGCTTTAGTAAAGCAATGCACCAGCATTGACAGAAATGCGGGTTTCGTTTACCATCAGGCCAAACCATTACATTCAAAGCAAAATAAATATCTCAGCAGAGCGCTCAGCCAGTGGCTGATATGTGTTTTTATAACTGCAACTTGACATACCACCAGACAATTCTCATCTTAAAACTTTTTTTCTTTCTGTATTATTTCTGTTATTTTTGATCGTTGACTATTAATTTTATGATATATAGTGATTGTTAAACTGTTTTAAATAGCTATCACTAAACTATTGTCTAGTTATGTGTGTTTATTTTTCTTTTTTTGTTTGTTTTTAAGTTAAAGTCTTGGCACAAGAGGGCACTACAATCACGCATACCCCCCAGGGGATGCCACCCACACCCACCGCCCACCCCTCCCATTCACATCCATTCTGCCTCCTTACATGCGGTTCCATTGTGCAGAAGGGATTTGTGTGGGTGGAGGTGATTTGGGAAAGTACATTCAGCTGTGAGCATTTGCAGCTTAACATTTGATGCTAAAGCTAATATAGGGTTGGGCATGACACAGACATTGTGAGCTACAGTATATAACCACTGGCAGGCTGGAGTTGAGAGAGAAAAGGGTTTCCTGGTGATGATCTGATTCCGGATGGATTAGTTGGCAACACGGCAAACACAGTCCACAGGACAATGCCTCCACTTGGTTTGCTCTTCCGGGATTCTAATTAGATAGATAGATAGATACTTTATTAATCCCGGAGGAAATTGTATATTAAGTATTGGAAACAATATATGTTTGGGATTCAAAACTTTTAACAGTCAATCTCTGTTGGCTTGGTCAGTATTATTTCCATTTAATACCAGTCATTTGATTGAACCAAGCAGTATATTGTATTTGACTTTGGACAGAAAACATCCACTTCCTCCCACTCATCACAATAAGTTGCTGCCAAATGAGTCACTGGCCTCTTTCTTTTGGGTAGTGCAGTAGTCTATTTGAAGCAGTGGCCAGTAGTCTCTCCCCCATCCCTTATATCACTCCCACCCTTTTTCCCAGTGACAACCATTGCTTCATACCCCTGTTTTGCTGCTCTGTCTACTCTTTGCTTCCCCAACTGTTCTACTGTGGTGAGACGTCAGCAGCTGGCAAGACAAACCAGAGGTACTGTAGTGGCTGTGGAGCTCAGTTGCCCTTAGGGTACAACAAACATTTGTGCTCAGTTCCCACAGCAGCTCCAACCTCTGTTTATGAACAAGAGGGATCAGACCAGGGCTTATATTTATAACCACACCACCATGACCGCTGCCACACCATCACAGTAATCACCACTGCACATTGAGTCTGAGCGGAGCAGACACTTGGCCTGCTACAGATGGGCACCGGCCAGCTTGGCCCCTTAGCCTGGCAGCTCTGATCTGAAAACATTGATGGGTCTCACCCCTGCCAACTTGAACTGGCACACCAGTTGTTGTAATCTAGGGAAGTAAAAAAAAAAGGGGGGGGAACACGATGATAATGTTTCAGCTTAATCATTTGAAAGGTCAGTTTTGTTTTGTTTCTTGTTATATTTTGTATTGTAATTTGTGAATGGAAGGTCTCAAATTGCTGGACTTATGTTCACATGGCAAATGTGTCCTCCATGCATTTTGGCATGAGTGTATGATTTTGTTTTAGCCTGGTGAATTTAAATGTCTGCCAAAAATGCTATTTACACAAATTTCCAAACCAGAATGATTGAAAGGTTTATTGCAAGTGAACTGCTTTTATTTTTACCTCTTTCTATGTAGAACCACTCTTTGCTTGTCATGTATTTTAATTTTCTCTCCAAAATCATTTTAGCCAAGACTTGAGAAAAACAATTTGTCCCCAAATATGGGCACTTAACAAGATTAATAAAAAATATTTTCACTCTTTTTGTATTGACACGTTTCTTTTCCTTTCTTGATACCTGTAAATACAGACCTGTAATTGTGTTAGCTTGGAGCAATAGAAAAATCTGGTCCAGTCTTAACCACACATCTGGTCAAGGCTCATGAACAGACTTGCCTTAAATGAGTTTTCTACATGTCGAGGTCAGCTTTAGTGGTTCCGAGGTGCAGGAAAGTACAATCCACAGCTCCAGTTTAAACTTAGCCAAAACTGACATGCCCATTTGAGGTTTTAGTTTTTTTGTATATCATTGGTTTTCTGTGAATTCCTTCAAAAATAGTAATGGGGCGAATTAGTGAAAGTTTTGTCAGTACACTTGAGACAAAAGTAGGTGACAGGGAAACAGCTTCCAGACTGTCTGTCAGCCAAATAGCTGTAGAATGCAAACCATTAGTTTAGCAGAACCTAGCTCCACATTAGCATTGCATGCTCCATTGGAAAAATAAATGGTGAGGAAGTGATAGTTTACTGTCCATCTTACGGGAAATCTGAAAATCATGGGAACGGTTTCCCTTCCGTTCAATAGAAGGTAATTCTGAAATAATTTGATTGGATCATTGTTTTAATTATACATGAGTTTCAGACTTAACAATTCACGAGTGTTTTCAATACTTCATTCAGCAATTTCTTTGCAAAACATACTGTTTATCTGAAAATCACCTGAAGTTAGATCTTTTATTTTGTTTGAAATGGTTAAAGAAGCAAAAAAAATAAATTAAAAAAATTAGGCAGGGAATGTGAGTTCAGCATTTTCAGCATAGTGACAGCAATGAAAAAATATTATAGCTACAAAAGTAGCTTTGCTTTTTGATTTGTACTGTGAATGATAGTCTGTGTGCCAGGCATTAACCTTTCAGTGTTTTGGAATGTCTTGTGATCGTTAGTATCTTCTCACCTCACTTCAAACCATAACTGAGGTGGAACTAAAAAAAGCTCCACATTTGTTTTCCCTGGTGGAAAACCAATAATAGTAGGTCAAATGTAGTAGAGTTGCTGCTATTGAGTGGAAATATTATACATCAAATATACTACTAGCTTTGCTACATATACATTAACAGCAACTACAAATAAAAATGCCCATCATCATAATCCCATTACAATTGCTTTCAGGACTACAAGATTTACAAACTAAAACTTCAAATCAGAATTTTTGCTAATTCTCTCGAATAATAGAAAATATATTGCGCTCTCGCGAATTTGCGCATCACAGCTCACGACTTTTGTTTGTTTGGCAGTCACGTGACAGCATCTGGAAGTGCGCTACGTTCTGTGAGTTTCGGACTTCCATGAGACACAAAAGTGCTTTAAACAGTCAATAATAGTGTGGGGAAAGGTAATATAGATTGAAGGTGGTTTAATATCAGTATGGGGAGGGTTCATAAACGTTCAAATAACCGTAAATAATAAGATAAATAATTTGTCGCTCTATCTCGGAATTCGCTAATTGCGTGTGGTTCCTGGAATGCATTAACCACATGGAACAAGGGTGCACTGTACACAGCTTGAAATCACATACACTACATTTAAACAGCACTGAACTCAAGTCCAAATAGGTACAAATTAATCTGTTAAAAACAAATAGCACATAAAAAGCAGGTTATGTTTAACTTAAAAATAATGACATGTTTAAATTATATCCAGCCATTTATCATCTAAGATGGGGATCTTGGCCCCATAATACTGTATTATCTAGATGTAATTTTTGTTCTGTAATCTTTGTACTATGACGATGGAGCCATAAATCTTGTAATTGTCCCTATCACATGTCAAACATAACGAATGACTCAAAATATATTTTCAAAAATATGGATCCAGGTGATGATATGGTTCCAAGTTCAATTTAGATTGAGAAATTCACCTAATTGCACTGCGAGACTGTGCACTTCGATATACTGTGTAAATATGAGATCATCTAAAATGCTTCAATAACACTAAAAAAAAAGGAGCACAATCAAAATAGTTCATGACAGATCCTGCAGCTCCAAGACAGAACAGTCTTTTGTCACCTAAAGAACATTTCCTTTCTCTGAGGGACTTAGCCACCATCTCAATTTTTTCAGACTGTTGACTGCTGCAGAAGGGTAGCATCAGGTGATTGAAATAACACATGCAGAAAATAATAATCATAAATAAACAGTTTATTTTGCCCATTTACTAATATATCTTTATCCACTAGATAATTCACAAGACAGCTGGGCTCATTACAGGTCTTTGCTATTCCCAGACATTCAATGAAGACACACACTTTCGAATCCACAAGCCAATTGGCAGACTCAGAGGGTACACTCAGATTTTATCAACTCTGCTACTACTTGCCTTTCCATTGACCTTCCACTCCGTAATCAAACCAAATTCTCCGACTACAATAGTTTTATTCTCTTTTGTTAGGTGAGGTTTTATGCCAAGAAGTTGAATGAAACTTGTGTGAGCACAAGTTGTGTGCGCATGTGAGAGCGAGTGTGTGTTTAAGTGGAAGAGAATGAGATCAGGTTACATGAGAGATAATCCTCCTAAAGCACTTTTGTTCAAGCCTAAATCACTGGATATTACCCTACCCATAAGTGATTTTAATTGGTTGTCTCATATAACACACAACCCTGCCTAACACTAATGCCACCCAGTAATTGGCTGAAGGCTGCCTGTGTCTGTTAAGTTCATGGACAATAATGGCTTAGGTGGCAAAGTTACTGAGGATTTGAAGTGATCAAAGGATCAGACTCTTAACAAGCTCACATTTGTTGTCTGGTTTTGGTGCTGTTCTGGGACTAGGTTGTGTGTGTGTGTGTGTGTGTGTGTGTGTGTGTGTGTGTGTGTGTGTAGGATTGGGGTGTGTATGAACATTTACAGGGCATGCATGATGTGAAGATAAGCTTCTTTGTCAGTGTCTACTATTTATTATGTTGCTGTCTTGCCTGGACTCAACACAGGACATATTTTCCTCTTGCCTACCACCTGACCAAATGGAAGACTTGCCTCTGCAGATGATACTAAATCTAAGTTGCCATAGTGATTTTGTATAATTTGGTGGCCACGGATGATTGTAATGTGGTCTCCTGCAGACTTCAGCGACCACAGTTTGGCCGGCCATCTGGGACTCTTGCTGATTGACTAGAGGGACTTTGGTTCATGCTGTGTGGCCACAGTCATGTTCAACCTGCCGCTTGGCTTCCATTATCATCTTTCAGCAGTGGGATTCCAACACAATCTAAATGTATTTTGTAAATATATGGACAGATAAAACGGATGTGTGAACAAAATGCTGACTCCATTTCTTTACCAATAAATTTTTGATACTTTAACCCAGAATTTTTCTTCTGTAAAACAACAAGAAAGGTGTTATTGAAGTTTAAATGAAGTTTAATTCATGACTTTGTGTTTTATAGCTTTTTAATGCTTCTTTCAGAGCCTCCAAAATGGTAGGACATTTTGAAGGTACTATTGGCACAGAGTGGTCCCCCACTTAAATCACTGTTAGCCTAAAATTTAATTTGTTGGGTTATAAATGAGCAGGACAAATAATACTACACCATATGTACTCCTAGCCGCACTAAACATCGAAAGAAGTTATATAAAATACATGTTAGTAGTTAGTGGGGTATGTGGAGGCCCAAACGACTAATAGAAAAAATATTAAATAAAACCGCTCATCACTTCTTCCTAAACACAGCCCTGTTTTACTAGCAACAGTTGCAGACAAGGCTAAAAGCATCTATTTTCAACTAATCCCCTTTAAGAGTGTTGAAGAATTTATTTTTGAGACCCATGTGTTCCAGACAATATGCACAAACAGGCTAGACTCCATCCCTCCCACAAACCCTCCAGTACAATAGCACAGGTGCATGGGTGTATGCCCTGACCTTGGGAGCAATGCGGAGCTTGTCTGCATGAGGCCTTGAGACATGGCATTTGTGGCATGTAACCCTCTCATCACTCTCATCCACCCCCCGTCCACCCTCCGTCCTCTCTGCCTCTCTCTGCCACATTACACTTGCCACCTTCCTTGCTTTCCTTTTAAATAATCGTCTGTTGCTGACTTTAGCCCTTTGACCTGGCAGGTAAGCAGCCGTAGTGCAGGTGTGCATGTGTGTGTATGTGTGCATGTGTGTGTGTCTTGTGGGTAACCAGACAGACACAGAATGTGCCTCCTCCTCTCCTGCACTGGGCTATTTGTGAAAGGGTAAAGAGATCTTGACAAGGTCAGTGAGCTTTGTAGCTCATAATTACCCATTGTGGGTCTACAGTAGATATGTCAAAGTAGCTGAACCATGCACGGTGTGTGCGTGTGTGTGTGTGTGCGTGTATGCGTGCGTGTGTGTGTGCGTGTGTGTGTGTTCTGTGGCCAATATCTGTGTAATATACTAGAGTTATGATGGATGGATGGATGGACGTACCTCTTTTGCACGTCCATATCAAAGAGAGAGTGATTAAGGGCTTCTTTAAAGCAGATGTTTCTTGAGGGACATGTTTAAAGTTTTATTCATTCAGGATTAGTCTCACTCTGGTAAAGGTTAATGTCTCCATATCTGCTGCTGCTGTTATCAGAGATGTGTAACTGATTGTTGCATACACCTGCGCTGGCTGTTCTCCATTGTGTATTCCCAGTAAAACAGCACTCACTCACATGATGATTAACACAAGTTAAGATGGAGTAAGCCACATGGGGCCTCATTACAATTGTAAATACTTACCCCACCGTTCCATCTTTCCATCTTCCCTTTTTTCTGAGGCATGGTGAAAAAAGGAGATAGATGATGCAAAAAAGGAGGTGTGTGTGTGTGTGGGGGGGGGGGGGGTATAGCGTTGCAGGAATGTAGATCCACCATTCTCCTCCTCTCAGATTAATCCCCGAGATGCAGTCTTCCTCTCCGCTGTTGGATCCTCTGCAGGCCCAACAGTGTTTCTTTGGCCCACTATTTCTCAGGTCTCTCTCTCCCTGAGCTCACTGTGTTTTTTTTACAGCAACAGAAATTTTAATCATCACACAGAGATACAAGCACTAATGAGGAACTATGCAGGCAGCAGAGGAGGCTGCACAGACGGGCAGGAATAGTTTTGGAAATGTGAGAGAGAAGCTAATTTAAAGACCCAGAGCTAATCATTAAACCTTGTTGAATCAGAGTTAAATAGTAAAGCATATTTTAATGGTTTACAAGTGCTCCACAGTTTTATACCACATTTTATTTAATTTAAACTTTTTCCAAGCTCAAGCAGCACAAACTTTTAATAGGTACTATTTTAAGTCCTATTAGTGTCAAATACAGTATATTTTTGAATGAAGAATATAAGATAAGTTAAGATAAGACTTGTGCACAACTGTGATTTCATGGTACAGTCCTACAGTTTTAACACCACAAAAGGGAAGCATTTGAGCTAACTAACGTGAAAAAGTCTACAAGCCAATGGGTGAAACAATACAACTATAACGGAATGTGATACATAGTCTCCCGACTTCTCCTGTGATTTCACAAGATGCCAGCTTTCTATTTTTCAAAGGGAATACAGAAAATGGTTATATCAGGATGAATCAAGACAAAGCTATGACATGACTTCTGTATCCAGGACACCACATTATAGACGTACCTGGTGTTTTGATCTCTGCTCATATATACGTCTGACAAAAAGACAAAACAAGGAGGGATATGTTTTATTTTAGAGATAAACTCGACAGAAGAGACTTACTACAATATCTTTGCGGTGATAGAGGAGTCATACACCAGATTAATGTCTCTCCATTTTTTAGAGATTTTTTTCTACTACATATAGAGTTTCATGTTGTCCATCTTTCTTGGACATTATTTGAAATAGCAGCACAGAACTAAAATGACACCTTCCTGGGCCATCTTTTTTTTTTTTTTTTTTGTTCATGATAGTAGTCACTCAGTTATAGCTCCAGCTCATGTTAGGAAATTCATCTGAGAGGCAACTAAGTCATCATGATAGGCTTCAAAGAACTGCGACCGATTGTCATGCCAGTCAAAAGAGGAAACTAAAGCTATACTTACATACCACATATCAAAGACAGTTCAATCTGCTTTTTTATAACAAAAATGCTCAGTCCCATGTCACATTTAAATAAAACATCCTGCCACTTATACTTATGTCTACTTTTTTTCCCCCACTAACTTCCCTGCAATGTAGTCTTGTTGAAAAGTGTGTTAACCATAACATAGATGCTCCCCTTCATTGATACCCGTGACGCAATGCAAACACCGCATCTCGTTGGGGGATAGTATGCCTAAGGCTGCATCCTGTTTTGGCAGCTGTAAAGATTGAAGTGCCTCTTCTCTGTTCCTCTGGCACTTTGCCTTCTGGGGGAAGAAGCCAGGGGACAGGTGGGGACCGACCGACCCATGCCAGCTGACCTGTCAGCTTTAGACCCCTTGTGTTCGAATAAAAGGGAAAGAAGGAGGAGGGGGTGATGGTAATCCTTGTTAGGGTATGTGGCAGCGTCTGTTTTGTGTGAGTGTGAGGGAGGAATGATGAGGAAGGAGATAGAGGAACAGAGGATGACGAGTGGAGAGACAGAATGGGATTGTACTGCTGATGGAGATGGGATGTGACAGTTCTCGGTGGGATTGTGTGATTAATTGGGATCAGGTCACCTCTTCGATGTCTGGACAGTAATATTATGCAGTCTCATATGGCTATTTACATACAGTGGACTCTCTGGACTTCGCAAACACACACACACACCCACACACACACACACATGCGCGTGCTGAGGAAACAAAACAGTCGCTCTCCTCGTTGTGGGATACTGTCATTATTTTTAGCTCAGATAGAGTCCAAGTTGTTGTAGTAGCAGCAGTGGAGCTTGTTGGATTCCATGTTGTATTCAAATACAACTCTTTTTCTTGTTTTTCTTTTTCATATATTGCTTGTGCTGGAACAAATATATGTACTTGACAAGAGCTCCTACTAAGAAAGTGGTTGTCGATGCTGAAGTTCCTGTGTTACCTTTTGCAAACTCTGTCTCAAAGCACCAGCCCTTCTTTCAGAAGGGGGGATAAGATAGCATCCCAATGGAAAGCACAGATACTAAGAAGACACATGCCACTGAATAATTTATGGCCCAGCAAAATAGAGACAGCCACTTGAAGTCCTGAGTAAGTAGGAGATATAGAGAGTGGTGACATATCAAGCCACAATAAAGACACAGGGAACAGTTGAGAAAGCAGGGGGAAAACGTTCTGTGAATTTTCTGAGTTTAGAGTTTGTTTTGGTTTCCCTGCACTTGCTGTCTCTCTTTTTGAAAGTTGCATTGCTCTGCCTTGTTTACCAAGTCCTCTTGTGCTCACTCTGTCACACCGGGGATAGTACCCAGGTGAGTGCCGCTACACACAAGGAAGAGAGAAGCCAGTGGCCCTTTGATTCCAGGCCGCTGGTTCCCTCAGATTAGTTATTCTTTCTATACCCTGACGAATACCCTGGCAGAGCAGCCAGTGTAAGAGAGGGGGATACATCCATCCCAATGTGGCAGAGACACTGTGGCTTGCTGACTGGTTGGATGACGAGCTGCCAGGTTGGGTCCTGGCTGCTCGCAGGACATGTGGGTAAGACACTTAAGACTTTGCCCCTGTTGGGCACAGAGACAGACATCCCGGACGGCCGCCAGAGCTCCACGGCCCCTCCAGTCTCTCCCCATTACACCATACCATCATTGATGATAGCAGGTCGGGGTGGAAAAGCTGTCCTCATGCTGCCTGTCACATCCCTTCCGCTTTCATCTTCTTGCTTGCTTCAAAAGTGACATCTGTCATTGCTAAGAAGCTCCAAAGCACCGTGTTCCTGCGATGTGCTGCTTTGATGGTGATTTGGCCCCAGGCGTTTGTCATACATAACTTAGGTGAAGAACAATGTGATATCACTTGGATTTTTAAAGGAGAAAAAGAGTCTAAGTACACGAGAGGCGCGTAAAATCCAAATCACTGGAGGGAGATAATCAAAGTGAAGCATGAGCTTGCAAAAGTACCATACAATGCTCATATCAGAGTAATGTCAGATTTCCTTCTTGTTCACCTCATTACTCTGTCCCAATCTCCAGCATGAAGCTTCCACCAATAGCAACTGATCACCTTCATAGTACAACTATGTGTCATTTGGAAAACTTTCCACATTCTTGTATCGCTGAACTGTGACCAACAATGATATTATCAACAACATGTCTTGTGGCTGGAGCTCATGAAGGAAGAGCCTTTCTCTCAGTTAGATAATGCTCACTGGATATTTGTGGAATTTCAGTTGTTATTTTTGTGTGTGAGACAGTAAGAATGGGGGGTTGTGTAGATCCTTGCGTGTGTGTTTTTTATCAATGTGTGCAAGTTGTTCTAGAAATGTGTGTGTGGTTAACTGTGCTTAGCAAATGTGGTCAGCCATGTATGTAGACGTGCAGCAAAAAGAACATTGTGTGTCCATGTGGTTATATGTAAAACAAAGGATGACCCGTTGTTTGACTCATTACTCATTATTCAACTCGTGTAGTTCTTTTTTGTTACCTGTCATTGTAACTTTTAAACAATAACATCTCTCACTCTCTTGTTTTTGCAACCTTCTATTTAATTTGTTCTTTGTCTCAGTTTGTCTCTTGCTGCCATTTACTCCCTCCTTTGTTCCTCCTCGCTCTGGGGTTAACACAGAGTTCATCCATCCCTCCTTCTTACCCCAGTGTGACTGACAGGCCTGTCTTCCATATGGTGACCAGATTTCCAAATTCCCAGTGAGTTCATATTAACCTTTGTTTCATTAATGCATAATTTAAGAACCTATTAAGTTCTCCACAAACATAGGTGCTTCAAATTAGCTGTAGACTATGTGACATCACAACATAACTATTCATTACTTTTTTTTAAAGTTGTAAATAAACTCAGTGGAATTTTTTAAAGTTTTAAATAAACTCAGTGGAAGCAATGTGGAACAGGGTGATTACATTTGCTTACCTCTGACTTTCAAATGCAAACCTATATACTGTATTCAATGATCAAACTTTTTTTTTTGTTCTATTTCATTTTTTTGCTTCTGTGAAGTGCAAATATATTAATGTGTGTTAGTGTGTGTGTTTGTGTGTGATTGTTTGCCAAGGTCATACATGGAAGGTTCCATTTGACTTGTAAGAGGTGATTGAGGCATTAAGGCTAAGCTTCTCTACATATTGCCACACAAAAGTTTCAAACATGATACTGCTGGTGGTATTTGGTTGTGATCAACACACATTTTAAAAAATTCCTGGTTAAAGCGTGTAACCTAACTAAACATCTACGTTTAATTTTCCATTGTGTGTTTATATTTTTTAGTTTGCTGTTTGAGTTACACTTTTAAAAACTAAACACGTGTCAGAGGGGGCTGTGTTCCTATTTAAAAAACAATATATTTTCAAGCAGGTTTCAGAGGTATTAATATTAATACCAAGTTTAGTCTGAAAATACAGACGGTTGAACAGTATGGGAGACAGTTATGTGCATTCATTGCAGCAACATTACACATACACAATCATGATAAAATGAAAATTATAAAAGATAAATAATATACAATATTTCAGGACTTAAAGTGGCCAAAATCATTTGAAGAGAACAGACTGATAAGTATAGAACCTCAGTGATGTGGAAGAAAACAGAAAATATCTCTCTTTCCACAATAAATGACTTAGTGTTGACATAAGATGTGTTAATGCATTTTGCAGAGAAGATGCCAACATTAGCTGGGTTTCAACAGGCGTTAAAAGAATGTCAAACCTTTACTAGCACAATGCTATTCAGTCCATATAAATTGCTGACATAACAGAGCTCATACTATGGTGAAATTATTTTATTTAGAGACGGATCCCTCAAATGTAGTTCTACTTGCCAAAGTGGTTATACATGAAATCAATCCGATCTTTATCCAAGACAGTCACACAAAACATTTTCTATGATATACAATTGTTTCGCAAACTTTTTTTTTTAAATTCCACATCAGTTTTAACAGTTAAAACAATAAACATGCTTAGGCTAGATGTGGTATTTGACTGTAAATGTCACATTCCCAAGTACTAGCTCATCAAATTCAGCACCAAGACACTAGGGAGGAAGGGGCCCACTTCAAACGGAGCTTGCCTAGTGCTGATGAAAGCATCGCCTTCATGGCAGAAGCTGTAACTTTCACTTGTTTAGCAAAAGCTCTAACACATCTGTCAGTCAAAGATATCCTGGACAGAGCCATGGTGGAAAGAGGAAAGCAGACAAAATTCACAGAAAAGGGGTAACAGTGGGTGTGGGACATACATTTATCATTGTGTGTGCATGTACATACTGTACATATTTTCATTTTAATTAAAACAAGATGCAGAATTCATGCATCAGCCTGTCAGTCCCTGAGTTTTTGTACTGTAGCTGTTCTTAAGGTGTGGCCTCATGTGGCTACACATCACATCTCACACATCTCAGTTGTCGTGTGAGATTCATTCATTCACACACACACATATGAGAGGTCCTCTCAGTACACATAACACGTGTATCCCTAACAGAGCTGTGTGCTGCAGTTTCAGACACACTGGATGCATAAATCATTGTTTTTCGTAGGAGCAACATATTAATCAATGATAGAAAAAAGTAAACATTATTTTGTACTAATCAGCAACACTGTGTTTCATCTACCCAGAGCTTTAATCTTGTTTTATGTGGCAGTCTGTGCCCGTTGAGTTGTAGGAGCATCATAGCACTCTTAGCTGTACACAAGCTTACACTGATTGTTTCATGTATCTAAGTCTGGGCTCACAAAACCTACAATACTTTTGAACCTGGTCTTTTGTGTCCTCCAACAGAGCCTTTGTTCTAGATGAAACAGACTATGTATGGTCAGTGCTGAGCTGTGTCAGTTCCACCACGCGTACACCCAGAGAGACACATAAGTACACAAACACATGGAAACACACATACTGTAGGTGAGTCAACATGTGGATGAATTCTCATTTACAACATGAACGATCATGGTCACACATATTTATGTGCGTGCCTGTGTGTTTGGACCGGGGCTTCTGTTTAATTAGATCTTTATTGTGATTCTGTTGTTCTACATGAGTTTTTGCTTGCGTTGACACATTTCCATTATATTTTGAGATGGATTAAGAACAAGGTATCAATTCTGTTTTTATTTTTTATTTTCACAGGTAATCAACATTAGTGTGTTATGTAAATTGTCATTGTAATACATTCATAATTACAATGACATTATCTTCTCTTGTCCTATGCTATTTGTAGATTTTATGTTTTAATGACTTCTCATCCTTGCACAATATCATTTTTACATGTCTATTTGTTTTCAGAAATAAACCTTTGTGATATCACAGCCGTTTGCTGTGTTATTATAGATTCAGATTTGATGTGTTTTTATCTGGGTTACATCGCATAGTAGACTGACATAGATATATGTAGGTATATATTTTTAGAAAAAAATGTTTACTGGGAATAATGCACTCAAAACAATATATTCAACAAGTACCCTTCTAGATTATGTATGCAAACAACAGTATATTTTGTCCATGTCGAAGCCACAGCACAGTTTCTAATTTGTGAGACAACAAAGTGAAATTCAAACAGAAAAATCATTATTTACTAGAAAAAATAGATATATGGCATCGAAAAATGACATGAAATATTTTTTATACTGAAGACATCCTGTCAGATTAGTTTAAGAGAATACGTACTTACACTGGTATCATGGCACCGACACACCTGAGCAGGCATTTTGAAGAGAAAGACACATACACACACATACACACACACACACACACACACACACACACACACACACACTTACACACAGATACACACATACGCACGCATACACACACACCCACACACATACGCATACACATACACACCTGGATTATTATACCAAAATGAAGATGGCCTGTTTTAATTTTTTCTGATTACAAATAATGGAAACATGAGAGGCTACCACTAAAATAAAGCCATTCTAGTTGACCTAAAAATCTGTTTCTTAAAAGCCGCATATCTAGTGGGAACATTTGTATTGTATCCAAAGAAGATAACATAAATCTTGGTTATGTTGGAAATAAAGGATAAAAAAATGGGGACAGCAATATTTTCATCCAAATACTGGTAGTCGTGTATAAAAAAGTAAATGAGCATCCTAATATTGAGGCCTCTTAATTTTTCAGTAGACTTGATGAAGTGAGTTTCGACTGATGTTTCCTGAAAGTGGCAACACGTGTCCCTCTTACCCGACTGGTGCAGGCCTCTCGTCTACAGATGTGTCGCTTGATGTACTCATCGGATGGCACACTGCCGCTTAATAAAATATCACTCATGCTTTGACAGGGCAGCCTTAATTGAGTCCCTTGTCAGTTTTATCAAACTGTGTGTTATCATCATTTGAAACTTTTTTCCTCTTTTTCCTCCTCAGTTTCTCTCTTGTGCTTATGGAATATGTTAGCAGTAGAATTTTCTAACCAAGAGAGAAGGGCGTTTGAGTTGAAATAAAGTAAAAAGTGAAAGAGAACAAGATGGGGAACGAAAGAGAAATAAGAACAAGAGTAAAACTGAGAGAAAAGTCAGAAGGAGAGAGAGGAAGAGATATAGTCCAGAGAGGGTGTAGAGAAACAGGCGTTTGAGGCTATCTTGTCATTGGATTTAAAATTCAGGTTCGTGATTTTAATTTCTCTCTGTTCTTATCAAAGGCCGGTGGAACAGCGGGGGAAGGCTTGTAGTTAGCTGGATAACTGCATATGAGATGAGCTACAGCACTCTGTCACAATGGCTGGATGACATAATAGGAATGGAAATGTGTTGAGAAGAACAGAGCACTTGCTCATTCACACTGGCTTCCTCTTTCAACCACAAAAAACCCACAATCATGTGTTGTTTACAAACCCTTTTTTAACATCAGCTCCCTTTTTCCTCAGAAGCCACAAGCAATCTTAAATCCTTAGACACTCAGGATGTTCACTTAGGCACTAAGAGAATGGAAATAAGCTTGTATGAAATGCCAAGAAAATACTGTAGATGTATAATGACTTTAGACTGTCTCTGGTTGACGTTGTTTGATTTAATAATATTTTGTTGTATGTCTACAATAAAACTGCTGTTTTATCATAATTGATATGTTTACTGGATTGCAGGAACATTGTCAGAAACAAACAACTGTGTGGATGTTGGAGATTGGTAGCTGCATTTCGATATGTATATCAGCTGGTATGACCAGTCTGACCAAAATAGTTCAGATTCAAAATATTGTCATTGTCGTGTTTTTTTCATTCTGGTATTCTCCCACTTCTCCCTTTGGATCCCCCCCACACACTTTCAATATCTGTTTAAATCTGTAATTCTCTCTTTTGCTTTAGTTCTTTCTGGTTTTCTTTCATTACCCATGCATCTTATATCTTTGAATTAATGTATCACAGTTCCAGTGGTTTGTTTGACAGGTATATGTACTTTCATCTAACTAGCATGAGGTATTGTTGAATAAGCAAGTAGGACCCAGATCCGAGTTGGCTCAGAGTTGGACAAACCAAACAAGTCTGTCTAACAATGAAGGCGCAATGAATTGCAGAGAAGTGGGACTACTTTCCAATGGCCAAGTTAGCTTGCTTGTTTTCTAAGTCAGTTGTGCCATCTCCCAGTTATGCCAGCATGTGCAGGTCCCCCATGAAATCCCTGCAAGACCCAACTGTCTTCAACAGGATATAAATACATTTACTCTGACTTTTGTAGTTGTTGGAGCATCTGAACATCCAAGAAATGTACCCCTACTCATTTCATGCCCCAGGACTGTGGAGTGATTTCTCACAGCACAAAGAGTACTAAAGAAGTGTTTTGTTATGCATAATTGTGATGAAATGTCTGCTGATGCACAGTTTGCCACATACCTGCTCTCTTCTGTACCACCCATTGTGGAGTATGCATTGACAGAACAATGTGGCTTTTTGCAAGCCAATGTAAAGAGTTTGGGTCCTCAAGCTCTACGTCCCCTGCATAGTATTGGCTTTGCTTTTTTGTGTTTCCCTTAGGTAAAAAAGAGAAACAAAAAAAAAAAAAACAACAACAAAAAAACCCCCCAAACATCTGGTAACTATTGTTTTTAGTGTCACTAAAAAATTTCTCCATATTTTTTTTCCCCACAGATTGAAGACTTTTCCCTACATTAGCTTCCAACAGCTGCCATTTTTTGTAAAAAAAAAAAAAAAAATTATCTCTACATTTCTTCGTTATCCTTCTGTGAGTAGCATCCTGTCCACTCTTTTTGAATAAATTGTTTATTATTCCTTTATGTAAATACAATATATCATATGTTGTGACCTGGAAGACCTGGAGGCCAGCAGCCTCAGAAGAAAACGACACTGGCTCCCCTCCAAGTGAGGAGCATTCTTTTGATACAAGTATTTATCTGTGCATCAAGATAAGAGTTTCACCTGAGCAGTTTGAAATATACCTAACTGTAGAACAATAACATGAAATACATTTTCTCTTTCTTCAATTCCCACTCATTCTCCTGTTCTTCTGTGTTTTCTATCTTTCCAACCTTTTTTTCCTATTGTTCCCCTCCCTCCATCCCCAGAATAAAGGTCTGCTGGGGCATTTTGAAGACAGAGGCTTCCTGGACTATTTTGGTATCAAAGCTTTGAGGCAGCAAGAGGCATGCTCTCTGAAGTTGACATGTAAGGAGAGGAGGGCCTTCCTTTCTCACTGGTTTGTAGGAGCAATGGGAAGGAGGGGGGCAGTCAGTAGCCTTGCCAGGAGTGATCACTTCTGGGGATATGAGCCTCAAACGCTTGCCTTAATGTCCAGACCATCCTGAGCCATTGGGGAGGCTTACATTTCATATGATTGTTGCCCAGCTGACTCTACGTATGTATGCATGTATGTATGTATGGGTGTGGGTGCAGGCATACATCCATGCTATTTACAGAGAACAGTTGCGTGGTAGTGTTTTTGAGTGTTGTAATGCACTTCAAGTGTTTACCACATTTTACTGTTTTTAATGAAATACATCTTCACACACACACACACACACACACACACACACACACACACACACACACACACACACACACACACACACACACACACACACACACACACACACGCATACACTAACACACACATTAAAAAAAAAAAAAAAAAACATACTGAGTTCTTCTCTTTTGTTTTAACAATCCAAAAACATGCAATGATGTTTCCAACTAAAATGGCAATGAAAAAGCGCCTGGACTAAATTTACTTCAACAGAGGATCATGATGTGGATATGGCGGGTCTGGTTTCAGACAGTCCAGCTTCCTCCAGATTTCTTCCTTTGAACTCCTATCAAAAATCTTTTTTTTTTTTTTTTTGTATTTCAGTTCAGATGTTCGATTTATGTGTGAACAATACGTGTGACATTCAAAATTAATTTGAGCAAACAAAAGGAATCGCTCCTTCAGATCTGCGAATTGGATTTTTTTCCTTTTACAGTTCCATTATAATGGTGATGAAGTGTTGTATTTTTACACAAAAACTCTTGCCTCTAGCTTAAATGTGACTTTAAACAGCTCCAGTCCTATGTGCTAGAATGTTGTCCAGATGACCCCCTCTGTTTTTCTCTTTATGCTGAGGAAGTCCATTCTACACAGGATCTGCTAATTAAACGAACTGCTAATGACTTGGCTAGTTTTTGTACCAACACTCTTATGCCCGATTAATCCGCTGCCAACTACTTCAAGTTCTTCATCTGGAAGAAATATGCATTCATCATTGTATTTTTAATCACACCAAATAGATAGACAAAGAGAGTGCCTCTGGGAAAGGGGGAGCTATCTACAATTCCCAGAGCTCACATGGTATTCCTGTCCTGCATCGCCAAACATTCCCCAAATTGACTCTGAATTAATTTATTTTTAATGTGTGGAAGATGTTCTACCACAGAGAATAGAGGAGTGTGTATCTGATTTTGTGTGTGTGTGTGTGTGTGTGTGTGTGTGTGTGTGTGTGTGTGTGTGTGTGTGAGCGCGCATGTGCGTACTCCTGCCTGTCTACAGTGTTGTGTATGTGTATATATCAGTAATGTTGGTGTACATTGTGCACACATTTACCAACATTCATGTTGTAAGTGTGGGTAGTTTTATCCTATTTTTTAGGCTTATGTACACATTTTTTATATTATATTCTAAACATTATTTTGTTTGTATGCATTTCTTTCCATTTTTTAAGTGAATATGAAATAATATTATTCTATATAGGAAATATCTTTTACAAACAACCAAAACAACTGTCTTTACCATGTCCTTTCCAATCAAAACACAGTATTTTTTTTTTTGAGCAATTTGGGCAAACTAGCCCCAAAAAAACCCTCCGCCAATCTCCATTCCATTGTATTCATTAATAAATGAATTTATCAGTTCATCTTGGTTCCAGCCTAATTGAGTCCCATTGCAGACTAAGTAGGACAAGTATAGATTTGACAAATGGAATGGTATCTGGCCTTCAGTCCTCTGGGCTATGCCTTGGCCCTGTACCCAGGAACACTCTGCTTTGTTACCTACTCATGAGTGTGCCTCCTTGCGAGTGTGTTTGAGGGGATAGATCTGATACCTCTTTCATCTGCTTTGAGCTATCTGTTGATTATCTCAGTGCTGTGGAGCTGCTTCTCTGTTAGCTGGTATGGACTGGAAAGTGGGGGTTGCACCGGAAGACAGGAACAAAGAAAAGACGAAAGGAGTGGGCTTCCTGTTACCCCATGACAGA
Source organism: Antennarius striatus (assembly GCF_040054535.1). Classification (NCBI taxonomy): domain Eukaryota; kingdom Metazoa; phylum Chordata; class Actinopteri; order Lophiiformes; family Antennariidae; genus Antennarius; species Antennarius striatus. Next base: position 27,165,321 of record NC_090776.1, on the reverse strand, counting down.
TGAGCCCCCACAGTGTTGCGTGTCCACATATGCACATAAATGTATGTGTGTTTTGCACACATGCACGTACACTGCAAACAGATGTGGGCTCACAGAATAGGGAGTGTCTTCTATAGCTTAATGCCATTACATTAAATTTTAAATAATGTTATGCAAATCAGAAATGACAGGAGATTATCTCCTTGGGACCTTAAAAGGGATTCGTCAGTTCTTATTCCAACAGCCCTGGAAAATAGCCCAGACGTCCTGAGTGGAGAAATATGGCAGGGCGTGACAGAGCCTGCTGCAGCTGAAAGAGGATACAGTGAAAAAAGACCCCAAGTGTTGGCTATTAAAATCAATTTACTCATGAACTCAATGGCGAAAAATCCCTTCGAAAAGGCACCTCCTTGGACAGCTCAGGGGTCCTGGAAGAGAAGCGCAGGCAAGGATTGAAGACAATTGGTGCATGCCAAGGTGAAAGTAATACACATGCCAGAGGAAGGGAAAGGAGATAGGGGAAGGCGTGGCGGGTGAGGACTGTCTTTCATGTTTTCCCCTTGCGTCTGTTTTGGCTCAACAGCCCCGCATTATCTGGAAGATCGATTTAAGAAGTTTGGTCTGGCATGTTTGCTTTCTGTCGGCAGTGATCCACACGGTGTTGGAGAAGATTATTATTAGATTTAGAAGAGATGTATAGGGTTTGCATTACGAGTAGGAAGTTCTGGTGTTTTGTTGGTGTTACCAACATATAAATGTTTCGTACGTGTATGTGCGTGTGCGTCGTGTGTGCATGTGCGTGTGTGTGTGTGTGTGTGTGTGTGTGTGTGTTTGTACACCCAATTCATGCTTTCACAGTATTCAGACTCAATATTGTGTTAGAACCATCCATTACTGAGAAAAGAAAGTCTTGTCTGTCTCCAGCGCTTTGGGCCAACAATTAAAGGCATCATGCCAGCATGATAGAGGCACTGGGGGGTGGCTGGGGAGACTAGACCTTGTCAGGGTCATGCCATCAAATATTGATGAACCTAATTGAGGCTCATAGGCACTACAAAGCTTCCTGAAGAGTATCTGTTTTATGGCTAAATACAGTCTTGGTCTACTGAACCAGACAGCAAGAAAAGTGCAGTCTTGTGTGTAAATTGCACGTTACATACACTAACTGCATGGAATTGCACGTTACTGAGATGGAAGATGAGTGAGAAAGTTGTTCCAATCAAAATTCTTCTCCCATAGATGGAAAGTATGTCAACACCAAGTTATTGTAACAGGCATTTTGTTGTGTTATAAATCAAAGTAAAACATACAAGAAAGATTTGAAATGTGAACATGTGATGATATGTTTATTCTTCTCTTCTTTTTGAATATTTTTCCCTATTTCATTATAAGGAAAAAGAAACAGCATGTGGCCTCTCTTTTGGTGTATACACTTTCCTGTCTCCTCCTCTAACTCTCCTTCAGTCATTCTGAGATAATGCAGGATTATGTTTCCATCATTTTTGCTTGAAATATAAAACTTAACTGCTGCAGTTCTCATCCCTCTCTGTCTCTCAGTGCTGGTCCCTGGTGACACCAGCTTGAGAATGGCAGCTTTAATTTGGAGGAAAACAAGTTGAGAATATTGATTTTAAAAATTGCTCTCTTCTCCCCTTGGAAAATAAAAAGAAGTAAACCTGTAGCCTTCAATTAAGTAGGGCTTGTAGGTGTGTGTGTTTTCATTTGGGCACGGTGTTCACTTGAAATGACTGTGTTTTACTTCAATCAGACTGTAAAAATATATACACAGACCTAAGTGTATCTTGAAGGGCTCTGATGTTGGCACACACACCCCAGTGCCATTCAGTACCAGACAGATGGGCGGTGTTTATCTTAGAATAAGAACCATGTTCTCATTCCCCATGTTGGGAAAACACTGCCTTTACCACTTCTGAAGATGGCATGTGTCCTAGAATTCATGTCAGCTGATTTTCACAGCTCTCAAGTCACACTGCCACACGACAAGTTTTTGTAAAGCATGATTTCACACCGTCCTTTTCTCCACACACCATGAGTCCAACCCTTGCTGGACTCTTGAACCAATTATATTTCATTCAATAAACTTGTAGTGATTTATTTGGTGTTATTTCTTGAATAGTCAGTCCCTATGGTATGGCTGATCCTATTTTAACAGCAAGCCTATTTGGGTCTTGATCTGGTGCTTAGGAAAGGCAGAGTTGGGTATCAGCGTGGGGCTTGACTGCAGCTAGTGGTTGTAACATCCCATCCCAGAGGCTTTGGAAGTCACTCTGCTAATACAGACACGACTAAAGCTCCCTATCATCCCCCACAGAATGACACGGCATGGCTCCAAGACTTAATTCTTACAAAGAGCTTAAATATCTTAGATGTGTAAAGTATCATGGAGGTGTGTTCTTTACTTTGGGGTGCACCATATTCCCATCCTTTAATACTAGGCTGTACTACAATAGCATGCTGGTTTGTTCACCACACCACACAGCATATTCAGCTGTGAAAAAAGGAATGAATAAAGGCAGAATGAAGACCACAATGATAATAAACTGTACGTTAACAGTTATGTTTGATAATGATGTCTTCGCATGATCAGAGTGACATGATCACATTTGTTTCATTCTTTTATTTCTTTTCTGTCTCTGACAACCCTGCATTTGTGTGTGTGTGTGTGTGTGTGTGTGTGTGTGTGTGTGTGTGTGTGTGTGTGTGTGTGTGTGTGTGTGTGTGTGTGTGTGTGTGTGTGTGTGTGTGTGTGTGATCTGTATCATGTGTGTTGTGTTTGCATACATTATGGGCACAACTTTGCTGAAAAGGGGGGTTTAAGCTCCCCTAGTGGTTCCTCCATAGAATTACCTTAGAGAGTACTGCTCTGCTCAGCTGATAACACATTAAAGGACACAAAAAATAGCAAGCGTCCTACTTTTGTTTTCATATTGGTAGTCCACGTGTGTTTTCTATTTTTTGCCTGCTTACATATAGAGGGAAAAGCTTGTTTATGAAAAATAGTGAGAGCAGAAAAAGGGTGTAACTATTTAGTGCTGCAATTCAAGTACGATGTTCCCATCAGCTACTACTAAACAAAACAAAAGTGTTCAGGGAGTGAATTGTTTATTTTCATATACATGGATTTCAACTTGCAAGATGTTATTTTTTTCTAACACGACTATGATCCGGCTTGATATGTTCTATTTAGTAAGACAAGAAACGGGAAGCATGGCAGGACTTTTGAGAGAAGCAGATAATGATGTGATATACTCTTTATTGAACCTAAATAATAAAGTTTAATAAAGACAACAGTTTAATCCAAGCTGTATTTTTGGAATGCAAAGTCAAGAAACACACATCTTAATTTGTTTTCAAAGAGCAATTGTTAGAGAAAACACCATTTACAGCCTTCATCGTCTGAGGAAAAAAGATATTTATTTAAACAAGATGGAATGTGTGAACATGATATGAGTAGATTGCCTCCCATTGAGCCTGTTAGCAATCGTTCCCTCTGATCCGTGTAATCATGATGAGATATAGGGAAACATGCAAGGTATGAATGGGCCAGCATGTGTTTGCGCAAACAAAGTTGAGGAAATGTTTTTCTAAGGGTGTACACATGTGTTGTCTATGTTAGTTTAGCTTTTGGATTAACACAAAGTGGTTCATTGGCTCTAATTGTCACCTTATAACATTATAAGATCAAAGCATCGAATATCTGTCTTAGCAGAAAAATCCTGATGAGGCTATGGTGACATAATTTACACGTCACCTTTCATTTGCAATAAAATTCAAATCTCCTAACATTGTGTGTGTGTGTGTGTGTGTGCCCGTGTGAGTGTGCGTGTGTGTGTCTGTGAGTGCATGCATGTGTTTGAGAAAGAGCACTGCGATGAAAAAGCAATGATATATCTTTTTATATCTTGCTGTTATTGATTTTGCAGGTGCTTCTGTCTGGATGATGTTATCAGGAAGTGGTCACCGGTGCAGTATATTTCCATATCTTTATATTTAAAAAGAGCTGGAAGGAGGTGTTCACATTAGCACCTCAATACAATTGAATTTGTTAGCATGATCCTTTTTAATTGTATTTCAATTAAATCTTTGATTTTATTACGCCTGAGCCTTTCCGGCAAATGCCCATTGCCCGTTGAACATGTTCCTGTCTAATGTACAGTATACGGTTTGACTTTCTTAGCTTAATTGAGCTAACATTATTTTTATATCATAATTCCTAGAATAATCTGCACCTTCATCTGATGTCACGTGTCCTTAATAAACGAGGACAGACTAAAAATCATCATGAACCCATGATTAAATAATTCACATAGCATCTGTATTTGTGAGGGTATTTGTACATTACCAGGTTCTGAGAACTTTTGCTACTGGTACAAATGGTACATTGTACCAATGTCAAAGTTAAACCAAAGGAGAGGGCAATGCATTATTCTTTGTTTAGGTTGTGTCCTATGCTATTTCTGTAGACTCTTTTAAAAGGTACGACATAGTCATAGTCAACTTTATTGTCAAATTTACCATACATGCACGACATACAGCACAGATGAAATTAGAGTCCTCTCAGACCCACAGGCAGTAAAAAAAACACACGAAAGAACTGCTCTAGCGGGAGAGAACCCTCCAGAGTAAGCATAAGCATAAGTGGCGTTGAAAAACTCCCTCATTGAGGAAGAAACTCCGGGCAGGACCCAGACTCTGGAGGGCGGTCATCCGCCTTGACTGGTTGGGTGGCAAAAGAAATATACTGGGGATAGACACAAGGCAAGGAAAAGAGAGAGAGACAGAGAGAGTGACAGATAGGACAGATTGAATTTCCAGTCCAAACTGTGCTATAGTTGTAGAAGTGGGGGCGGGATTTCAAGTCGTTTGGATTTCCTGTCTTCCATAATTGTTCCCCACCTGTCGAGCAGATCATGTTGAGCAAGTCCTTTTTTGTCTTAAAATAAGCAGTTAGGTAAATGATTAAAAGATCAAATACACACACATATGCACATACACCTTAATTATACACTTTGTTGATTGTTCTAATCCATCAATGTATAACACACCTGCTGGTTGCAGTGTCACCAGCAGAGAGCCTTCTAGTCCACTGCAGTATAAAAAGTACATCTTTCGTCTGGCACTCACTCCTTGTCACTCATCACCTTACATTAGACTCCCTTTCATCAAGAATCACACAAAATGAAAACCATTCCTGTACCACCTTTAACTCCACTCCCTCTCCTCATTCCCCTTTCAACACTCACGTCCTCCCGAAGGTGCAGTCATCTGCCCAATAAGAAAGGGTGAGTCAGTAACCTGCCATTTGGCCGCCTCGTGACACACACAGCACAGCACAGCTGTCATTGCCGAGCCTGGATCAGGTGACCAGATTATCTGCCCACCGCCTTACATTTCCCACATTCTCATGCACTACACTGAAAAAGGTTACATACACAGTCGGGAGTAAAGTAACCAAATGACTGTGTGCTTCCTGCACTTACCACAATGTGTCAGAGAAATGTTCACGTGAGATCTTGTTGACCAAAAGGTCCTGTAATGTTTGATGGGTTGCATTCCAAATTGAGTAATGGTGCTTTTCATGCATACTGGTAACTTGTAGTTTTGGCATTATCTGATGCTAACACAACAATAAGCCACTAGCCGCAGTGATTACTTCTTACTTACTTACTTACTTACTTACTTACTACTTACTACACCTTTTTCTTGTATGACATTTGAACCTTATTCTTAGAGTCTTGAAATTTCCATGTTACAAAGCAAATTTTTCAAGTTTTCAGTTTGTCCACTTTATGCTCTGTGATGGTCTTTCATGGATGGATACGGTAAGTGAAATGGTTGCAGTTGAAGAGATGGGATGGGAACTCACTGTGTCAGTGCTGGGCATATTTCAGAGATTTTTGAAGAAAGACTGACTTACCTTATAATATATTTTTAGGCCTTCATTTCATTTCATTTCATTTCCTTTTTTTCATTTATTTCAGGCAAGGCAAGGAAAAACAAAACAAAAAACAACAACAAACAAAATAATTAAATAAGCAAATAATAAGCAAAGATCATAACTCAACAATACAATTCTGCCTTGAAAGTATAAACAACTAAAACTTACAACTTCATGGTGATTTTGAACATAATGTATGACTTTTGACCCTTCCTTGAGTAGAAAATGGTAAACTTAAAAAGTTTTCAGTCAGAAAGTTAATGAACCATTACTAGGAGTAGCAGTTACAAAATTATAACCAAAATAAATGTGTCTTTTTCAATAAATCAGGAAAAGATTCAAAAGAATCTAGTTGGTGAACAAAATTCTATACTTCATCTTTGATGGCAAAATGCAGATGATTTTTTGTATAAAGACACTTTTATGGCCTATGAAAGGTCAAGGGGTCAAACTAGGAAGAAAGTAGTTGTCTAAGTTCAGCCAGATGTTTATTTTATTGTGTCACAGTAATGTCATGTCATTCATTATGGGCTTTTGTGGTTGTGGACAGATGAGTGTCTTCAGACCATAGACACACCCAGGGAAAAAGCTAATTGCTGCTCTGCTGCCATTGTCTTTAAAGCCCTACTTTGCGGCTGCCGTGCTAACTGGTGCAGGAATAAGGGACACATGGAAGCGCACTGGCACTGCCCTTCATGTGGTGGGTACAAGTTTTGTTTCTGATTATGGAACATGATTTTGTTTTTTTTCTTTCTCTCATGTTTTGTTTTTCTTGTTCTCTCTCCTTGTGTTTGGTTTGCTTTAAGTTCTTGGTTTGGCTTGCCATGTGCGGCACTGTGTCCCCAGTGTCAGCAAGGAGGTTGTCTCTGCCTGACTGGTGCCCACATGAGGGAAAATCTTTGCCTAACCGCTAAACTCGGAATCCAGATTCTTTCTCTCAGACTTGTTTTCCCTCCTGTGAATGAACCTTTTTTTTTTTTAATCTTTTTTTTTTTTTTGCAAGATGCACAGAAAACTGTCAGCCAAATAATAATCAGAGGGTTTGGTTGCAAATTTGTACAAGTTTTATACAACAATATCACCTCAATTCTTGATGACTGACATGTTTATAAGAATTTCAAAAATAATTCTCATTAAATGTGTTGACCGTGTGGTTAGCATTGTAAAACATGAGCTATCTACTCCATCTGGCTGTTTTTGTGCATTTTCCCTGACGGCCAAGCCTGTGAGAACTTCTTGTCCTGATACTCATCGCTTTTATGAGTAAAATGTTTCTGACAGATGCTCCAGTAACAGTCTGGTGCCATCAACTCATTCTCCTCTTGTATTCTCCCCATGGAAAAATCTCGGAGCCAGTTTGTGCAGAGAGAGCTCAAAGTTTTGACCTGTCACCTTCAGGAGCTCCCCCTTGGTGGAGTGGAATGTATTAATCTGACCAATGCACTCCTCACAAACACAGCCAAACCCCCTCTGTTGTGCTAATATCAGAAGAGTAATACTGACTCTTTCTGCACAGGAATATATGCCTTGATTTTGTTGGGAATTTCTATTTTATCATGAAAATAACCACAGAACACATCTTCTTACATAGACATAGATAGCACAACACTTAGTCCTTGTCTACCACTTAATTTTCTAAACATAGAAGTACAGATCACGCACAACTCATAGATAAACTGATACACGAGAGGCTGAGTCAGGTGGCTGGTGAGCTCATAGGTTCTCAATGAGAACTTATGGCAGACACCATCAAGATCATGGTCAATGAACATCCTGATGTTGACCTCATCCTTCAAGGAGAGTCTAACCCAATAAAAGATTAGACTCTCCTTGAAGATCACGGTAAATGAAGATTCGAGGCTCTTCTCCAGAGGTTTGTTGCTGTGTCTGTTGGAGAGCCCAGCGCTGTATACTCACCAACTTGTAAACTGTTGAACTTCTTCAGTAAACCTTTTTTGGAATACAATTTGTCTCATGATTGAAGATAAACCTCTCAACCGAGTTAAAGAACCAAAGAGGGTTTTGTTCAAAGCAAAACCCTAACAATTTCAATAGAACCATCCTCAAATCAATGCTTTTAAAAATCTGAGACACATTTTACTTAAGAGCAAAAGCATGCATTTTATGTTTTGACATGGTCATATTGATTGGGGAGGTGGGGAGATGGGTGGAGTACGATGAGTGGAGGGTGTGGTGGGGGGGTGTTGACCTCTTGCGTTGTTTCTCTCTCCCCTCCAATCTCTCTTTTATTCCCTGATGCTGCCAGTGCCTGGTAACACTACCATCCTTAATGGCTTTCCTGTGCTCAGCATCCCTACACCCCACCCTGTCTCACCTCCCCTCCACATCCCAACCCCTCCCCCCTGCTCTCTTCTCTTTGGAGTCCCCCTTACACTGTGGACTCCCCCACACACACTAATCAATACTCAGTGCTCCCCCCAACCACACTCCATGTCACTCACATTTGGCTCGTTGATAAATTATGGATGTGAGCCTAACACTTCACATCTAAAATTTCTATTGTGTTTGTCAATGGATGATCGATATTTCACTTCGCCTCATGCTCAAAGCTCCCTGAGCTTGTGCTCTCTGTCCACTTTCATCTCCTGTCTTTGCTACCATTTTTTGTTTATTTAAGCTTTTGGTTTGCTGGAACAGCTGCAGGTACTGGGGTCTCTAGGTCTGCAACTAGCAAAAGAAATAGGTAATCATCAAATAAATGCATGCACCCTGATCTCTTAAAACACCTCCTCACTCTGACCCTTTTTTACCTCTCCTTTTGTCACTGTAATGATTTCTCCCCAAAATGCTGGTAAGATGTGTCAACACTGGTTTCAGACATTGCAGCAGAGTTAGAAATCTGTGGTTCAATGCCAGTTCAACTCATGTTTGACAAAATCATATGGACCTCCATCTTCCTTCTTTCAATGGCAGCCTTTGTCCCAAATCCACTCCTTGTGTTTTAGAGGCAAATGAGAACTTGAATGGATTTGCCAAGTTAAAACAAAGATGCCCTTAGCTGCCATTCCTAGGTGGGTTATATTTAAATGTCACTGTATTCTCTGCAGTACACGGTAAATACAATATGTAGACATTAATATTCTTCAGCATGAAAGGAAAAATAACTCACACATCCCTATACTTTCACACACACTACCATCCACATGGATCAGCTTTTGTTTCTCACACTGACCCTCAACTCTCCTGCTTCCTCTTGGACACTTACAAACCATGCTAGGTCAAAACAGGGCTCGCGGTGTAAGTTAAGTGCAATTGGGCTTATCACAACCCAAGAGTCAGCTGTGATCCGAGGTTCTGCCCAGCACCTGCTCCTCACACCAGGTCTCACTTCGCACCTGCTGACGAGAGAAACTATGCTGCCAAATAACTTCAGCGGCGGCTGCTTGCCTCCTTTTCCATGGCCACTTAACCCCTAATGCGGCCTTTTAAGTGAAGGTCTGGTATGTGTCTGCCAGCATTAGTTTGGCAGCTGAGTGTTTTTGCTCTTGCCTTAAGTAACACGCAATCTCCTGTCAGCAGAGAAGCAAGACACTACTTCAAGCTACTAATTTCAAGAACATTTGATTTCATATGTTGTCTTGAGCTGAATAATAAGCCAAACATGCAACAACAAGCTGCAGAACTTACTAGTGATTTCCTACTTTGGTTGCATTTTCTGCATTGCACGGAAGTAAAATATCTATATAATTTTAATAGGGTTATGAAGATTTATCTATATATGTATTTGAATTAATGCTGACAGAAAGAATAGAAAAATGTCTGAGACTATTTGGGCTTGCCCTGGATTGGAGTACGATCTGTTTCCTGTCTGTCTGCACCTCGACTCCCTCTTGATGCGTGGCATGGCAACAGGCTCACAGGCACGCCCAGTTGTCCATTCCTAGAGCCCTGTCATGCCCCTCCCCACCACAACAACCACCCCTACACCAGGGAATTCAAAATCTTTTAAGAACCAACTTCAATCTCTGAACAGCCTAAATACTTTATTGGTGTACACAAGGTGCTCAGGTTGACCTTTTGATACATACATGCACATAAACAGGCACCAGTTATATAGACTTACATGGATAGACATACCAGAACACACACAGACACAGGCCCACTGACAGACAAGCAGCAAAGCAGTTTGGCATCCTATGCAGGAAGAGAATCTCTGACTGTGCAGAGGTCAATGGTTTTTATCTTGAGTGTCTGATCTTAGTATAGGTCCTATTCATGATAGTATAACATGTCTGTTAGTAGCTTATCGTAAATACTGAACCATACATCTCAATTTCTGACTGTAAAAATAACTGTAGCTGAAATTACAACCTAGTAAAAGAGGCAAACAAGAGGTTCAGATTATACAAACTGATTTTACAAACTTTAAAAAAACAAAAAACAAACAGAAATTTAAAAAAAAAATGATATACCCACATTACATTATATGTGTTTCGTCCCAAATTAAAGCAGGTCAAATATCAATGTCAAACACTTCTCATGTCTCACTTTTCATGAGTTAAACATCAAAGTCAAATCAAAGTGCCCCGAAAGTCGCCCTGGGTTACATCATGGTTAACTACTGGTTTGCAGAAGTATTTTGTTGGATATTCCAGACATTTTTACATGTAATATTGATGATCAGATAAATATCACTGTATTGGAGTACAATTTTTATGCGAATTACACTCAATTGTGTATGCGTATGACCAAGAAGGATAGGATCAGGAATGGGTACATCAGAGGGACAGCACATGTTAGAGGTTTTGGAGATAAAGTCAGAGAGGCTAGACTGAGATGGTTTGGACATGTCCAGAGGAGAGATAGTGAATATATTGGCAGAAGGATGCTGAGTTTTGAACCTCCAGGCAGGAGGCCTTGGGGAAGACCAAAGAGGAGGTTTATGGAAGTAGTGAAAGAGGACATGAAGGTAGTTGGTGTGAGAGAAGAGGATGCAGATGACAGGGTTAGATGGAGGAAACTGATTCGCTGTGGCGACCCCTGAAGGGAAAAGCTGAAAAGAAAAGAAGAAAGAAGACACTCAGTTGTGTATGTCATCTCTTCAGCAATGGGAAGACAATCATTTCAGTAGTGTTGGACCTTTCTAAAGAAGACTGGCATTTGCTCTCTGTGATTATCAATATGTCTGTTTCTCTCTCCTACTGATTTTAGTCTTGCAACGTATGAATGTGTTTTTTCTAACGTTTTCAGGAAGTGTTTACTTCTCAAATCCTAGCTTAGTGGGAAAGATGGTGTCAATAGCCATTCTTGACTTCCTGATTTGTGTGACAAACACAAATGCCTTTAAATTCCCCACATGACCAACATCTTACCTAGTAATTCATTATTCACCCCCCCACCCCCCACACACACACGCACACACAGACAGACACAGACGCACACAGGCACTCCACACACACACCCCACCACCACCACCACCACCACCACCACCACCACCATCACCTCAAACCTTCTTGTATCAGGAGAGGGACAGTCATATAAGACATCCCTGGCAGAAAATCTATACATCCTAGACATTTGTGCTTCCAAGTGGGCAATTCATGGAATTGCAAGTTGCACGCATTTCTCATGACAATATTATTCATACTTCTTGGCAAGTAGACTGTGATCATGATCATGAAAGCACATTACAGTAGATGATGATTGTTGATCATGGCCTCAACTGGGTGGGCTAAATATAAGAAAAATAATAGTTATTGCAGATGGTTGAAGATGTACATATAAAGTTCACTAAAGGGAAGAACCCAGTGACCTTGGCTATTAGAAATCAGAAACAGTAGTATTAGTCATTTGACTGTATTATTATTATCAGTAGTAGTAGTAGTAGTAGTAATAGTAGCCCCACAGCAAGAATGTCTTAGGTTCAAATCATCTTGTGACTTTTCATTGTGGATTTTGTACATTCTCGACCCATCTGTGTGGGGGTTCTGTGTGCAATACCTCTGTCTGGAAAAAAAATGTAACATATTAGTCAGAAAAAGAAGACTTTGTTGATTTTTTTTCTGGTTTTATAGTATACTAAAATATAGAGTATAACGTCTTTTGGACCATGAATAAATTCTACACATAAAATGACATTCATTTTTAACTTGTAAAATATTTAAATTTGACAGGAAAAATAATTGAAAGGAACATCCCCAGAAGAGTTAGGTACCCCAACCCCCACCCCTAATAGCTCTTGACCCCAGCTCCCTCACCATGGCCTTCGGGATCTCAGAGCCCTCTCACATCATTTATACTGCTCGAGACATCATTCACACATACACAGGCAGTGGCAAGGGTAGCTGTATATCCCAAACCAGTCCACGGAATGTTTATTATGTACTCACTGTTTCTCATAAATCTCTGGTAGGATTACAAATACTTTTATTTCTGCTACCTTTCCTGCTTTTCTTTCCAATAGTGTGAAGGACAGTTAAAATGTCACTGACTCTGCATTTGTGACGTTTATGAGACTGAATGGTCAAACGGCTATCCGAGCCCTGTTTCAGCCATTTGGATCGTTTCATGGTAAATGGATGGTAAATTTATGAACTTCACCCATGTGTCATTAAATAAGCAAGCTAAGCACTCTGCGCTGTGGCTGCGGCCCTTGCAGTATAACCTGTCTTGCTGCCGACTCAGTCCCATGCGCTGACACCCCGCTGCAGCTGAGCACAGGCTTGTCTGCTTCTTAATGGTGAAAAACGAGAGCTGTCATGTCGTAATCGTGTAATAACCGTGCATGGTGTCACTTTCAGCAATTAATGGAGACGCTGTGACTGGGCTGCGTAAATCCTGGCTAAGTCGGCTGAGGCAGGGTACAGCAGCAGAAGAGAGTTAGAGAGGCTTATGTTGGGGTGTGTTCATTTATTTGTCTCTTCATTTGTTGCTGAGAAGAAGTGTAACTTTCCATGTGTGTGAATGTGACCATCATAAATAGTGTATATTAGGTGATTGATTGTATCCATCGGTTTGCGGATGTGTATATTTGGCTGTTTTAAATTATGTTAGTGACTTAAAGAAGACAAAAAAGACTGAACAGAACAGGAATTGGTGAGTTATTGAGGTCATGGCAATGATTTGTTGCCCACGTTGCCCTGGGTGTCTTGTCACTCTTCACCTTGTTATAAATCAGCCAAGCCATTAAAGAAAATTATCAGAGGGAAGTTTCAGTGAAGGAAGGTATGAGGGTTTAGGCATGAGATACCTTTACTCCTACAAGACTATTTTTGAAATGCAGGAACATTTTTTACCTGTAAATCTTTAGGGATTTTGGTTTAAGTTTTTGCACTCCTCAGAACTTGCTCTTTTGTTATTATTTAAACTTTCTCTGCTATTGTAGTTATTGAAAATTGATATCATGGCATGATTGGATATATAAAAAAAACGTCTAGGAAAGACCTGAAGTCAAAACATATGTCTCAGTGTGTAATATACACTATATGTTAACAAGATTATTCACTTATAATTGTTGATTAATAATAAAAACTTTGAGTGTTGGGTCTGGTGTCAAAGCAAAGGTGAGAAAAGGTTTTTTTCTCTATTTTTTTTTTTTTTTTGGTCTCTGACCCTGCCCACAAATCTGGTCTTTATAGAGGGCAGACAGATGAGGTGAGAAGGCCAAGCTGTCACTGAGAGGGGAGTAATGACTTGTCCAGTCTACTCGCTCCGAACCCTCTGATTGTTTTAAAAAAAAATTTGGGTGTGAGTGCTCTCTGACTTTGAAAAGTACTAGGATAATAGAGATTTGTGTGTGTATTTTATCTGCTCCTTGCTAGAGAGGTGGAGGTTTGTCCTGGAAAGGAGAAGAATGAAGGTTAGCTGCAGTAAGACAGAGTACATGTGTGTGAATGAGAGGGACCCAAGTGGAATAGTAAGGTTAGAGGGAGAAGAGATCAAGAAGGTGGAGGGTTTTAAGTACTTAGGGTCAACAGTCCAGAGCAATGGAGAGTGTGGAAAAGAGGTGAAGAAGCGTGTACAGGCAGGATGGAACGGGTGGAGGAAAGTGTCAGGTGTGATGTGTGATAGAAGAGTTTTAGCTAAAATGAAAGGAAAGGTGTACAAAACTGTGGTGAGACCAGTGATGTTGTTTGGTCTAGAGACAGTGTCACTGAAGAAAAGACAGGAGACAGAGCTGGAGATGCTGAGGTTCTCTCTGGGAGTGACCAGAATGGATAGGATCAGGAATGAGTACATCAGAGGGACAGCACATGTTGGAGGTTTTGGAGATAAAGTCAGAGAGGCCAGACTGAGATGGTTTGGACACGTCCAGAGGAGAGATAGTGAATATATTGGTAGAAGGATGCTGAGTTTTGAACTGCCAGGCAGGAGGCCTAGAGGAAGACCAAAGAGGAGGTTTGTGGATATAGTGAAAGATGACATGAAGGTATTTGGTGTGAAAGAAGAGGATGCAGAAGACAGGGTCAGACGGAGGAAACTGATTCACTGCAGCGACCCCTGAAGGGAAAAGCCAAAAGGAGAAGATCTTTAATATGATATATAGATCATTTTCTTCAACAAATTCACACAATCTGCACAACCACTCCCTGTCTAAGTCTGCACCACATGTCTGCAGTGTCTCACGCGTGTGTGAATACACACACGCACACACACAAACACACACACACACACACACACACACACTAAAACACGCACACTAGCTTTAACGTATAGAGAACCTCCTCCCCCCTTCCCCCGCCAAATCTCTCTATGGCCTACATTATCCCTTCTTAAAACTTATCAAAGTTATTCTTTACTCCCTTGGCTCTTTAGTTTACTTACTAAATAGATTTTGTCAGAGCTATTGATGTATAATGCATTGACACCAGTGAGCTGATTTTCTCTTTAATAACACTGAAATCTTTTTAATAATATTTGATTTTTTTTCATAGATCTTTGTGACAGAATGAAAGCGGTTTCGAGATGATCAAACAGGCGCTTGTTTCAGGTCACGTCTCCTCCATCTATCTGTCAAAGCCGATCCAGAGAGGGTTAGGGAATGAGAGAGGACTATGACTGGAGGGAATTTCTCCAAACAAAGCCAAATCACTTACTTTTCCTGCTCCTCCCCATCCACCATGGAGATCTGTCAGAATGTAACGTCTGTCACAGCATCCCAAGGCAGCCTCTACAGCCAGCAATGAAGTGGCGCCTCATGTCTTGTCACCTGTTATCTTTGCCATGTCTCAGAGTTCTGCGTCAAATCACTCGCTGCTTTCTTTAAAAATGCAGGGTTGATATTAAACAACTTGGATCACGGCATCCATTCAGTTCTGTTAAAGCTGGTGACTTATAATGGCTGAAAACAGTTGAAACGAAATACATCACTAGGAAAATATGTCTAGTATATGATCTAGTCAACTTGATGGTTTAGAGCGAGAGTCTTGAATTAACATCTGGATGTAAACGTACACAGTATGACAGACGACATATTTTCTCATTAGCAAAACAACAGTGTCTCAAAAGTAATGACGTGCATATGTGAAGCTAATTTGCAAAAACAATTTACATGTTACGGTTACTGCCAATGTAGAAAGTCAGTTCCAGATGCTCAAGTTCGTAGACAAATTCATTTCAGCTAACCACTTGACACCTATGTTTGTATATCTTTTTGATACCTCATGTCATCATTGCATTTTTAGGAGTGAACAAAAACAGGTTCTTTTCCTCATACTTACCAAATGATTATAGTTGGCTAAGGCTAACCATCTGTAAACCATTCCATTGGTGCAGTGACCCTGATGTTTTTTTTAAAAGACAAAAACAAAAATATGCTTCTCAGATCCCACAAACAAATATTTTAATGAAGGACAAGGAAAAACTCTACAAATTAATGTTTTTGGAGGCACATTCAAAATAGTCACTCTGTAAAAACTGCAATCTATTTCCAGCTTCTCCTGCAATTTACGACCAAAGAAGCTATGATATTTCCATGGATGATAAGAACATCCCCACCAAAGGAGGTGGGGGAATGACAGGAAGACAGTATAAAGTTCATAAATCCATCTTCAGTACTCACTTCTTCCACTTTCATGAACTGTGGGGTTGCTGAGCCTAACTGGAGCCTACCCCAAAGTGGACTTATGGCATGAGGCAGGGTACACTCCAGGTGCAACGCCAGTGCCACAAACGAGTATTCACACACTTACACCTGCGGTTAATTTGAGACTGGCCAATTAACCTGAAGTTCATGTTTTTGGAGGTGGGAGGAAGCCAGAGAACCTGGAGAGAACCCGCACAGATACGGGGAGAACATACAAACTTCCACACAGAGCAGGACTCAATACCGGAGCCGCCCTACTGTGCCGCACTCAGTATAAAGTTAAAACGACTTGAGAAAATAGTCCCTCTAGGCTGCCTCACATTTAAGCTTTTAGCTGATTTTAAATATTCAATATTTTTATGATCAGTCCAAAGCTGAAATTGCTGAGAAGCTCCCTCCGGCAAATGTCATTCCTCTAGGACTACCTTACCACCCGCAGCTCACGATCAACAATATCATAGTTTTGCCTCACCAAGGACCGTTTCTTGGACAGGTAAGCACAGGGTTGCAACTTACCGTCCCTGGAATTAGTTTGTGATAGAACCACACCAACATCCAAGTCATAAGTGTCCACCTCAACCACAAACTGGATCAGGAGGGGTCGGAAGCCAAGCTTTTCTTTAAACTCTGGAATGAAGCTTCCAAGGAACAAGACCAAGGGTTTGTGAAACTCACATTTCTCCTCTTTCTCCTCTTGCCTGGAGTGTCCCCCCACCTCTCACCCGTATGTCCACTGGGATAGGCTCCAGCAACCCCCGTGATCTGCAAAAGTGGAAGAAGCAAATGAGATGATGAATGAAAATAATGAATGAATCAAATGTTCAGAATATTTATCAAGAAATCTTGCATTAAGGATTTGATAAATGCACAGAAAATTAATCATCACACAAAGGTAGCATTTCAAAACAATGAAATAGTTTATGGCAAGAGGATAAAGTAATAATAATAATAATAATAATAATAATAATGGATTGGCTTTATATAGCACTTTTCTAGGCACTCAAAGATGCTTTACATTGGAACCATTATTCATTCACTCCTCATTTGTACTTTGCTATGTATGTAGCCACAGCTGCCCTGGGGCAGACTGACGGAAACATTGTGTCAATCCACGGCAACGGCCCCTCTGACCACCACTGGAGCAATCACACACATTCACACACCAGTGAATGCCTCACTGGAGGCAAGGAGGGTAAAATGTCTTGCTCAAAGTCACCTGGACACAATGACGAGTGACTAGAAGAGCGGGAAGCGAACCGCCGATCCTACAATCATTGGACTAACTGCTCTACCACTGAGCCACTGCCGCCCCAGTGAAAGCTCTTGAGGAAAAGACTAGAGTGTATTTAGTGCATCACTCTGATTATCTGACCTACATATGAAAACACAGAATGAGTGTCATGATAATGCCTGGCTCAGTTTTTGTTTCCTCTGTGTTTTGTTCTGTTCTGTTTCTGATACCTGTGTCTGGGTGTGTCTGCCCCTCCTCCTGCTCTACCTGCCACCTGCACACCTACATCTCCTTTGCTGCTGCACAGCTGCTCCCCAGCAACTCACACCTCTTCAGTTTATCAAGTCCAGTTCTCTTCCCAGTCTTCGCCAGATTGTTCCATCAAAGCTAGCGTGATTCCTGTACCAGCTGTTTCATCACCTGCCTACCCAGCCACCATCAACATCACCAGCTCCACTCCTGGTTTCCACTCAACCAGACCACCCTCACTCTGCTGCTTCACTCTGCCCAGCCTGCCCAGCTTCCTCAATAAACCTTATTTTTACATCTACCTTCTGTATGCTGCATTTGGGTTCAATTCTTGCCTCACAACTTAACAGAGTCGGTATTGAACTTACAGTAGTGGAATCCTAACAGGTGTCATGGGAGGGTTAGAGTCACTCCTTGTTACGAGACAAAAGCCTCAGAGAACTGCAGCACTCAGAGTTCAATGTTGGTTGCCACATCTTCAGTTGCAATGGAACCCTTCTGCTGTACGAAGTTCAGGCATAGTTGTAAAACCCTCATGATTGACAACACAAGCGGTATATCTGTTTTGACAATGACTATTTACCCAGATGTGGAGGTGCTGTAGCTGCTTGAAATGCACAGTAAAGATGGACAACCACCATAGGACTTCATACACAACTGGCATCCTGTAAAATGTACTTTTGCACACCAACATCACATAAAAAATTAAAATTGAGAAAAAAGTACTTGAATGAATGCAGTCTTGTGGATGCTGTTCACATGAATCCTGCAGTTTCATGGTCATCGTGGTCCTTGAATTCACTCGAAAAATGTTTTTTGCAAGCTTTTGTATATTTCCTGTGTGTGTGTGTGTGTGCGCGCGCGTGTGCGTGTGCGTGTGCGTGTGTGTGTGTGTGTGTGTGTGTGTGTGTGTGTGTGTGTGATGACAATAACAGAGACCTAGTCATGTAACAAAAGTATTTTTTGTTGAACTGCAAAAACATTTATAGAATTATTTTTGAAAAACGTTGTTATAAAATGTGTAGCACTTGATTTCAACACAGGCTAAAAACTAGAATAAAAAAAAAAAAATCACTTAAAAACTGTTTGGGCCCCATTCTGTTCTAGAGGTATAAAATCATCTGCATTTTCAAAAAGACATTTTAGTCTGCAGAGCCTGCATATGACTTACCCATGTGGTCTCCTCTTTTGGCATCTTCTCTGACAGGCAGATTACATTTGCTCTATAAAATCGTTGTAGGTACAAGCATACACTATGTACTTTGGATTAATAGGCAGTGATATATGTGTAAAGAGTGGTGTATTTCTAAACCCTGAGAAGTCCTGTGGTGAGTGCAATGAAGTAAGGATTAGACGTGTGCTTGTACTGAAAGAACACCTTTTACAGGTGTTCTGCAACTGAGTTGTGCATGTAAGTGTAGGATTGTTTGTGGCATTAATTAATAGCTATAGCCGTGAAATAATCTTTTTAAACGCATTTATCATATTAATAAAAAAATTCATTTTTAAGTTTTTGGGTCTCTGTGTGAGTGTGGTACTATGACTATGTTACAATATGAACATTTGTTTTCCGAGTTTTACACAATTTCGCATTCCTGAAGTTATCATTTTGAGTCAACTGGGGTACACAGTAGAAACCCACAGGCATGCCAGTGAGTACAGACGCACCACAAATATCCAGTCTTAGGTAAGACACAGCTGAGAAGTCAGGAAATCAAATGTCCACAGAATGATGGTTTGTTTGCTTCTTTGTATCCTTTGTTTGATTTTTTTGTTCTTTCTTGCTTGCTTGCTTTCGTTTTGTTTTTTTTCCACACCTCTCTCTTTCACTGTTCCTGTAGATGCCTTTGCTGTCAGCTCTCGTCACATTCTCCAATCTGTTAGCCTTCTGATACTGGGGCCAGACTTGAAAGGAAGTCTTAAGGACAAGAGCTTATACACTGTGCCAGATTTTGTTAAATAACTACGAGCTGTTGGTGCCAATTAATCAGTAATTGTCCCTTCTGGCACAGACTGTTGAAAGTCCTGGAGAAGCCTAAGCTCAAGATCACTGCAAGTGTTAATCTTCTTATACTTAAGGTATCAGGTTTTCTTTTGATGTTGCTAAACATGTTGACTCCTATCTCATTGCAGAAGGCAATCCAGACATAGCTGCAAGCGAGATGGGGGTTTGTCTGACTACTTCTTCCAAGAATCTCATGGTTTATGTGTTTTTCTGCTTGTGCTCATTATGGTGATAACATAAAGCAACAACAAAATGCATCTGGAAAGAAAGGAAATGGGAAGCAGGGGATTTATTGTGTGCTAATTTCTTTTCCTTTGCAAAATTTGGCCTGCTCTGTATGGCCTAATTTATTTCCAATTAGACAAAATTCTATTTCTCAGACAAGTCAGTACAGCAGCCTAAGGTTATTTCCACCAATTTCATCAATGGGCTTCTTTCAAGATCAACAGAAAAGACACTTGTCTCAAAGTGTGAATGATTTAGAGACTTAATGAATTTTCCTGTCCCTAGGGTTTACTACAATCGTTCTTTCCCAGTTGTTATGTCCTAGTCAGTAGATTGCATTCATGCACATAGCTGTGATGATGACCACACAGATCCAAGAGCTGATGAATCTGCCCTAGGGGTGTCAGGTGGACAAATACACGAAAGGTGCACCCTCTTGGCCTGCAGTCCTTAGCCAACTGTCCCCCTCAGGTGCTCAGGTGAGCTTTAGTGATCAATCACTTAAGCTTCTTGTCAGATGAGATTCTCAAACCAGTCAGTCAGTCATCCGGGTAAGGCCTCAGGTGGTGGGTGATAGTGCAGCGGCTGTTAGATCAGGATGGGTTCCCACATGTGCAACAGCTCTCATCCCAAACACAGGTGGAGATTTGGGTAGGAGCTCAAATGTGGTTGAATGCAGTACTTGAATGTGACATGTGAACATGCAAACAAGCAGTAATTGTGTGTCTGTGTGCATTAAAAAAAAAGTTTCCTCACAGGAAATTAATTTACATTTCTCTGTGAATTTTAACTGGTAGACAACCATGTATCTATATAGAGGTACTTATATAATGTACATTCAAGAAATTTGAAAAACACAGACAAACCTGTTCCTTTCTTTGTCACATTGCTATCAAAAGGGAAGCTCTGGTTGCCCTGGAGGGATACTTTAAACATGCATCCTGTAAGATTTACTGCTATTTAGAGCTTAATTTGTGTGGGTTTGTTATTGGAATGAGGTGAGAACTGAGCTGAGACATGTTTTATCAGTTTGACTGTATGTCTTCAGATGCACCTTAATGTATTGGTGTACTACAACCCATGTTTTGGTGCTAGTGCATATTTAATTAATTTAATTTGACAGTTTGTTGAACGCTCCCAGAGATGGCTATGGAGAAACTGGCTGAAGGTGAATGGGTGTCACTGTGTACTTTGGTGAATCCCAGGTCAGACCTGTCCACGGTCAATAAGTCTGTCAAGAACAGGTGGAGCCCAAGACAGTGATGAACTTCCACATTCTGTTAAGGAAGTTTAAAAAAAATGACACAAGGACCTGAAAAAGTTTGTCTGTGTTCTAAAGCAGGTGCATTTCACAAATTCTATCTTCTGAAACATTCACATAAAAAATTCAATTTTTTGAGATTTCAAACATATGAAGGATTTTGTCTGATTAAAAGGGGAAAAAAGTAGCATTTAGTCCACAAGTACACATGGAGTTTCTGATACTATAAGCCAATCTGGACAAAACTGAGCTGGTGAAAACCCATTACAGAGCTCAAATGACGTTTGTTGGGTAGACTGGCATTAGTCTAACCCACAGGTTGCCCCCAGGTCATACCAAAGCTGGCACTTAGGGTTTTAACTCACAGACAGCACACACATTATCCGGCTAATGACGGAATTACAGCACTGACTCACCATGTAGCAACATTTAAACGATGAGAGTATGGCAATAGATTATCGTCAGTGAAAGAGGCACTTTCCCAGGAAAAGCAGCTGTCAGTGAGAAAAAGCGAGGGGAGAGAAAGCAAGGATAGTGGGGATTGACATAAACTCCCAAGTATGGAGGCTTAGACTATTGCAATAATGACTATAAAATGTTCAGCATTGTCATTACCATTGAGTCAAGTGTCCATCCAAGAGAAAGGGATGTTTTATGTTTTATGTTTTCCCTTGGGATCATTAAAGTATATATCTATCTATCTATCTATCTATCTTTATAGGACGTGTCATCATTGCCAGAGGTTAAAATGGCTTGGACATGTTAACATAGTGAAGGAATAAGTTATACAGACTCTTCTTTAAAGCTAATAGGATCAACAAACGCAAAATATACAAAAGCATGTATGACAACTACATGTAGGTGGGTTTTTTTTTACATTTGTAGATATATGGATGTTTTCTTTTTTTATTTAGTGCTTAAGGACAAAAGCGGAACCGTAAAAATTATTAATTGCTTGCATGGGTGTTTACTCATGCTGTAGGCTGATGTGTGTATGTATGCGCCTAAAGTGTCTACACCTTAATACCCTGAAGCTGTAAGTGTGAGTACACTGACTATAGGCCTCTAAGTTGTGGTTACTCTGTATAAATGCTGCGGTTGTTCTGTTTTCTTACTCGGGTTTCATAGCGAATGTCTGAAAACTTCATATTTTCAATGGCAACTCTGAAGAAACCATAAATTCACAGGGTGCTTTATTTTTATCCTCTTTTCATAATGAAATTTCCAGAGGACACAATTGTCAAGGCAAGGGTGGGGTGAGTTGTGAGAAAGCAATGTGGGATTAGGAGGGTGGGGGTAGTTTGTGGTTTGGGGGATATAAGAGAAGGGCACAATCGTACTGGACATGTAGCCATTTGGGAAAGTTACTCCTCGTAGTGGTGGAACACTAAAAAGAAAAAAAAAAAACGGCAAACAGTCTGCAGGATGCCTTTTGGCTTTTCCAAGTGAAATCCAATCGAACTTGGTCTGAATATTTTTGAGCAAAATGGCTCCAAGTTCAATTACACATTACAAGCTGCATGACAGTTTCCATTGTGCAATACTCAATCCAACACAACTCTGCTAAATCGGCCAGGTGCCCCTGTTCACACTGGAGTCAGTGTGCCGAGACAGCAGGGAAGGGCCCTTAACAAGAGGCCCTCTTAACTGCTCTATTATGCTAACACATACCTGTAGAGAAGAGGACACCTGAGACACAGACTAGAGCAGCTAGAGGCAACTAGCTAAGACTGCTTCACCATGCTTGCCCCTTTATGCACTTGACTGTTGTCAAACTGTTGTGGTAGGGTTGTTATACTCTACTTTTGTGTTGATTTTGGAGTCTGAGTCATGAGAAGATTATCTGGTTGCCCTATGGCCTTAGGCTTGATTCTTGGAATGAATCGAAAAAAGCCTTCCCTTTAATGTCAGCAACAGAGGAAAAAAAAATCATACATTTCTCATCTTGATGGACATCATTTAATCATCAGTGACACTGCATTCAAGCTGGTTTACTTAAACTGTTTCAAGATGTAATTCACACCTCATTCATTTAACCTCCTTTCCCTTGACAGTCAGGAGAGGAGAATGGAAGAACCTCTTTGTAGTTTGAACACTGCGGTGTTGGGAATTCTGAAATCATGCCTGTTAAAACTGGGAAACAGTCCCTCTTCAGACAACAATGACTGAGTAGATTAAGACCCCATGCTCTGGAAAACAATCTAATTTCCTGAAGATACAGTATTTGGAGCATTTAATGCAGAAACAATAGTGACTGGTGACATTAAGCCTCTTATTGCCAGAATTTTTATTAGCATTCTCGAAGTTATTGAAATAAAGTAAATGAGTCTTTCAGCGTAACGTGTCAGGAAGCACACAATATAGATTTGTGTTACGTTTAATCTTTCCCCCAGATGATTTTTCTTTTGTTTCTACACAACTTAAAGTCAAGGAAATAGAATCCATGAAACATATCTTCATGTGTATGCAGCATAAGCTTTGTAGAGGCCATGTCATTGATGACACACAGCTGTATACATATTTCATTGGGACATGTATATTTTACAGGATAATCCTTGACACACTGCTGCTTTGTTCAAAGCATGTGGAAAAGCCTGAAGACAGATTTTTTTATGAGTAAAAAAAAAAAAAAGTTGTAAGCAAAGAAATGTGGAAAAACATTCATGCATTCTGATAGTCATAATCATTTCATTGATTTGGAGGTCTTTCATATTCACACAGGTTTACAGGTAAAGAATGTGATACCTTTCCATATTACAGACATCAACTTTTTCTTGAAATATCTAACAAGGCACAATGGATCAATAATCAAGCATTGCACTTTATATGTCACAGTTTTCAAATATTTTGACACTACGTTACTGTAAAGATAACATTTAAAACCAAAGGTATCATCAGTACAGTAGACTAAATTTAAACATCTTTAACAAAGATTACACACACTACTCAACACAAAGCCAAAGGCTGTGGCAGACTCTACAGGAGCTGAGCAATGCAAGCATGATTGCATTTGGTAATTTCCTGTGTTCTGTCTGCATGGTGTTGTGGTTTAAGAAGTGATTATACTCTGTCAGAAAAAATGCTAATGTATATGTTCACAAGAGACATAACATCTAGACATAATTAAACACACAAACAAGTGTCATCCAGTGTTTGTGTTAATAACTGGGTTTGGTGGAAGGGAGTGAGAGGTTGTAACAGAGAGAGAGAGTGTGGTCAGGAACACGTGTTGTCTGAGCTCCATGAAAGAAAGAGTGGCAGCACTTAGAAGTGGATTTCAACTGGAGAAAAGGAGGAGAGCCATGTGGCCCCTGGGATAAATATCAACTACTAGGTCATACGCGTCCTCGCGCCCCCAACTCAAGTGGCTTCCTGCAACAATACCATTCCTCCCTCCCCGTAGTAACAAGCGTCCAGTTCACAGGAAAAACTTCAACCATATCACTCACATCTAATAGCCCTGTCTACTAGGCTACTCATGCTACAAGCACTTGTGGTGTTAGGTACCTCTGGTCCTGCTCTTTTAGATCCAGACTCAATCACCCGTACAGACAGCCTAGATGGAATTCAGTAAAACTTCACCCCAGCCATTGGTCAAGAAATACCTGTTGTCAGAGCTTGCTTCAGTAGAAACATGAGACAAGTTTATACAAGAAAAATGATGCGCTGGATAGTATATATGACTGACAGGGAGATCAGAGAGGTTTAAATATTTGTCTTAATCCATGTTTGTAAGAAAATTATTTGATTCTTACACATCCCCAGCATGTTCCAAAATGTCTGTCTTAATTTGGGAAAGTGTGTATTACATATATTACATAGACATGCACACAAGAGATTCAAGAGAAAATCTTTATTAGCGACTGATTGACAAGTGTCAGGGTTTACTATTACTAATGAGGGTCTTCTGCTCTGATGTTTTCTTTTTTGATCACAGCTAAGTACGTACATCCTAATCTGTCTTGCTCCCCTAAAACCTGATGAATAGTGTATTCACAAATGCTTGTGCATCCGCTGACACGTTACACAGTTAGACTTGTATATCAAATGTGGAAAGATGATATATGTTCAAGCTACCCAGGTATTTTACCTTTGTGGCGTTTACGATTTTCTGTGTCAGGTATTTCCTTAAAGTGACATTCTTGTTGGATTTGGGGTGATCGTACCACATGTTTGTGTCTGATCGCCTACACTAAAACGTGACACAACATGAATCTAAAACAGATCCTTCTCACTTAAAACAGTATAGCTTACTCATTCCAGGGAGAGAGCACATATCATGTTCATCTATTGCCAAAACACAAAGTGTCTCAAACTATTCCAAGATTACAGCTTGAGATAACTCTGCTTATCCATCTGTCACTTTACAAAGAGTCATCTTTCTTGTTTAAGTCACTCAGACTCAACAGCTAATCCAAAAATGTGTGCGTCTGTGTGTGTGTGTGTTTGTGTGTGTGTGTGTTTGTGTGTGTGTGTGTGTGTGTGTGTGTATTTAGTTGTGGTGGTGCCATATACTCAAAACGGCCCTTATGTTGCCAAAAAATGTCATCTAGCCAGTGCTTACAAGTTTACCCTCCACATCATCACTGTCTTTGTCCTCCTTGCATGTTCTCCATTATATTGTCATTTTCCAAAAGCTTATTATACTATGTAACCATATTCCATCAGACCATTTTGTAGTGTTGCATGAGACTTTGGATGTTTGGGGGGTTTTCTTACCTGTATTTTTGTTCGTTAGTTTTTTTTTTCACAAAATACTTCAACTATGTTGCCAACAGCTTTAATTAGATTTGTAAAGATTTCAAGTAAGCATTCAACTCTGAAGTGTCTTTTCATTAAGTTTTCTTTTTAAGTGTTTTGCCAATATCATGGAAATATTGACACATCAATTAAAATTAAAGCAGTACATGCATGATTTTGTTTTTGAATTTATTTTTTTGACATTAGTTTAAGTAGAGGTGTACATTCTGTGACATGTCTAACTAATGTCAGTCTACATGCAGCAGTTTGCATCCATGTGCCATCTGATGGTCTTGAGAACAAGGATAGAGCTCCTCCCCACAAGGTGAAATGCTTAACACTATGCCATTGATGACTGTTGAGTTACAAATCATAAGTATTGATCATGGCAGCGATCATACTGATTGTAGGGCAGACAGTAAAATCATATCCACTTAGGCTTAAGTGCCCACATTAAAACAATTATGCACACAAAATAGGACAATTTAACTGTACGCATATTATACCATCTCATATATCTTTCTTCTTTTTTACTTAACATTTTTGTCCATGCACTTTTGACAATGAATCAAGGTTTTACTTGCTATTGATTGATTCAGGTGGACCAGTTATGATTGGTTGGGTGACCCTTCATGAGCACTACACCCTTTAGCCTTTGAAGTAAAACAGCTCCGGTCAATGACATAATGTGCATGAGGATTTTACTATTTATATGTGTGTCAATACTCATGTATTTACTAATGATGGTGTGACTGCAGACCGGTGACCTGCTAATGAAGCTGGCGCATTTGAGAGCACTGTAAGTCAACAGGTCAAGGGCAGATTTCTCCAAATGTGCTTCTGTGTGGGGAAGCTGTGGAACTGTCGTCAGGTTAACAGTTGAAATTATGGTAACACTGTCTGTTTTCAATTCTGGAAATGTCAGGCGAAAGAGGAATGACATCATTAATGGTTTGGTTATTGAATGCAATGGTATGATGATGTGCATGTGCTTTTCAGAAATGCATGTGTGGAATTCTGACTATTTCTGTACTTATTTTAATACACTACAAGCTACAATACAAAGAATATTATAGTTTGATGCCGTGCATATGAATTAACTTTCTTGTAAGTAAGTTTAACAGACAAATTTGGCATGAGACTTGGGCAAAGGTGCTGCCAAGTGCTTGCTTGGGACTTTATGAGTCATTTCCCAACTGTAAACTGGACATTTTCATGGAAATACCAGAATGATTTTCATCCATATTCATGCCAAAAATATTTCCAGTCCAGACAATTTCAAGACAGTGAATGGTATTTCTGTATTTCATGTGATCCAAAAAGAATCCTGGTTTAAATAAACCATGAGTAATATTTTCAAATAATGTTTTAACAAGGTCTAAAGACACTAAAGATTGTGCATGAGGATGCTATAAAATCATTCATTAAAATACCATGATTCCCACAGGCGACAGTCTGTGTGATTATAACATATTGATGATATATACAAGCAACCCTAGACCATTGATCCAATGTGGTTCTAATAATACTGTTGAATTTATCTTTACTTTTTAACTTGAGACACCGAAAATTTTAGTTTCAAATGTAACCGCATAAGAAGACGTTTAAAGTATTGCTGTGGAGCACACTATATGAAGTGCTATATTTTTAATGTGCTTACCATAGAAATGAAATGGCTTGTGGAGCAAAACACTCACTTACAAAGTTCATTTTAACACGTTCTCTATTTTCTTGATTCCTTCTTTTGTTTAATAACCACTTTCTGCTCTTCCTTTTTATCTCCCATGTGATGAAACATGCTCATGAAAAATGTATCGCTGTGATCTGCATATGCCGATTCCCCCCGATTGGATTGCCATCTCTTATATCGAGAAAAGGAATGAAAGCAATATCAGACAGCACTGAGTGAATCTCAATTTTCTCCTTTTGACAAATGCTTTTCATCTCCACTGTGCAAGCAGAGGAGGTCATCAGTGCCAGCATCATCCAACTACCTAAAACTGTTCATCCACTCCATCAAACAGAAAGAGGGCGAAAGCAAGGGAGGGCAATAAATATTTGAAGAACTTTAACTGGTAATATTTAGTGTAGATCGCATGAGACCCAAAGCATTGCTAGGTTTGTGGGGACTCCTAAATACACTTGCAAAGTCTTTATATATCTCCTAATTTTAACTGCAAATTCTGGGGTTACGATAGATGGACAAATTATATGCATGCCATATGAGGGGAAACTGTGGCATGTGCTATTTTAAAAGAACCACCATTGGTAAAAGAATATGCACACTAGAAAGAGACAGAAAGTGAGCTTTCTCTGAAAACTTATGTCATCAAACACTTTCATTATCTAACGTTAACACCCGAGAGATCAGCATTGCCTGAGAGATATGGGATTATAATTGCTTTTATTGGTTTATTGTGTGAGGGAAGGAGCTCTTTGATGTATTTAAGGGACCAACCTAATGAATCAGTGAATACAGAAACAGCCTATCCAGGGAGCTGATCTCAAAATGGGTGATGGTGGGGGTGGGGATGTGAGTCGATCTATGAATGTGTGTGTGTATGTGTGTGTGTGTGTGTGTGTGTGTGTGTGTGTGTGTGTGTGTGTGTGTGTTGCGGTGGGGGGGGTGCAACAATGCATTCTTTAGTTGTCAGCAATGGTGAACAAGCAAGAACTTAATCAAGCACAGTTGGCCAGAGAGCAAGGGATAGAGAGGCACGGGGTGTAATCAAGTGTAAACATCCCATACAATGTTGAAGGGAAAGATGCGTGACCCCAGAGTTATGGGAGCAGACTGGATGGAGGGGGTGGACTTATTTAGCAAATATGTAGAAGTGCTTTTGACCCCATACTGATCGCTTCACAAGCCCACTGACAAACCCCTCAGCCATTAATCATCATTTGTGATGCAGAGCAGGCCTTGTTTGAACAGAATAATGTCATGAGTGAACACTACGCCTTCATTTTTCAACATAGTTGTCCCTCCTACGTAGAGTGTGTGTTGCTATTTTTTTTAGATGTTATAGCAAGTTCTGTGTTTGTATGTCATGTTCTCTACTAGGTGGTGGTGCTTTGAGAGGTTGTTGTCTTGGTGTTGGTGGTGATGGAAGGCATGTGGATCTGCATACCTTGCAAGTTTTCCCATAGAAGTCATCAAACTGAAAATTGAGAACATACGTAGCGTGCATTTCAAGCTTAACCTCTCATTCTCATGCCCATGACATCAGGCAGGTTAACATCCAAAGGGAGCAACCACTGTAGAGGACAAAAGCCTCAATGTGGCACCTCAGTTGCTTTGGAGCTTACACAACATATCAGAAAAAAGGAAGAGTAGTATATACTACAACTGTTTGATGAGCAGTAGGGCAATAAATTCATTAATCATCATTAAATGCCTCATCAAACTCTTTGCCAACCTCTCCATGGGAGTTACACAAATTAGCCAGTGAAAAAACAGTAATTTTAGAGGAGCTAGGTAAGTGCTTTTTGATTGCTTTCTTGAACAATGCTTCCCCTGACAAGCTAATAAATCAGATCTTTCTATACTTAAAGTGCAGCTACTGTGAACACAATCTGAGTCTCAAACAAAAAAGAGAGGTTGTGTGGGACAACGGCTTTTACTACAGCCAAAGCTCTTTCAAAGATTTGTTTTGGATTCCTCCTCTTTATTCTGCAACAAAGAATCCCAGTTACAAAGCTTTTGATAGCTGAATGAACTGCTGTTATGTCTAGTGATGCAACCTGGGATTTGTTCACATTGGAGTAAAATAACCTCATGTTTGACTTAAAAAAGAAATATCTGTGCCAATTATGACCCCATGGTACAAATTTCAATTAGATTCTCATTCTCTTTTCTTTCTTCTAGTTAATGTGGTCTGAGCTGAAATATTTTGGCTCAGGTGCGATACACAGACAGACGCATAGCCGCAGTTTTCAAGATTCATTCTATGCAGAAAATCCTAGGTGGCAGGTGAAGCCTACCTACTACAGTGATCATATCCTTCCATCCAGATGGCCATTCCATGCAAGACCAACGAATCATCCATCAGACTGGAAATGGCTCCTTTATTGAAAATGAGGTCAACAGAAGATTTGGGCCTGGTTTGAGGCTGGCCGTGTTAGCCTCCTTCAGGTATTTGCAGCTCTCAGTTAGTATGTTAGAGTGGTTTGACGTGGGATGGGGGGGGCGTTGAGGGAGGTATTTAGGGGTGGTCTTTATCTGTTTAAAGCTCCTCTCTGTTCATATTACCTATTGGAGTTGGCTCTCAGCCACCCTCCGTAAGAGGAAGCAGCCAACACACTCCCACTGGTATGCAACTATCTGTCTGTCTGTCTGTCTGTCTATATCTATCTGTCTGTCTGTCTGCCTGTCTGCCTGCTTGCCTGGCTCGCTGTCTGTCTTGCTGACCGACTGACTGACTGACTGGCTTGCTGGCTCGCTAGCCAACTATCTCACTAGTTAATTATTTATCATGAGACAAGTGGATCTCTGTGATTGGACAGTCTTTCACCAACAGAAACGTTGCTAAATTGTTACTGAGACACCGTCACACAACGAGCACGTGGTTCCTTCCCACTCTGTGTGCAGTGAGGGCCAATTCAGAGGACAGAGTTTTGAATGAGTCCAGCAGTGGCAGCATCTACTCACCCCTTCTTATTAATGTTCTTTCCACACGCCGCTGAACTGAGCAGCATTTAAAATAACTTCAGGAAGGGGAGAGAGAGGCAGTGCCCTGTTTATCTCCATCTTGGGAACTGATCCAATTAAGTAAATGCCCCTACCATCAGACTATACTAAACTGGGAAGAAAACTCGAACACTTGGAGCAAACAAAAGGGCCAGCAGTGAGAGAAGGTCCATTTGTTGTGCAAGGTGGTTTGGAGAGGCTAAAGTGTCCCAAATGAATGGTGGAAAATGGTAATGTTACAGGCAGTGTGAGTTCTGGTGTCGGAGCAAGTGTGTGTGTGTGTGTGTGTGTGTGTGTGTGTGTGTGTGTGTGTGTGTGTGTGTGTGTGTGTGTGTGTGTGAGAGAGAGAGAGAGAGAGAGAGAGAGAGAGAGAGAGAGAGAGAGAGAGAGAGAGAGAGAGAGAGAGAGAGAGAGAGAGAGAGAGAGAGAGAGAGAGAGAGAGAGAGAGAGAGAGAGAGCTCAGACATTATAACAGTCATTAGGACAAATATCTGTGTGGTAATGTAGAGCAGATGTTGAGAAGAAAGGGATCATTTAAAAGGGGCAAATGTAAATAAACATTCAGACAGCTTTGGTGCCCCTCCTCCTTCCTGGACCCTGTAAAGTCACTGGCAGAAAACAGTTCATCAATCTTATTCACAGCCATTAATGCTGTACTATTTGAGAGCCTTATTGTACATATATTGATTCATTTTAAATTTTTTCTTATGGATCATCTACTGTGTTATTACTATTTACCAAACACAAGTGGGAGAGAACAATACCGACTGGCTGTTGTTTTAGCAATGTGTACTGTAGCATATTGTGTCATAAAACCTAGGCATTAATAGGCCCATCAGGATTGGGCATGCTGAACTTGCTCACCTTGTGACAGAAGTGAAGGCAGAGCCAGGTGAGGGTGCAGATGGGACCTGTGCAGAGTCACAGGAGGAAGAACTCACCATTCCCTCCACCTCCAGACGCACATACTTTACGCTGTGTGACTGTGCATACCTGAGGGGCTTTGGTGCAGGGCGCTATCTCCTGTGTGTGAATTCATTGTAATGTGTGCACACCTCACCTCTTCCAGGGCAGGGCAGAAAACCCCAGTGTGTATGCCACTGAGCCCTTACATGGCCACTGAACATAGACCCTTTGCAGTCACGGGGTCAGAAGCTCGCGCCACACTGCTGTCAGAGCAGATTGGTCAATGAGCAGGCCCTGTCAAGGAGTCAAGGTGCTTGCAGAGAAGGGGTGAGTGTGTGCACTCTGTGAAAACAAGACACTTGTTTACATAGCTGAAGCATTTTGAATTTAAATGATCACCTTTTCAATAACTCAGTTGTTTTATTTATTTATTTATTTTTAATATTTTGTGCAATGAACACATTTTCATGATTCAACCCTTCCTAAGTAGACTTATTATTACTTGCCACTGGAACTGAATCTCCCAGTTCACCTCAACCCTTGGCCTGCGAGGACTTCATAGTTCATCACTCTTCGTTAATGTTTGTCCCCCCTTTTCCCCTTCTTCATAGAAATGTTTTATTTATATAGGGGGTGGGGGCGGGGGGGGGGACATTTAAGCCATCTCACAGCTCAAAATTACACGTGTAATCTGTCCCAGAGGAACTCCGCGGAGAAATAGAAAAACAGTTCGTGCAGTGCAAAAAAACAGCGGTAAATCACTCTCTGCCACCTTATCTGGGTCGCTTTACAGTGTGTTCAAGAGCCTTTTATTACTCCACTTAACATGAATGTTAGAGGGGCCAGAGACTTCAGACTCCTGGTACCTTTTTAAGATCCCAACAGTGGGTGGTTTAACACATGTTTAATAACTCAATTTTTGATTCAAAGGAAAAATTTAATATATTTAGAGTCTGTTATGCCCAACCACAATACATAAAGTCAACTCTGGTCTCAAGCCTCATATCCAGTCTTACTAGAAGACTAAATCTGAAAAATCCAGTTCTCAATTGGTCTTCTCAATTCAGAAAAGATGGTGATTAAATAGCCGTGAGCAGCCACTGGGGTCCTAACTGAAGTTCACAAAAGTGGAAGAATTCTGAAATAAGCAAGATTTTTTTTCCCCTTTCTATCTCTTAGGAAGATTTTACAAAGGTTGAAAAAAAAACAACGGAGTAAAATAAATTATTTGTAATTGAGATATTTTGACAATTCTATAATTGAATATAAATCCATTCGATACAGAGAAACAGGTTTGTGCACTTCAAGATATTCTCTGAGAGGCTTCGAGGTGAAATGATATGTTTGAAGAATTAAGATCGTGAAAATCCAAACAAATAACAGCCGATTGTATTTCCCTCTCAGATATGAAGTATCTCGTTTTCTGGAGAGAGAGATAGAGAGAGAGAAAGGAGGCCTTTCTTTTATTCCAACACTTTTGACACGCATTTGGCGTCGCACTCATGTTTCGGATGATACCCCCTGCGAATAATCTGTGCAGGTCAAGTAGAGCAGGTGTCTGTTTACGCATTGGAGCTGAATTTGACCCCATCTCGAACACGCTGTATCTTGTAGCCGGAAGATTTATCAGTCGGCTGTTGATGGGATGTACCGATTGGCCCAATGCGTAGGCCTAATCCTTCAGTGATATTCTCCGTGTGTTTAATAGGATTTGGTTTCAGCCTTTGCTCTGACATACAGTAGCATTTGAGACGTGTAGCTGTCCAGTGGCAGCTGCCTGTTTGAACTACCTCTTCACAGGTCTGCCCCCGCGGCAAATCTTCTTCCCAACTTCAGATATGTCAAGTCTGTGGTTTCGCTTTGAGTGCTTTTTAAAAAAAAAAAAAAATATTATTGAAAAAGAGCACAAAAAAACCCAAAAACAATGACGGATAAACTAATTTCTTGTATTTTATCAGAATGTTTATTAATATAATAAAGCGATTCCATTTTTAAAATTTTAAATGATCTCATCCATGTTTCCCGATCGGATGACACCCGTGACGTAATGTTTGTGTTTATCGCATGAAATCAGAGGAAAAAGCGGGACTTGGGGTCTAATAAAAACATTAATATAACACGGGTTTTTTCTTTTCTTCTTCTTCTTTTTTTTTTTTTTTGCTTACTCTTCATAGCATAGTGGACAGCACATGTATAATTGCGTGACTTTACCTTTTATAAACCTGCAAACTATGTTTCACAGATAATTATAATAATAATAAAGGGATCACACAGGGCCACTGACGCTAGTCTAAACTTTTCGTTTCATTAGAGCTTGCCGTTCCCAAAAGTGTCGAAAACAAACAAGAAACCACGGTTTACCCTTGTTATTCATTAGTTTTATATTAGCACTATTTTCAGTCGCCAATAAACTTCTCCCCCGTGACACCACACACTTCGAAGCACACTTAAATGCAGTGTCTGCATTTGCATACAGGAACCTGTAAGAGTAACACGCAGAATATATTTACTGTTTTTCACAGACATTGCACTAAACATTGCACTAAATCTTTTTACTCGATCGATAAGCAATTTATGCATTATTTCAATTTCAACCAAATGAATGCTCAGTTGGCCTTCATTTAAATCAACCGTCACGGGCCCTCTACATATATTATTGTCAGATTTGTAAAATCAATCAATCAATCAATATCAATTGATAAGATGACATTAAGCATTTTTTTTCCCACATACCACACACCTGTTTCTGAACTCAGAACAATAACCGAGTAAAGACTGTATCCTCTTTTGTCTTCTGTTTTTTTCTCTTACTGAATTATTTTCCCCATTTTCACACGTGGGAACGGTTTCACTCTCCACTTGGCATTCTCATATTGTAGCAACCCCAACAATGAACCGGCACGCCATTCAAGTAGACGGGAAACCAGGGACAAAGTTGTATAAAGTTGCAGAGAGCATCCTCCCCTGCAGGCTACCGTACCTCTGAAGGGCTACAGATTCCTCCGCTCTGTTTCCTGGAATAATCTAGATTTAATTGACTGACATTTATTGCATTCTGAAATAAAACAAGTACACCAAACAATATCTCTCTCTTTCTCTCCCTTTCCCTCTCTCCCTCTCTATGAAGGCGTGTTAGTTCGTGTTTGGTAACATCAAAGGTGTCGCGGGTTCTCAATACTTATATTACACAATAAATCACAGTAGTAGTAGTAAAAAAAATAAATAATAATAATAATAATAATAATAATAATAATAATAATAATATACTAATAAGTACACGAACACATATAACATATGTTTCCTTCGTCAAGTTGGATTTAGGAAGAGAAAAGTTAACGCTACTGAAACAAGCTTTGTAGATTGGAAAAAAAAAATTAAATATCTGAAGCAATATGAAAGTCAGACACAGTGATCACGTCTGCTACCTGTTCTTGATCACGATGATCATCCTCTCAACATTTACCTGTTTGAAGAATCAAAGTCAGTTGGAATAAAATGAGCCTATCAGGGTTATACCACACACACGCACACACGCACACACGAAGACACACACGCGCACACACACACACGCACACAGAAACACACACACACACACACACAGACACACACACACACACACCTCACAATGTTTCGTCTCCATAAGATGATTCACACTATTTAAAAAAAAAAAAAAACAAACACAAAAAAAACCGTGTATACAGTATTTTGCCTTTTACTCCTTCAATTGTGAGAAAACAGATAATTCTAATAAAACTATATTGCTTTCCTTTGGATATATTGCATCGAACAGTTCAATACCTCCGGGATCAGCAAAGAAAAAAAAAAAAAAACCACACACACACACACACCAACAAATAATTATGCTACTTAGTCGGTTGATGTGCCGCAATCATTGCTCCAACACACTCCGTCAGATTAAAATAGAGGGCCCGAATAGCTAAAGCTAAGGGAATTATATAAACCTCAGGGGAGATTTCAAATTGGACAAGGGGGAAACCGTAATGATTAATAGAAGCCATAAACAGCAGTATGATGTCACACTTCATTGGAGGTCAACAATAATAATAATAATAATAATAATAATAATAATAATACGTACAAATAGGCATTTTAGGCTTTGTGGCCTTCTGTCGTTTCAACGAAAAATAATAAATAATAGTAATAACAATAAATAAGAATAAGAGTAATCGTTTGTTCTTTAAAATAATCCAGTCTTGAATGAATGGAAGAATAAACCGGGTTTTTTTTTTCCTTGTGGGTGAAATCTGATATTTCTTATATGATTGGTTAAGTTTGTATCCTAAATCGTGCTTTTATTTTTCTACTTGTCAAAGCTGATATAATGCTCATATTAACTGTGATCATTGTGCGTGCCCCATTGGCTCCGCTTCTTTTTAACTAGGCCATTTGATCAGAGATGGGTTTCCTTGACGGCTTAACAAAGAAATCCCCACTCAAATTAGGAGCAAGTGTGACACCTACCTGCAGAAGTTGGAAGAGTTAGGGGATAGTGTCTGGCTAATGGCTACAGTGTAGTAGTATCTGCCTGTCCACATGACATCATTCTCCCCCGTCTCCAAACACCAGTGTTTCACATCTAACGCACCATTAAAGAAACTCTCCATTAATGATATGTAATAGGGCAGTATGTTCTGAATGCATGGCCGCGTCCCTTTTAACAACTTTTCCACGCCTTGGAAAATAGTAATGAGGTCCAAATTTAGCATAAAATCGAGCTCATTACCGGAGTTCACAACCTGATTGCTCTGTATAAAACGCGATAGGTAATCGGGTTAAATGACTGCGCTTCGGTGTTGTTATATCAGTATCCTCTTTTAGAAATGTGCTTAAGTCAAAAGGAAAGAAGAGGGCCGGATTGTTCCAATTTACTTAAAATATCTCTTCAAGTTTGAAACATTTTCCATGAACCAAAAAAATTGAAAATGTTCACCAACCAAACCGAAACTGTACCGTTTTATTGGTTAGTCCAACATCTTCCGCTGAATCCAGGTGTTTTCTTTCAGATCTGCCAGAACTCTCACTATTCCATAATATTATGAGATAATGATTACTATTGAAATTAAGGTCACGGTGCAAAATAATATGTCTTGAAAATTAATCAGCCTCGAAGCAATTTAGACACAAAAATAATCGCTGCACAAGTATAGGTTATATATATATTTCCATAATTTACTTCAAAGATAGCGTGTTGTCCATTTTTAATACAAAAATGCTACATTAAATATACATGTTAGTCTTTAATACAAATAGACTCAGGCGGCTGCAGCGATTAAGACCATTCTTGTTACACTTTTGGGATTAACCATTCAGAAACTAAAAGAATTGAGGACAAGCATTTACTCAGAAAATAACTGTTCTCTGAATTTGCTTCATCATTGTTCTTTTTTTTTTTCTTTTTTTTTTTTTTAATGCAACCACAAATAATAAATAAAAGTCCGAGTGAGTGGAAAATATTCAGTTATTAAATGTTTGACATACCTTTCTTTAGTTCATAAGGGGAGTCTTTACAAAGATCTACCTGCGTTTGGCTTCTGACTTTCTGGCTCTCCCTTACCAAAGCCTCTGCTCTATTTAGCACAGTCTGGTTTAATCCATTGAAATGCGCCGTGGAGCCCGAGCCGTGGTTACTGTGAAGATGTCCAAAACTGCCACCATAGTTCGTGTAACCGGGGTAGAAAGGGGAGGTGTAGTACAAAGGTCTGGATAGGACCGTGCTGTTGGGAAGCGGACACTGGGGGGAGGACCGTGATGGAGACGGGTTGGTGCTCATTGCTGCGCTCTGACCCAAACCGGTACAAGTTTGTAGAGTCTCGCTGCTGCCTTTACACCTGTCTGAAGAAGTGGCGATCTCCGCAAGAGACCAGAGCTTGGGTTTAGGGGCCGAAGGGGGCGAGTGGATAACTGAGGTCACGTTGCTGGACACTGTTCCCGGTGCATGGCTCAAATCTGACGGCTTGTCTTGTTGCGCAGCGGTCTGGTTCCCCCGAGGCACAGCCGAGGGAGACGAAGTAGTGGCTTTCGCGGAATCCGATAGCAACTCTGTAGTCCGCTCTTCGGGGTCTTTTAACTCCGAGTCGCTCAGAAGGGGATCAGTGTCTTTTCCGTGATTCTCCTCTTTAAATCTGTCACAGCCTATGTCCCCTGGGTTCAGCAGTTTGTGATCTGAAGCGCAAACAAAGAACTCAATTAGTGCTAAATAAGCAAAATATTCAAGGCGTTAATGAAACGTACACGTCGTACCTGACTGTGAGGAAAGCGAGCGCCGATTCAAATGAAATCGGATACATAAACATAATTAGGCTGCTTTAAGACGCTTCCCTTAAAAGACTTATTATTTGTGTGCCATAAATTGCCCTCATAAAGATGTGTGTCAGTAGGAAGGTGAATGAACTCTTCACAATTATAAAAGGAAATAAGAACAATGTGGGGCAAATTATAGGCCAAGCTTAAACTTATGGCCTGTCATATATTCTTTTTTTTTAATGTACATTTCATATCGATCTCAACAAAAATATTGCACCGTAACATTATAGTTATAATAATTAAGATTCACCTTTCTGAAGTGTGATATAATTGTCACTTTATTTATGTTTCTTTCTCATGTATTTATTTATAAGCTTGTCAAGTGTCAGGAACCAAACATAAGCTATATCCTTATTATGCATTTAAAGATAAATTGACTGCTAAACACTTCACGTCACTGGCAATTTCAGTCCATGGGAAGTCAAACGAAGGGTGTTCAGCGTGATTATTATTTAAAGCAATTGTCCCATGATAAATAATAAACCACCATTAACCAGCAATCAATTTTGAACTCTGAATGGGAATGACTGCGATGAAAAATTTATGATTTTTTTTTCTTTTTTCCTGCACCACTGACCTGCTTCTGTGTCTGTGGAGTCTCCCTTGTCTGTGGGTTTGTTTGGCTCTTCATCGTCGTTTTTCTCCAAATCAATATTCTCGTCCTCCTCCTCGTCCTCGCTCCGGTTCCGTGGGGTCCAGGTCATCTTGTTCTCCTTCTTTAGCCTCCTCCTGGCGTTGGCGAACCAAGTGGACACTTGGGTGAGTGTCATTTTGGTGATAATGGCCAGCATAATCTTCTCGCCTTTGGTAGGGTAGGGATTTTTGCGGTGCTCGTTGAGCCAGGCTTTGAGGGTGGCAGTGGCGTCCCTTGTTGCGTTTTTGCGGTATGCTGGGTCACCGTAGGGGTAGCTGCCCAAAGGTGCTGCGTAAGGGTGGTAACCCAGTGAGCCGGCCATTCCCGTGGCGTGATCATAGGGAGAACTCTGGGATTAAAATGTAAATGGACAATTTGTAATAATTCTGTCACAGTCCATTTCTAAATTCTATGAACATAAATGGACTTAACGTCACTCAAATTTAGCGCACACACGGTCATGCACGCGCAGACAGGCGCGCGCATTTTGCTGAATTCATCTTTAATCCCGTATTCAACTTTGAACTTCTTGTTAATTGTTGGGAATTTAAAATGTAACGTCTGGTTCTCTACTTTTTAATTATTCAATCGATGTCGCCGTGTATTTGCTAATTCGGTCTTAATTTGAATATTATAATTGATAGTTATGATAACGGGTTTATAATAGGGATGATAGGCCTTACGTTTCTTTTATTATACTTCTGCGAGCCATCTGGGTATAATTGGGCCTATATGACATGAGATCACTCACTAAAAATACATCAAAAGTAACTGAATTCGCTTACTGCTTAGTTAAACGTAAAGTGTTTAAGTTTTATATTGATATAATTTATAAAATGGGTAGAAACCGTGACCTAAATTGCCTCATGACTCTGCAGCTTGCAGATGAGCGTTATGAGTTTAGACAAGGAATTGCCTATCTTTTTTTCATTAAATAAAACAAAAAAACAAACTACATTGTACTTTAAAACCATTAGTCAGCATGTAGCACATGTATTTATTTATTTTTTACTCAACTTTTTTTTTCCTTGGGACTGACTTTCTTTAATGCCATGTCCATGTACTCCTCAGACGCACATTAACCCCGATTGCTTTGCTGCGAAAGCGAAACATACACTTTTATCTTATGTAAAATAGTGCCACAGATTTTACTCCTCGTTAGTTTCAATAATCACCTTCACTTTACTCACCACGTACGAGGTGAATGTGGCAGCTGCCGCCGCGTCTGCACTGTATGGTAAATGGGAGTTGTAGCTTGGCGAGGCGCTGGTGAACGCGGTAGATCCTGCATAGGGCGCAAAAGCAGATCCTGAAGAGGATCTCCCAAGTTCCTCCGTTCTGGGTCCCGAAATGACGCTGGCGCTATACGCAGGGCAAGAATACAGGGCTAGTGAAGCGGATGGCTGATACAAGTAGCCCTGAGGATACGCCATGCTGGAGCCCAGAGAGTATAAGCCACTTAACTTGCGCACTTTCCCCTCTTTATTTTCTCATGCGCTGCTGCCGGAGCGCATAGAGCCGTGAGTCTGCAGACCCAGTGTCTGACCCCCTTTAAACTGACAATAGTAAAAGAAAAAGGAAAAGTGGTTAAATTAAAAACGGGTTAAATATTGGGTGGATTATTTCGGTCTTTGCCAGCCAGTCACTGCCCGTCGGATGCTTTGTTTTTCTGGTGCTCCCTTATCTGAGTTGTACCACAGCTCTCATGCCCGCGCAGAAGTTTTTTTTTTACCCGTCGGACGGGGGCTTTGCTCGGGAAAATGTCCTGCCAAGATGCTAAGTTGAAAAATTGAGGATCCCGACGCCTACTACGCTCCTCCTCTTGGGGTGTAGTCACCGACGGAAAACGCGATCTTATGCTGGGCAACCAGCGCTCTACCCGAATCCATGCTCTCTCTCTCTCTCTCTCTCTCTCTCTCTCTCTCTCTCTCTCTCTCTCTCTCTCTCTCTCTCTCTCTCTCTCTCTCTCTCTCTCTCTCTCTCTCTCTCTCTCTCTCTCTCTCTCTCTCTCTCTCTCTCTCTCTCTCTCTCTCTCTCTCTCTCTCTCTCTCTCTCTCTCTCTCTCTTTCTCTCTCTCTCCTTCACCTACTTCCATCTCTCGCGTTAACTAACAATCATTCTCATTCTCTATTTTGCTATTTTCGCTCTTTAACAAGACGCGTGGCAGTAAATCTCAAGTGCGCCTGGCGGCCCCCTTTGGATGGCGACGTCGTGCGAGTTTGTCAACTCTTTTTTATTATTATTTTTTCTAAATAATAATCCGTCATTTTCACACTTGATCAATAACAAATCGGTTGTTACATGCCAGGATGTGGGCTTGCAAGATACCTACAGGAATTAAACAAGCGCGCCCCACTGCTGTGCTCTCTTTTGTTATTCGTTCTCTATGGTAAAAAAAAAAAAAAAGTCATTTTAAGTGTGTGTTAAATCAGCAGAGTGATGTTCTCCGTGCAATCCCCGTGTAATGTCCGTGCGTCGTGCGTTCAATGTCGCAATGGGAGTTTCAAATGGATTACTGTTGTTATGTATGTCGACTTTCTAACGTCAGACGAATGTTGTCTCGGTAAGCCATGTGACAACTGAGAAGTTTGTTTGGATACATACACCTACACAGACTTTTTTTTTTTTTGACATTTAACTCGTCATTGTTGAACTGTACTTCGTCTCTGCCTTATTTGTGCTTGAACGATCTGCTGCAACGAGCGCTACATAGTTTTTTGCAATAGGTCCTAGATTCAACCGATCAGATACACACTCCCATAAATTCATAAATCCCGAAACCAGGGGCAGATTACTACCAACTACACCAAATCCGTCTGGACGAGTGGATGTAATCTCATTTGATCATAGCAGATATACGTGTAAGTGCTGAAATACTGATATCTCGAATGTATTTTAAAATGCCTCTGCTATAGCCAATTCTTTATTGTATATGCAAATAACTTTTTTTTTTTTAAGTCCAGATGTATGTATATTTGTTCGTTTGTGAAGTTGGACGTTGGACCCATCAGCTATACAGATGACTGGGGGGGGGGTCTATCTTTTTCTTTATTTTTCCACGACATATATACTGATTTCAAACATTTAAGACCTTCCCATTCTGTTGATTGACTTTCCAGTTCAAGTCTCCGATAAGCCGAAAGGGATCGCTGTAGGCGCTGCTAAAGAGTGTGTGCATACACTGTCACGTGTTGAAACCTCTCCAAGGCAAAGGATGACGACGGTGGTACAGGGGCCGACGCAGATTTAAGAAGAGAGGAAGAGGAGGTAAAGAAACAAGGATGGAGGGACAACAACCCCTTCTGTAGAGCCTAATCAAATGACAGGGAATCATTAATACCAAGTCACGCAGCCCTTTGTACGTCACAGACAACTGATTGGTGGAATTTAAGAATTTAAGAGCAAGAAATAAAATATTTTTTTAAAAAGTAGAAGGATTAGAGAGATGAAATAAATAAATGAATGAATAAATAAATAACCTCTGGGAAAATTATTTTAAAGCTGAGTTCAAAAGAGTAGGGGATGAATTCCGCATATATATATATATATATATATATATATATATATATATATATATATATATATAGTCCTTCATTTACCTATTATTTATATATTTAAGAAAGCTCACATTTCAAAAAAGTATTTTCTTAATTTAATTTACTTTCTTTTTCTTTTTTTTAATAGGCTTTACGACAAAGTTTCTAGAATAGAGCACATTTGTCACACATCCTCAAGTCAGAATCACCCTCTGAAGTAGGAGGACCAATAATGAGATCATGAAGCCTATAATAGCTGAGGGTTATGGCCACTGCTCCCAGCTCACAGTCCTGCGCTGATAACGGAGGAGGTGTAGGTGAGTATAGTTCTGTTCATTTGCGCTATTTACGTTCAGATGTGGAAAAGTTGATTATTCTCGCGCAAAATGTGGACCCGAATATAAGTGCGCTTCTGTTGTTTTGACAGCTAACTTTGTCGTTTCCTCCTTGTTCGTCTTCTTTTTTCTTTTTTTTTTTCCACGGAAGAACGAGCTCGGCTTTGACGCATTAAAACGTGGCACAGCAGAAGTGAATGAAAGATGATGCATATACCACTTAAAATGCCTGGGGGAGCAAGTGTAACGTAAATTGGATACAGGGTATTATTACACAGCATTACGCGTGGTGGCGGACTAATTGTGTTGATGGGTGAGTTAAACAGTTAATGTCGAGTGGCGGACAGCTTTCTGGAGCGCGCAAGGTCATCTGTGCTGCTCCCAAGCCTTTAGTTGTATAGAAAAAAATGCTTGAAGTATTCATGGGATTTTTAGCCATTCTAAATCTGTGTCCTAAACCGATTAGTTGACACCAATTTTTCTTTGATGTATTAGCTGAGGGCTTTTGCCACTTGGAAGCCAATTGAAATTCAAAACAGTTGCTCCAAATGCTTTGGGGAGATCTGCTGCAAATAATGGATGTAATTTCTTTTTGACCTTACAGGTTTTTTTTTTTTCCTTTTTAGAAGAGGGGCTTATTAAATGATTAAACATTTGTGCACTCTGCTGGTTGAACCTGGCATCATATATCCTATATATGTTAATTTAAATTGTTTTGTTTATACATTTATATACATAGCTTTGGTTGTTGTGTATTTTCTGTGTTACTAGTTAATGTTATCAAGTTGTTGTTTTTTTCTCTCCCAAATGCATTAAAAAGGATGATTGTAGATTGGATTGCCTTTGTTTTGCATCTGTTCAGATCATATATGAAGGAAGTCTTCTCATATCACCAAGCAGCCAGTGAAATGTACAGAACTCATCACACTAAATACATCCATATATATATATATATATATATATATATATATATATATATATATATATATATATATATATATATATATATATATATATATATATATATATATATATATATATTTAATGCAGATTTTTTTTCATAATTTTTGACTACTACAAATAAATAAATTAGTTCTGTCCTTTGTTTTATTGTGTTTTTATTTCTGTCTTACAATTGTGATTGTTATCAAGAAATATCGCAAACAATGTTCACACAAGCTGATACACAACTCAGATTTGATGATTTTATTTGGCTTTGAAAGTCACACAAATTACATAAAGCACAATGAGCCAATATGGCTTTTAGGAGGGGGAATCTATTTTCTGATTTATTTTCTGTTCTCATCATCTCTTTTTCTTTTATTGACCTGAATGAAGATGTATGGAGTATGTATGGATGTGTTTGGTTCACTCTTCACAGGGGCTCTCTGCACCCCACTGATGCCTACACTCCCCCCCCATTCCTACCCTTCCGATGATCCCCGCAAGGCTGAGTGGCAGGGCTCTGGATAGGCTAAGTGATGAAATGATGACCCTATTATGAGAAGCGATTCCAAAATGAGAGGTATCAAAAAAAAAAAAAGATTGCGCCCTGCTCCCTCTGCCACCCCCCCACCCCCCTGCATCACACTGCCAGCGGAGCAGATGAAGATTGATTAGCTCGAGATGGATTACAGGAAGTACTCATTGATTTTTCAGTGTTTTAAAAAAAATATGTATTTACAGATGTATCCATAGGGCACATATCACACTCACCCCATGCCACCTTGTCTAAGTCAGGCATAATGTAAAGGGGATAATTTCACTAGTCGATGACAGAGCAAATTACCTGTAATATTATTTCAGAAATGTGTCAATAGGCTCAGTGACTAAACAAATATTGATTGCACATAATGAGGCCTTAGTGTGACTAAGAGCTCTTCGAGGAGCTATTGTCACAATCCATACAGTGATGTCAGGCCTCAGTTCTTCGTATATGGACAAGACAGAGATGTTGCTACAGCTGGGATAAAACAAACGCTATCAGTGAACATCACAAGGTAAATCCACTTACTTGACGCTGTCCTTTTCCTTTCACTAATGTGTACATAAATTATATGGCATCATCTGGAAGTCTGTGTTCTAACTAGATCTAAATCAAAATAGCATGGCTATGTTGAAGGTGCTATAGGTTCTATATGGTAATCATTTCAATCTTGTGCTACATAAAGGAGGTTCTCCAGGAATGCCTGCATCAAGGTGAACTGATACAACGTACAAATCAAATGACTACTAGA
Source organism: Antennarius striatus (assembly GCF_040054535.1). Taxonomy (NCBI): domain Eukaryota; kingdom Metazoa; phylum Chordata; class Actinopteri; order Lophiiformes; family Antennariidae; genus Antennarius; species Antennarius striatus. Next base: position 27,120,968 of record NC_090776.1, on the reverse strand, counting down.
ATACAAAAACCACAGTGTGGGAGCTGTGCCCTAGATATTTTGCACTGACTTAATCCAATTGAAATAGTATAAGTGAGTTGCATGGACTCCCAGGTCTGTTGCTCGTTTATGTATGTGATGCATAATAGAAGTTGACGAGGTTGGTGATAGATCACAGCCCAGGTAATGTAAACACATTAATCCCTCAGGGTTCACGTGCATGTTCTTTCTTTTTCTCTATCAGCTTCTCTCTCTTTCTCTTTGTCTTTGACCTCCCCTCTCTTTCTCTCTCCATGTTCATCATCTTCCTCTAAATGCGTTAGTGGAGCACAAACTAGAAGCAGCCTTAATCTGTCAACATGCCCTTTAATTGGAGGGAGAAAAACAACACATGCTTCTGGTTGTGCAATTTCTAAGTGCACATGCCAAAGAAACACACAGTTCACAGAAGAAGTGATCCCGGGAGAGTGGGGCATAATTAAAAGTATCTTTTAATAGGCTTGTAATGCTGAGCCTGACTCTTGTTGCCTTAAGTAGAGGGCAAACTCTGTGGCTGGAGATGGACATGTGTGGGGCTTCTGCTGAGGGGGCTTGTAAACGATACGTTGCCCGGCTGTCATCAGACATGCAGTCTCTGCTTCAGTCACCATAGTCGGGACAACACACACATGCCGCCTCTCGATGTGGATACCTTGACGTAGGGTGGATACCTGCATTCTGCCGCGAGGTGCGGACACTTCTGCAAGCTTTATTCTTCTTCCTACTCACAGCAGCGTGACATAGAACTAAAGAGGTTGATTTGGGCTCTGCTACATGGTAATCAAATGAGACTGCTTAGGGGAGAGTAGAAGGAGGAGGTGGAGTATTATGTTCTTTCTTGCATTCCACTGCAGCATTGTTGCTTTTTTTTGTTTTTGTCAGGGCACACTTTGATGCTGTATTCCCTTACCTTTGTAGTCCTGGCAGCCATGTTTCATAAACACAGAATTGGAAACATCCTCAGCATTAGAAATTTAGATTACTGCTTTCCTCCTGCCACTTTGCATTCTGCACGTGCCCAGTCACATTCTCCATCTCCCAGCGCTCAAGCATTAAGTTTCCTCTCCCATGCCTCTGATACAGTTAGCCATTGTAGAATCAGCCCCTTTTATGTGGTGTGTCATGTATAATCTGTGACAACAACAATGCCAACATGACTCTATGTTCCCTTCTCCCTCTTGGTGCTGAAATATTTTGCTGCCGCTGTTTTGTTTAAGGACAATTGCAAGTACAATGCTTGCTTGCCTAAAATTGAGATGGTGCCAGGTGGTTCATTTAGAATTTGTGATGGTGAGTGCAATATTAATATCAAACTAAGCAATCTATAGTATACTCCTCGCTTTGAATTATTAATCAGGAAATAGGCAGCGCTCGGTTGCCTTTGTATTTAACTGTAAATCTCAATGGAACACAGTGTAATGTTATTTTAAATCTATGTAACTCATTAAAAGCCCAAAGTGTTCAGCTCTGCTTCTTAAAACTATTGTCTTACTGCAGTCTTTCCAATGTACTGTATTCTCAGTAGACTAATTTCACATGTAACTGAATATTTAAATGTCAAACATTGATGAGAATCATGCCAGAATAATGAAATTACCTCTCCATAAGGGTATTTATTAGACATGGTGCAGCTTACAATTGTGCCACCAGGAACCTTCCTTTCTGTACTGTATCGAGCCACAGGTCCTCCTCCTACTCCTACTCCTCCCCCTCCTTCTCCTCCACCTCCTCCTCCACCTCCTCTACCTCCTCCTCCTCACCTTTTTTCTTAGCGCAAGTATCAGTTTTGTCCAACATCTGACACACCGCCCTGGGTGATTGAGCCAGACGTGGAAAGCCAAAGCAGAGATGGTCTCCTTAATGCCTGACACCTGGTGCCGATTTTGAAGGGATTGCACTACAGGTACCGTTTTACCTCTTCTCCAATCCCAGAAACTCCCGGAGGTATTTCCTCTACTGCCTGTGGTTGTGTTTGTCTCTCCTCCACCTTGCCACCCAACTCTCTGCCTCTGTGGTGGAATCAGAGTGATAAGGCACTGAAATCTGACGACGCCTATCAGGCAATTGACACACACAGTTTTGAATTGATTTTTTTTGTTTGTTTTTTTTGTTTTGTTTTTTGTCCTGAGGTGATATCAATAGGATTAATATCTATTGCAAATGCGCCTGTGATGATTTTCTAGCTCAAGAAAAGCTTGATAATCAGACCGAAATACAAAAACGATTTTGTGTTTTTCTGTTTCTATCAGAAAAGGTAACTCAACTGAATCAATAATTATGTGAATATTCAACCTTCAAAGTCTTTATTTTGCAGAATGCTATTAAAATCAAAACAATTTCAAAGCTAATATATCTTGAATCTCTAAGCCTCACGTTCCTCCACCCTGTAATCCATCCTTACTTGTTGTTGACATCACCTCCTGCCTCCATCACACTCTCTCACAGGATGTGCTTAATACTGGACATGTTGTGCAGGATTGTTACTACTTACCTTACAGTTTGCCATCACATCTGCAGGCTGTGATGGGACAGCATTGCTAGCCAACAACAACGCAGTGAGGACACCAAAGACTGGCAACCAGGGCCGCACTGCTTGAGCATGTTTACTGCAATGCAGTGTTTCCCGACCTGTGTGGAGAGGATTTTGGCACGCCTAATCCAAGCTTATATTCAGGAAGTGCTAAAATCTTTGGAAGGATGTCTGTGTTAAAAAAAAAAAAAGTGTCGTGTTTTACTATACCTTACTTAAATTGAATAAACTGCATGTCTACTTGAGTTAATTTATATCTGATGGGCATCATACTTAAGCTTTTTAGGCAGACTGCTTATGTTGACACATGGAACTCTTTTCCTCATGCAAATTAAATCTAAACATTAGGTGAAGGGAAGGCAAGCCTGGACCATAAAGGCTGTGCGCTCCAAACACTTTGAATGGACAACTATCACTAATCACTCCCAGAGCAGTGCGGCGTGTAATTACTCTGCCAAACGTTTGCCTTTCACAGCTTAGCACCGGGAGCCCTGACCCTGCGCTTCCTCATCTTTCGTCACCACCATGCATGTGGAAGGGGAGGAGCCCCCTCCCCTCCTCGCGTTCCTCTTGACCAAGGGGGTAGGCAAGCTGAGCCTTCTCTCAATATTTGGGGAAAGAGTGTAGGAGGAAAGAGAGAGGGAGAAAGGCAGGGAGGGAGATGACTGAGGTTTGTGCTTCCGGCTTTGTGGGAGCCCATTTAAACAGGCTTTGAAACCCTAGCCATCCAGAGATCAGAAATAGCCTTATTGACTGCTCAGGCCCAGAAGTGAGTGAGCACACAGGGTTCTGAGAGTTCACCCTTTGTCACTTCTCAGGACAGAGGGGGGTACTGCATCCCAGGGCCATCTAAAAAAGGCCTTGGGCATTAATTTTACATCAATAGGACAAAAAAGTAGACTAGAAATCACCACCACCATCTATCTATTTATCTATCTATCTATACACACACACACATATACTGAATATAGTTGTGGTGATTTCTAGTCTCAGAGGGTCTGTGATTTTTTTTTTTTTTTAGGGTGCAGGATGTCTAATTCTCCCCATTTTCCTCTCCCTCTGCCTTATTTACTCATATTAGCGATGCGGCTGTCAGTCGTCAGTATGATCTGTCCTCTGTCTGGGTGACTGCTGATAAGATGACACAATGCAAATATGAAGTGCGAGGAAGCTGCCTTGGCAAGCAGGTAGGGTGTGCAGGGACTGGGATCCCATAATGACTATTAGCTGGATTTCACAGCCTGCTTCTGATCTCTCGCTCTGACAGGGGCCTTTATGAGTGGATGGGTGTGCCACTACCCCTCCAAATAGCTCGCACACAAATGCACCCATAGGCACAGACACAATGGATGGTAGTATATATGAGCCAATATGATATGGTTGGTGAAGTTTGATACTATATGTCTCATAAAAAAAACCCCACATACTTAATTTTTCAGTCAAAACATGTCATCATTTTATTTTTATTTTAACATGATTCTGTCTTTCTTTTTTTTTTACAAGTTACGAATAAATCAAAAAGATACTGTTGTATTTTTAGCTGGCACAATGGAAAAACAGAACTTTAAAGCCAGGAATAAAATTTCAGAAAATTATGTATGCGTAATGCATCCTTATCTTAATTTCAGTATGACTCATCTTCATCATATTGTCACTCACTTCACCACTGTCACACAAGTTAATTTAGACTTGCACTTGCTTAAAGAGCTCTCTTGGTTACTGCACAATCTTGTAAAGGCTTTTCAGAGAGCCCCGTTTTATCACTGATGTAGTAATTTCACTTCATCAGTCAGTTGTGACTAAAAATACATCAGGGATTAGCTTCATGGCCAGACTATCTCACACAGCTTTGATAACATAATGGGGGCTGGTTGCTCATGGTTACAGTCATCTGATATGTAGGTTCATAACATTCAAAAGTACACTTTAAATACTGTGGGGTTCATTTAAGAAGAAAAAAGATAGAATGTGATCTTTTAAACCCTCATGAAAATGATGTGTCTTCCCTTTTAATTCCTTTGTAGGAGCATTTTGCTATGATGAAAACATCGCCCACCCCCACTCGCTCCCCTTTCCCTTTTCTATTCTACACAAATTAGCTATGGTCCTGGAGGGCAAAATGACAAGAGGTTACTGGAAGACTGTGTGTTTAATTAATTGAAAAAATGCTTAAATTGCTTTTACAGTTGTTATGTGGAGTGAAAAAAGGGAATCCGTGTTGCCAGTACTCAACCATAATTAGCACCCAAGGGAATTAAATATTTAGCATTAGCTGTGCTGCAGTACTTAGGACACAGATTTCTATTTTAACTATGAAAGTGAGCCTGTCTTAAGTGCATGAGTCTGTGTGGACAGCTGTGCAGAGGGTAACAGCAAAGGATATTTTAGCGAGACACCCCAGTGGCATTCTGGGTCCTTCCACATCACAAGTGTAAGAGATATGGCAGTTGTATTCCCCAGGGTTAGGCATTACTCAGAGTATTTAGTTTTCTAATTAGGCTGAGGGCCTTCGTCCATGGCCGCCACCACCATGGGAGCCAAGGAGAATTTCCTCTGTTATATGTCAACTCTCACTCTCTTAGACAAAAGGAGAAAACAAGAAATAGACAGAAAGGAAAAGCATGTGTGAAAATGCGAAAGACATACACACTTGGTTGAGGGAGACAAGACCTGGGGAAAAGGCTTTGTTTATCCCAACTTTAATTACACATTGTATTTAATGACTCCACTAGTATGTTTGAGGCTCGAGAAGGAGAGGGAGGGGAAGGGAAGGAGGCTGTGGAGCCTTAATGATCTGTAAGAGTGCATGTCAGCCGAGCTATCGGAGACTTAAAGCCCATTTTTAACAGTCCCTTTTGGTTTGGGGATAGAGGCGACAGTGCAAATGGGGTTCATGCTAAGCCGCACAAGACTAGACTCAAGGACTAGTTCAGCGTCTGGTCTGCCTCTATTGAGGACGGCCGGGCCATTTGGAGGTATCAGCAGCTGACAGCAGCAACTGTTGGACTTGTCAGTGTGCATCAGGTTACCCACTAATGAGATGTAATAAGGGTTATCTAAACTTTATAAGACTTTGATCTTTGTGCATGGTGGGCTTTAGATGTACAGTTGGGGAAGGAACGCTTATACTGAAACTTGAATTTGAACCTTGTTCTGTATGTGTAGAAATGGATGGGGAAAAGGCAACACAGAAGAGTTAATTAAAAAGCTCTAACTTTTGAGTGTAGATTAATATTTTAGGTTTAACATTGTAGACTGAACCAAAATTAATGTCTTGGATTAGTTACTCTGGGGTAGTATTACAAGAACGGAAGGTTGTCCAAAATCAGTGTTCAAACACAGTTGCTGCCAAAATGCAATATACCATATAGGACTACTACAAAGACAATTATGTCTCCAAGTTTGGACAGTGCTCTACCAAAGATACATTATTAGTACATTAAATTCATAACAGATGTCTTCACTGGATTAAATCACTGAGTCGTGTTCAGTTAACATGACAATACATGAAGCCCTTTGACACACAGTTAGAAATCCAGCCTCTTCAGCTTCAGTGCAGACTGTTAAACACCATGTTCTGTAAAACAAATTCTCTGGATTATTAAAAGCTCTGAGACTTAGAATGGAAAAAATCCATGCGTTAAATTACCACCCATTCAATTTAAGGTAAAATTTTTTCTCGAAAGGCAAATATGTTAATTGGGCTTCCAAAAGCAATCCAGTCCCTAGATGATTTCATTTACCCAAAAGACGATCTGAATTTAAGAGCAATATGGACATCAGATGACCATCAAGGGACATTTAGCAGTTATGGGGAAAGATGCAGAGGAGACAAATGGCAATGGATAAAAAAAAAAAAAGAAGACATACTGTAGATACGTTGCGCTGAAAGTTTTTATAGAAAAAAAATGGAAGATCACATTGATTTGGGAAAAAAAAAAGTTGATGTGAACTTGGGAATACAGCTGAACTGAGTTTGATATGCCAAAAAAAAATCCTCATCTTCATGTCTGCCCATGTCTTCTAATTGCTTTCGTGTCCCAGTGACTTCATAGGTCCAGCTGCCCGGTCAAAAAGACATCCTGGCTGAATCCCAAGGTGGATGCATCATTTACTTCCACTGCCTCTGCCAAGCTTTCAGACGTCTTTGTGGTGACCCACTGACCATGTCGCTCCCCATATTTCACCAGCCTAACAAATAATGTGTTATAAAAAGCTTATCGATAGCCCATATGAGAAGAGTCACAATGATGTGGACTCCCTGCTTTGACTTCAAGGAACAATGCAAGCGCTAAGCCAACAGTTTTAATGTTGCACTGCACCTGAAAGAGCACAGCTTTTATGCTTCTCATTGTTGTTGTGTTTGGATGAAATGACTTACAACTGGAACATGAAGAGACTACAATTCCTTGCATATGTTAAAATGCTGCATCATTTTCTTTTTATTTGCAAAAAATGTGTATTAAAGCTAGCAACCTTGTTACTTCGTCTTTTGAAAAAGAAAATGAGATTCCTCAAAAAAAAAAAAAAAGAAAAAAAAAAAACACATTACATTTTCTTCCTGCTTTGCTGAGTCATTCACAGTTTACCAGACGTTGGTGAGGTTTTGCTCATCTGGCCTCAATGTGGCCTGAGTGGGTGATTCTCAGATACACAAGGGAAGCTATATTTACAAAATTAACTACACATTTCTTCCGCCGCACAACAGCTGCCTTTTTCACTTAGTTGACTGAGACTAGAGGCCTGCTCTCCTTTACAGAATGCCAGTAGTGAACAGTTGGGGCAGCTTTATGTGTGTTTTGCTAGAAATTAGCGCTGACACTCCCACGCAAAAGCAAATACTTGTTAAGTAGCTGGTGAGATGTCCATCTCCTTATTTTTCAACTTTACACATTAAATGTTCATCAGCCATCTTTTCCACTCCTTGGCTTTCTGACAGAGTGTGTGGCACAAAAGATTGAGCCAGGCTTAGTTCAATGGTAATGCCGTTGAATTACAGATGGAGTGAGTGTTTCAAGTCTATGTTAAGTACCACTGTGTTTTGCTGTAAAAACTGTGTTTATGTTCACTGCAGGCATAAGACACAGTGGGTGTTAAAGGGCTGCGGGCTAGTCAGATACACAAATGGAAGACTATTTCTCCCCATTGTTTGAACAAGAACAGATTTTTTTTTTTTTGAGTGGGAAATAAAACCCGTTTCCTAATGTTACATATGCTAAAAATATGTGGAATTTGAATTCTCATGCAAGGCTAAATTGTATTTTACACTCGACATTATGCTTATTGATACATTCTGAGCCAAACCCAGATGTCGCTAACTCACACAAAGCCAGATATAAGCAGGATATCATCACGTATAATAAGAATAATGGCCCTTTGATTTTTGTATTTCCTATTGGAACACCTGTCACTTTTTGGCAAGGGCACACCTCAGCACCAGGTCTCCTTTGGTAGCACTGGGGGAGGAGTGTATGCATGCGTGAGAGTGTGAGTGTGTGTGAGGGTGGAAGATGAAACAGCCGCAGCAGAGGCAGTGATCACACAGACAGACGGGGTGAGTGACAGACAATACCTGCTGTAAAATTCCCTCACATCTCCCCTGATCTGTATTCATAGATCTCGGCTGCTACGCACTGCAAACTGTAGCCCACACCAACGGGCTCTTTTGGCACACCGCCCGCCTTCCTCAGTTTCACTCTTGCAACTTACTACACAAACCCCTTTTTCCCTCTCGTTCCCAAAATATTTGCCGTCTTTTGTTCTTTGTCTAAATGACGCCTCTGATCATGAGGTGAAAGCTGAAAGGAGCTCTCTGACAAATGTGGACATTTTCCCTTTTTCTTGTAATTTTGCACCTTTAAATGAAGAACTCCTACTTTTGAGTGTGTTCTTACATATGAACACCTTAGAGATCACTAATTTTGTTTTTAGCAAAGGACTCCTGTCCTTGCTCAGCATGATGAATGACAACCCTCACATTCAGTGTTAAGCTTTTTCAACTTGTTCAAATCACTCACATCATTTCCTTGTGATTCCTTCTTATTTCTTTGTTCCGTTTATGCTCAGTAGTAGTCCATCAAAAGAGTGAAAGCATGGCCATTATCAGCCCTATCACAGTCTTTGTTTTTTCAACATTTGTGCCTGAAAACTTCCTGAAACCTAAGCTCTGTTACAAGAGAAACACACACTCTGAGGGCACCTCGGCAGACGGGCTGCTCAAACTGGATTAGGTTTGTTGTGGCAGATCTGGGTTTCGGGTTTGACTTGAGTAATGTGTCGTTTAATTTCTCCGGGAATTGTTTTGACAAAACAAGTTAGTGTAAAATCGGAAGTGTTGTCTAAAACAAAAAGGGTGTGTGTACTGCGTTTGGTGGGGTTTTTTTTTTTTTTTTTTTTTTCGTCTTCTCATGTGAAACACATGTCAGTCATCAGCCAAATGTTACATTGGAAGTGACATCGGAACCCTGGAGGGCTTGCAATGTGAGAGAGACTTTTTGATACGATTTATGAGAACAGAGAGTTTAGCAAAAAGAAAGGAGTTTCTTGCGTCTCTGTTGTTAGAATAAAAGTCTTTCTATACAAACAGTTGGGATGAACTGGAAGGTGTTCTGCCATGCTTTTACTGAATCTTTATCATTGCAGCTGTCAGCAGAGGTAAATGCCATGATTTGTTTTGCTAAATAACACAGTTAGCGTGACAAGGGTAATTATTGTGACGTTGGCACACAACAGTTGTATAAATGTTTGTCAGACGCGGTTATGATTACAATCATTCTGTGATAGTGAAACTGAGTAGTTTGATTGTTTGATTGACCTGCATGTTGAAACCAATTTACTGCATTGCTTTGCATTTTCCCAACTTGATCGCTGCTATCCAGCGTGCAATCACTAGAAGCAACTGGAACTTAAAGATGTAATTTCATCTTTGAGAGCATGCAGAGTAGAAACAAAACTGCTGATTGGCCCGGAGTCTGCCATGCTGATCTTTATCCTGGCTTGTCTCAGGCCAGCGGTGATGATGCCCACAGAAGCCCAAGATTGATGGGGGGGGGGCGCGACACAAGTGGCGAGAATGAGCTCTGGCCTTTGAAGTCGTCCACATGGAGGGAAATTGATATATCAGTTTAAGCCCTGGACCCTATTAAAGGAGCACCCGTCAGGTTAATGTGATAGCCTCAATGTTACCCCCAGACCCATTCAGGTCAGCCCTAATTCCCACCCCCGCTCTCTGCAATCTCATTTTAGTTTCCCATCAGTATTGTTTCTCTATCAGAGGAGCTCTGCTAGGGGGTATATCACACGGTCAAACACTAGGCCATCTCTCTTCTAGAGTGATTTAAACCTCCAGTCTGCACGTTAATCACCAGCCAGAGATTCCCATGGTTCTTGTACAGGTTGGACCATCTTTAAAATAGGGTCTGTAGAGATATACTGTACGCCTCCCCAGACATCACTCTTGCATCCCCTCTTTCGTTCAGACTTCTCTTCACATTTCCCCTCGTCTGGCCTTCCTGAGGACTTTTCGTCCCTGTGGTCAAACAGCTGAGCAGGGGCCCCCGGTAACCCGTGGGGGCAAGTCCTGTGATCATTCATTTTTAATTGCATGCAGAAATACACTTACATTAAAAATGTAGAGTGGTGTCTTTTTAATTCAGACATGGTGTATTTATTATTAAACCTTTGTCTTGGAGGGCAGCTCACTGTCCATCAGTCTCCTGGTCGGTCAGATCAACCCCACGTTTTAAACACGTCTTTTATTCACTTTGATTTTCTTCCTCTGTCATAAGTCATCAGGCTGCTCTGAACGGCAGCTTCAGAAAGAAAGAACACATCACAAGTATAAGATTAAAGGCAAAAATCTATGTTTAAAAGAGACAGGGGACGGTGGTCAAACATGCAGAATATCATTGATTCAACTGATTAACTGATGAGATCTTAATTTAGTGCATTGGATTTTGTGTATTTTACAGTTTTGTAACCATCTGCTGTGGTTTCAGCTTCTTTTGTTGGATTGTAAAAACCTCAACAAATTTCACAACTTATTAATTTGTTGCTAGTTGAAGTTGACCTTTAAAGACTTCAAGTCTTTACAAGATTTGATACTGTCAGATATTCCTTGCACTTTAGCTGATATATTTATTATAAAACAGGATACTTGTTTGGCTGCTTAAAGTAGAACATGTTTTTACTACTCTAAACAGCAAAAGGTATATCAATTTTAGAAATATGTTCAACATAATAATCACAAAGATGAAAGATTTATTTCATTTTGAATCAGACAATCTTTTCAGATTTTGGTCAGGTTTTTTTTTTCAGATTTTCAGAACAATTTCTCCAGTGGGGGACTAATAAAGGAATCTTTAATCTTTATACAATGCATAAACTTTCTTTGCTCCACTAGAAAAAAACAAAAAAACTGTAAATTCAACTCTGACCCTCAGTCATACAGCTTATCTGTGACTGTCACGATTTAACAGTTTAAATTTTGTGGAAATAAAAAGTCAAAACATTACACTCCCAGTGCATTGAGATATTTCAAGCAAATTCTGTGTGTAATACACATTTATTATACATTTCCAGGAGCTCCTATTTGTGGAGACTGTAATAACTGCTGTGACAGTGTACTTCATTTTCACTCTAGTGTTAGAAATAGTATTTAACATTAATATTATGCAGTCATCAAATCAGTACATAAAAATATACAACAAAAATAACGATTCATACTATAGATAATTTGTTATTACTTTTTTGGGGGGTCATCTTTCTACCTTAACAGAGAATCCTGTATTTTAAAAATTATTGATACAGAATAAAGAAAGAAATTGTATGAAAACTATCTAACAAATTTGCTTATATCAACTTTTTCAGATGCCTGGAAACATGCATATTTTGCCTCATCTGAGTCAAGGGTGTTGAGATTAATTCCATGTTGTTCCTATTATTGGCCTCTCCTGAGACATTATGATATGAATAACTGTCTAAGCGCCATCAGATTCATCAATTGGATTCAAAGAAATGTTATCCATTACTCTCTCCAACCCAGCAGATGTTGAGGTTTTTGTAAGTTGAATTCCTTTCTTATGTTAATGTCACTCTATTGTGGCATGCACCATTTCCATTTGAGTAGGGTGGAAAAATCATCGGATGGATTTAGCTCCTTCAATAAGAGATGTTTGACATTCAGTGAGATGAGAAACATGAAAACACATTTAATTGAGAAGTAGCATATGACAATCATAACAAGAAGACCCTTTATACTCGTGGCACCGTGTTATTTTTAAAGACACCACCTTGTATAAATTGTGCATGTGAAATTTACAGGATACAAAGGATGGGAACCTTTTGTTTTACCAATGCCTCTTTTGTTTCTTTCTTGGGCTGTGATCTTGTGCTATACAACTATACGTCCATATTGTCCTGAAAAAACAAAGCAAACAACTCAACAAAAACTTTTTAACATTTTAAATTATACAATATTATTATTATATATCTATTTTCTAGAGTGATAAATTAAATTTGAATCCACATCTAACTTCCAGTAAATTTAATAGAAGTAGTCATAAACTTTATCCAGTTAGTGTTTTAATTTTAATAGCAGACATATACATTTATGTGGATGATACATGTCTGTGCTTATGTCTGACTGAGAGTAAGAGACTGAGTGATTGTGCGTTGCGCTACCATGTACTGTGTCTGGATGTCTGCATATCTGTAAGTGTGTGTGTGATTCAGTCAAAAGCTCAAAGGCATAGCGCGGGTCTGCATGAGGGAGTGTGATGGCAGAGCACTCTTCTGATAGGCCAGATCCAGGGTGCACTGAAGCCTTTCGCATATATATGGAATTCTTGAATATCTAAACCATTATTTAGCATCCAAATCAGTTCTGCTTGTCTGACTGATGGACAATTTCAGTGTGACCCTGGTCTTTTTGCATGTGACCTATACTGCCGGGATTCTTGCATATTGTTTGGATGTTCACGTTGACTCTTCTCCCATTTTTCTCTTTGATCCTTTTAGCATGCTCTTTGTGTTGGAATTCATGAAATATTCATAGCTTGACTGTGGCTTTTCCATATCTTTATGTACAATTATTGGCAGGCGTCCTGTTATGTCAAGCCATCTTTATAGTAGGTATTGGGCTCACTTAAGTGTGACTCCAGATTTTTCTGACAGTTTAGCTTGTCTGTGTTATGAATTGATAAGGCGGGGCATTATATTTGCAGATTGTGCAGCGTGGATGCCTTTTTAGCCTACCATTAATATTGATAAATGTAAGTAATGCGTCTCACATGAGAGACTAAATATCAGCTTTTATTTAAATGGATTTTTGATTTGGAATATGTGCAAGCTATTTATGGTTATTTTATCTTATTTATTATCATTAATGTATTGTAATTGTTGTTGTTATTACATCCCGTGAAGCGGTGAGGTATTGTAATTGTCAGTGTTTGTGTGTCCGTCTGTCCAGGGGTAGACAGTAACGGAGTAAATTTACTTAAGTACTGTACTTAAATACAGATTCTGAGGATTTTTACTTTACTCAAATACTAGAATTATTTCATACCTATTACTCTTACTCGAATACATTTCCAAGGCAAAGATTTTTACTCTTACTCGAGTTAATTTCTGAGAACCCTCATGAATACTCGTTACTTTTAGGTTTGCCTGTTGTTTTTTGCCCCCCCCCCCAAATGCAATTGGCCACACGCAGTGTTCGTCAAAGTAGGAAACCTATCACAGTACACGTTCTCAACTGGGATTTGCGTAAAAGCGGAAATATGTCATCCCCTACCCAATCAGCTCAAAACAAGACCGCGGTGGCAATGGCGACTGCCGAAGAAGCCTGTGTTGAATCTGATGAACATGATGAGGCGGAGTTTTATGAGGCGGAGGAAGAAAACTCATGGCCTCATCTTAAAGATATGTTGGAGTTTGTAGAAGTGAAAAAGGACAACGCGGACTCAGACAAGAAAAAGCACATTTTCAAATTGTTTTTGTGTTTGCCGAACAAAAACTGACAAAAGTCACACCTAGAGACCTCTTGTCACTTAATTTTACAGTACTACAGACTGACAGAGACACACAGACTGGGGGGGGGGGGGCGGCGCAGACAGTCTGGGGGAGACAAATATTGTGGTACTGGGATATGTCCTTCCTGTAAACATTGAGTTGTTGAAAGCAGAGCTTTAGTTTGTCGTAAAGCAGTGGTTGTCAACCAGTAGTCCACCAGTGTGTCCTTTAGGGGTTCCAGTTGGCCCCCAGTTAAACGAGTTGGTTGGGCCTGTATGGCTCCATTTGGTCTTGTGTGTGTATGGAAGGGGGGAAATTGTTTAATAAAATGTGAAAATGACATAATTGTCCTCTTTGATGATTCCATTAATTTTATTTCCATTTTTATAGATGTTGGGGAAGGCTTGGTACAGTATAACATAATGGTTCTACAGGCAGGCACATCAGTGCAGGTGGTTTCAAAGAGTTTTCTCTGAAACAAGAGATACAAGGTACTATATATAAAATTGTAAAATGACAGTAATTCAGTCAGGTCCATTCTCATTAAAGATTAAAAAAATATAGGAATTTACTCTTACTCTTACTTTTACTTTAAGTACATTTAAAAGCATTTACTCTTGAATACTTAAGTACATTTAAAAGCAAGTACTTTTTTACTCTTACTCAAGTAATGTATTGACTGGGCTACTCTTACTTGTAGCGGAGTAAATTTTGACCAGAAGTATTTGTACTCTTACTCAAGTAATGGCGTCAAGTCCATCTGTCCATCTCTGCGTCCGTCCGTCCCCTCCACCAAATATCTTCACAACTGTTGTAGATAGAAGGATGAAAGAAAAAGCACATTAATCGGGCGGCAAAGGGGATGAAAATGAGATGATGACCTTGACCTTGAAAAGTAGGTAGAGGTCAAATTTTAACTTTTGTACACTCAGGAACTGGATAAGATAGAAATACGAGGGAGAAGGCCGGTGTGAGTAAGACCATAGATCAAGGCACTATAAGACAGAAAGACAAAAAAAGGAGTTATATTCAGGGAGGCAAGGGGATGAAAACTAGATCACAACCTTGACCTTGAAAAACTAGGTCAAGGTCACATTTTCACTTCAATACCTTTTTAGGTACACATATCTGAAACCTCATGACAAATAGAATGCACCAGTTACATGTTGGATCATGGGTCTTTATTCAATGACTCTGACCTATGTAAGTAGGTCAGGGTAAAATTTTGAATACAGGGGTGTCACGGGATGTTGCAGTCTCTGACTGCCTTGTTGTGTCTGTTGCTGTTGTTGTTGTTGTTGTTGTTGTTGCATGTGAAAATATGAGGCGTGTTCTTAACAATTTATCTCTGGTCTCACTGCCTTCGTAGTCACCTTAATAGAGTCCTGATTTGAGGTATGCTGGTTGTGTCGATAATGCTAACAGGGTTAATAGTGTGTTCCTCTCCATCATGACCAGTGCTATTGGCAGTTGGAGTAATTGGACAGAGGATGTCATTAACATGCCTCGTGCGCAGCCGAGGATTTGCAGGGCCACAGAGGCCTGCGGTGTGGCCCTTGCCAAACACATCAATGTCCTTGGGAGTTTCACGTGTAAATACTGTCTGTTCTCCCAGCATTTAATAAATGTTTCTGGAGGTTTATTAATGTGAAAATGGGCAAAGCCTTGCTCCCCCTCGCACCAGCACAACATGTGCACAGAGGCACAGAGCTGTTTAAGGAAAAGAGATTCATGAATCAGTCAGAGTGGAGCTAAGCCTGTGGCTCTCTCCACTAGGGAACCACTAAGAGTATTTAATTCTCTCTCTTCCACCCTCCCTCTCTCAATTCAGATGAGACCTGTTTATGGGTCTGCCTGTGTGTGTGTGCATGAGAGTCCATTACCTGCCCAGGAGTGTCTCTGTTTGCTCATTTGTACTATGTTTCATTAAGTTTTCTCTGTGCCTCTCCAGCATGTGAATTTTAGTGTCTGTATAAGTGAAAGCGGGCTGAATGTTGTGAGGAACATCCAAATACTGGAGAGTTCTCGCCATCACAGAGGCTTAGAAATGGGCAACCAGAAGAGGAAAAAAAAAAGACTCCCGGGATCCAGCTATAATAATATAAATGCAAATAGAATTAAAGTCACAGCTTTTGATGCTGCCATTTTATTCACTTACAGGATTCTGGTAGACCATCATCTTGGTGTTTGTCTTGTCCCAAACACCGTCACACATTTTGCCTCCCTTAATAGAGGGCTCAATGTTATTAGCAAGTAGAAAGCACCTTAACTACAATACCATTCTCTAATCTTTTAGGTGTTTTTCTATCAATATTATTTTAATCTTTGTTTAATCAATGAATGATTGGTTTGATGTAGCGTGCATTTGTTTATAACATATCCAGCAGAGTGAACGACAAAGGGCTTTTCATTTTGGTTTAGACAACACACAAAAGACTTTTTTGCTCTATTTTTACTTGGCTGATTTAACAAGCATTTAAACTGACTGATCTAAAAAAAAAAAAAAAGAGAGAGAGAGAGAGAGAAAGGAACGAGAAAAAAATGGGTTTCATGCTGGGAATGACTCTTTCTGTTTCACAGAACAGTTAGTGAGTGCAATCAGGGCCTCTGTGTCCATAACCTCTGCATGACTGTTGATCGCAATAAATATTATTTGACATTTGGCTGCTGTTTTTCTTGTCAGTGGAGAGAATAACAAGGGCTATGCTGCTTCTTATATTTTCACTCATTAGGTTCTTCTGGAGAAACTAAGCTTCGTCTTCCTTTCTTTCTTGCTTTCCCCCTCTCCGACACCCGTTCACCCTCCCATTTTTTGTGCTCTGAGTGGGGCTCTGTCAAAACCAGGGCCTGCTTTATCTCCATCCATGAAGTTAAGAAAGCTGGTGAAGCTGTAAATTTGGACGCCCTTCGTTAGCAGAGCTCCCCCGGCTGTAATTCATCTCAGTCCTCAGCGGTCTTTAGTTCCCTTTGAGAGGCTGTAAAGTACTGTCTGACACTCACTGGGAGCTCGGGGAGATGGGGTACAGAGGGTCCAGGGGTTACCAGAAAAGGGCTTGTGTATGAGGGGACAGTCCGGGTCCTGTGACACATCGGGGTCAGGTGACAGACCTAGAGATGATATATATATGCTCATTTGACACAGTGCTAACAAGACTGGCTTTTACAATGGCTCTTTTTCACCCTTTCTCCTTGTTTCTCTTTCCTTCCTCACTCACAACTCCAGTCTTGTTTTCTCTCTTTCTCTCTTCAGTTTCAATCATCATTGGTTACCATGTTAAATTCCTATAAGACCTTTAACTGTGACAGCTTTCAAAACAGTGGCCACAATAAAGGGAAAATATATAAAATGTTAAATAACATTGTAGAAAAGAATGCCTGGAAGGTCTCAGTAAGAGTTTATTAAAGAGTGAAACCTGGTCCACCATTAAAATCAGAAATATTGGAATTGAATGTTTCAAATGTGGAAAATAAATCACATTTTTATTGAATGGGCCAACGATTGACTTTTGCATTTACTTTTTATTAAGTTATGAGATTGTGAGTTTTGCAGTGTTTCATAATTTATTCAAATCCTACACTAAAAGAAAAGATAAAACTTTTTTCAAGATGTAGAAACATAAAAGACGAGAAAGATGGGTTTGAAGCACCAGTCATCGTGTTTTTAAATGAAATCCTAGATCACTTGTATAAATTACCGAATCAATGCCTGTAAACAAAAACAGTGGTTTCAAATGCCAGTGACCTAAACATGTTACACTCACACAAATCTCTTCATTTGTATTATCATGCGCATAAAGGTCAAGTAATCAACACATACAAGTGACTCCAAAATGTTTTACAAATGTTTCCTAATTTCCTTTTTGAGAATATGACCCAACATGTGGAAGTAAAACTGTGAATGTTGTGCAACTGTTTTCTCTGTTTTTTTGTTGTGTGTTTTTTTTTTAAATAAAACATATGACTGTGATAGCCAAATTCTGTGACTTTCCTGCAGAAGAAAAATTGCGATGTATGCCAATGTGTCAAACATGTGAGGTTAGAAATATCCCGCAGAGAGGTCCCCACTATCCACCCAATGCCAATCAGCTAGTCAGCCATTCTATGAACAAAGCAGGAAGCCAGACCTCTGCTTGCCTTTCCCCCTGATTAAATTCCAGCTCAGATCCAATTCCATGACAAACATGGCATGTCCCCATTTCTGTAATAGAAAGGCTATCAATGTCTAATCAATCAATTATGACAATACTGGAAGCAGTCAGCTGATCACAGCTCAATTAAGTTACAATTTACAGTACAGAACAGGTGCTCTTCGATCTCTGATGGCAACACAGACATGTTTTGTTTTTTTGTGGTGAAACAGTTTACAAAGGTTTCTTAAATATTGTTGGTCTTTGTAAATTGTACTCATCTACATCCTGTTCCTCACATCATGACACGTGACTCACAGAGACATGTAGGATGGAAAGAAAAGAACCCGACAAAACATGTGAGGCTGTCGTACGTGTCCTCGTAGATGAATGGATATATATTTGTGTATTTGATCATATTTTATCCTGACACAACCCACAATCTGGTATTTTGTGTATAAAATAAACAGTCAATAAACTGCTTGATATTATTTTATATTATTTTAATAATAAAATAAAAAATTCCTACAAAATTTCCGCCCTCAGTTATTTAGTATTGTATTCAGTTATCACACATATATAACTTTTCATAATCTCAGAAAATCCCAAATCAAGCATCAGAATTTGGGACAAATTATGTTTTTACGATGTTGGCAAAGAAATTTGTGACATTTTTACAGAATGCTGAAATGTGCTGTAGATTCAGTAAGGAACGGGGTTAAGGTGTATGCAAATGAATGTGCACACTATGAATTGCCTCAATACCCCAGAAGTTACAGTCCATGGAATTAACCGGCTTGCTTTTCTTATCTATCTGCAACGCCACTGGCTAATAAAGAGCCCCTTAAACTTAGTCTCACCGTTGTCACCTGATTGAGTCAAAGAATATATAGCTTAATGTATGCATTGCTGACATGACTTAAAGTATTTATTGTTCCATGAACATCTGGGTCCACGTTTGTGAGGATAAAGAGAGGACTGCTGCTTTAGGTCAGAACCTAAAAATAGGTGAGTTGTCAGAAGCTGTGCTACAGGCAGCCAGGAAATTCTTTGATTTCTCTTCCTCCGTTTTATTTTTTTAAGAAACTTCAATAAAGCCTCTAGATCTGGCAAACAGGTGGCAGAGCTTATGCTCCCCATAGAACTTAAGCAAACTTCCCCTACATATTTTAGCATCGCAAAGCCCTGTAACACATGCAAAATAATACCCCTCTGTTGCTTACAGTAGAGTAAAAGCTCTGCATATATTTTTTGATCTGATGAAATGTGGAAATGTGGCAAAAGTAAAGGCCTTATTAAGTAAATATATGATTATATATTTGCTGTTAGCTGAAGTAGAGTTAATCTATTAGTTTAGATAAAAGTGTAGAATATATGTACAAAGTGTGTATTAGTGTGTGTGTGTCTGTGTGTGTGTGTGTGTGTGTGTGTGTGTGCGTGTGTGTGTGTGTTTTTGAGTATTTGACACAGATTGCAGCTTGTCCAAGTAACCTGAAGCCAGGCTTAAGGTCCCACCTGTCTCTAGTTGTGAACAGACGACGCCTGGCTGCCAGGCGCTCTATTCATCTCTTTTGCTAATGCTAATACTGATGCTAACATTGGTGCTTACATTGGCTTCTGTTGTTTCACTCTGTTCGGCTCATGCATTCACTTCACCGAATGCAAAGGGGAGATAGGTAGCCCACAGTCTCACTGTACAGTCATAACATTGATACCCATGGATAAATCAAAATAAAGCTCTATTTATCTATTGTTGGATGCATTTATAATTGTTTTTAACTTACTCTTCATTAATTGCCTTGGGAAAATCCATTTCTTCATTTGGCCTGTCCTTACAATTTAGGAGCAGCAGTGGCTCAGTGGTAGAGTGGGCCGTAGAGCGGGTCGTTCAATGTTCCAAGATCGGCGGTTCGATTCCCGCTCCCACCAAAAAAACCACTCGGAGTGCGAGTTGACAGTGGGAGATGTCAGTTCATCTCCGGAGCACTGCTGAGGCGCCCTTGAGCGAGGCGCTGTCCTCCTTTACAAGTTGCTCATTTGGAGTGTGCCACAAAGGGGCTGCCCGCCACTCTACCTCCCCCTGCATGCCTACAGGCCCCTTTGTGTGTGTGTGTGTGTGTGTGTGTGTGTGTGTGTGTGTGTGTGTGTGTGTGTGTGTGTTTGTGCGTGTGCTACAGGGGCCTGTACAAACCAACATGTATGCATGCATTTGAATTATTCACTAACTCTTAATTGCTCTTAATTTCCCTTCGGGTATCAGATTAGTATATAAAGTTAAAAAAAATAAAAATACTTCCATCCTCAACACCCTTTTACGAATATACTCACACACAATCTCTTCTCTCGTTGTAGCAGAGATTCATCTGTCACATAAGACACCTGACACTTCCTTCCACCCGTACCAGCTTGCTTGGATCCATTTCTTCACCTCCTTACCACAGTCACTGTTGTTCTGGGCTGCTGACCCCAAGTCTTCAAAGTCCTCCACCATCACAATTTCTTCCCCCTGTAGCCTCACTCTTCCATCTCCACTCCTCTCATTAATGCGCAAATATTCTGTTTTACTTTGGCTAATCTTCCTTCCTCTCCTCTCCAACACAACCTTTCTTAATGTTCCTCCACCTGCTCCCCGCTTTCACTGCAGATTACAGTGTCATCAGCAAACATCATTGTCCATGGGAATTCAAGTCTAACTTCATCTGTCAGCCTATCCATCAGCACTGCAAACAGGAAGGGGCTCAGAGCTGATCCCTGATGCAGTCCCGCCTCTACCTTGAACTCATCTGTCTCACCTACAGCACACCTCACTTTAGATGAACGCTCATATTGGTTTGGCAGAATTTTATGCCAGTTTTACAGTTGACATTGGCTTGTCTCTCCATAGGGCTGCATTCTGCTAATCAAGTATAGAGTGTAAGTTTAGTGCTTTTTCTACATGAAAACTGCTTACAATGCTAAACAGTCAGCTGGAGCCCTATTAGCCCTACATTTTGGATGAAAAATAAGATGTCTCTGTAGGTTATCAGTTATCCAGGTCATGGATATTCAAAGCTGTTAAATAAATCCACTGGACTTTAAGGAAGTTTCTTGAAGACTTTTTGCCTCTCATTCAAGAGGCTTCTTCAGTCCAAACGTCTTCAAGAAACTTTCTTAAAGTCCAGTGGATATATTTAAACAGCTTTGGATGGAAAATAACACATTTTCTGTGTATTTTTAAAAAATGCAGGTGATCATTTAGGGCCAACCAGTCCGTTGTTGTAAGACAACCAGACTACAGACAAGTAATATATCAATGCTGCATTAAAATGTTAATACAATAGGCAGTTCAGTACACAGGTATAATAATTAACGTAAGTGTGTCCTTCTAACTTGAGTCACAGCTCTTTACTACAAGATGAGGTTTTAAACAAGTTGATACGTAATTAAATATGCAGCCACAATTCCAAACAGTTTGGTATTACAGTTTGGCATTGTGGCTGTTTGGCAGTGTGACTTTTTTTTTTTTTTTTTAAGTAAGACTGAACATTTCTACTTGCCTGGGGTTAAAAATGTAAGGTTATCTGTGTTATCTGTTATCTGTGCATAAGGGAAATTGCCAAATTAAGTGTTCAGTACGACAACTTAAGCTTCAATTTGCCAGGAAAAACAAAACAAAAAACGGGTTAAATTGCGAAATCCATGGTTACGTCAAAGAGTCTTACTTTAGCTTGTTAAGATTTTTTTTTTTTTTTTTACTGTGTAATTACAACGTGTTTTCTTTTGCCAACATGCATCCTGGAATTAGCAAATGAATGTTTTAACCCCAATGAACTTGCACAGTGTTTTATGCACTCCCCTCCTCATTACATCGCTTGGCTTTGGAAATGAACACAGCCACTAATGACCTTTAGCATCACTGGCAGGTTTTAAGTGTGATCAGTGAGTATATGTTTAAGCGTGTTGTCGTGCACCTCTGGAGATTAAAGTAATGATACCAATTAGCCAAATCTCATTAGCTGGCAAAACTCAAATTAAGGACACTTTCTAATCTAACAGTCCTAGAAATGGTCTCATGCCCTTCTGGTGTTTGTGTGTGTGTGTGTGTGTGTGTGTGTGTGTGTGTGTGTGTGTGTGTGTGTGTGTGTGTGTGTGTGTGTGTGTGTGTGTGTGTGTGTGTGTGTGTGTGTGTGTGTGTGTGTGTGTGTGTGTGAGAGAGAGAGAGAGAGAGTAACAGAATGAGTGAGAGACAGAGAAAGAATGTAAAAAAAAACAAACGGTATGACCCTTCATGTGGTTCACTGTGGGTTTATGTATGTCCTATTAAGTCTAAATGTGGGGGTGAGTGCATGCAAGTGTGTAAAGCTATAAGCTTAATTACCAATCAAAAATCAGACACAGCCTCCACTGTATATGTATACCCTCCCTGCTTGCAGACATACACACATGCACATTCGCACGCACATGCTCACAATTTGTCACACACACACATACACACACAAACATAGAAACACAATGGGACAAAAAAAAAGAGTTTACGGATATGTTTAACCACCTTGTGATTAATTTGTGACTTAATTCTTATCAGATGAAAGGTAAATTCAATTTCATGAGTTGAATTCAATGTTATTTGGGTTTCTTTTTTGTTGTTGTTTAGTTTAATCTCGTTTTAACCAGTTTAATGCATGCTAGGATTGTTTTAAGCTTATTAAAGTGTTCCGTCCATTTAATCATCGCACGTATACCTCTTGTGGTGGCAGTATAGCTCAGTCCACTATTTCTTGGGCTGGGGATTGGAGGGTGGCTGGTTCAAGGCCCATATGGACCAAAAACATTTGGAGTGCGAGCTGGTAGTGGTAAATGGCCGCTCACCTCCTGAGCACTGCTGAGGTGCCCCTGAGCAAGGCACCATCCCCCCACTACATGCTACTCATTAAACAGAGCTACTCACCGCTCTACTTATCACTGTACCTGTATATATTGCATGCCTACAGGCTCCGTGTGTGTGTGTGTGTGTGTTTTGTTTCAGGAGCCTGTACAGACATTGAGCATGTCAAAAATATATACTGTATAGAAAAACATGAGTGGAAAAATAATTTCCCCATAGGGATCAATAAAGTACTTCTTATAAAATCAAATAGAATTAACAATTAACTTCCTTGCTTTCTCTCTCTGTCTGTCTCTCCCTGTCACTGTAGGTCCACATCTGATTAGTGTCTATTAAAGATCAGAGGGGTGAGGAGGAAGTGCCCTGCTGCTCTGTGTGCTGAGTGCTGTGTAATCTTTGGATGAGTTTGGGCGCCCTGCTGGCACATCACAGTACCTTATTACTCTGTTACTAAGTATATTAGAGCACCCTTGGAGCAGGCTGATTTTGAAGAGGAGGAACATTAGTTATCTACGGTTAAAAGACATTATTTTATGTACTAATAATTGCTTTTGCAATAGATATGACATTTCCCACGCTGTGGTGGTAAATGATTATTTTAATAAAATTTTGTGACATTTTAATGTTGGGTTACGATATGTTTTGTGAATAAATACCCAAGATCCCAAATCTTTAAACAGACAAAGTATTAATTGTTTTTTTTTCCATTTCAGCATACTCATGCCAGAGGCCGACATGAGTTACAAAGAGGCTTTTTTCCGATGAATGTTTTTGTCAGTACTGTTTGTCAAGATTAATCCCAACTTTAGAAAAACATAAACTTAACCTAATCATGTATAATCCATGTAAGTAAAACAGTTTCATTTGTTGGATTTCTTATAGTATGAAGAGTTTACAGTCGGATAAGTGGTACTAAATCTTTTGTGTTGTGATTTTTCAAAAAGTCACAAGGCAAAGTTAAAATATTGTATATAGAACAGTTCATATTTCTCTTCTAAAAATGTGCAGAGTTGAATGAAGGCTCTCATTGTTCCTGGTCTGGCTGAGTAGAGTTAAATGTGTCTAGAAAATACACATGATTTAGTTGAAATTAAATTATATTAATAGGTTATGATCAGTGACACCAGAGCATTTTATCTCACAGTGTACATTTGAAATGAGTTTTTATTGTTCACTCATTTTAGAGAACAGTGTTTCTTTTTATCATATTACACTGTTACAGACATAACAATATATCACGCTGTTATTGCAGAGAAACAGTTTTAATGTAGCCTTTAAGGAAGCTTATGCCACTCGAGTAAGTCTCCCTAATGCCATTTAACCCTGTGTTTCCCCTTCTCTTGTGCTTGGTCTCATTAGGTCAGGATTAACAAGGATTAATGTAGCCATGGGCCACTTGGTCTTTAACACTCATATCTCAAAGAGATGCTCCATAATTTCATTTTGAATGTCTCAAATTACTTGAAACAGGGCAGGGGTTTCTGGGCCTTGGCAATGATTCAAAAAAAATAACTTGTGGATGACTCTGATAGGGGTGTACTTTTCACTTGTGCCTTTGCAGAAGCCATGTTTATTTATTGTCCTAAGAGGCAGGAGATTAAAGCTGCTGTGTATAGTGTAATTGGTCATTCTAAGTTATTTACACATCATCTTGACTCCACGGTTTATCCTCACCCGTTTTTTTCTGACAAAAACATATTTTGACCAGAATACTTTTGGGATGAAGGGTGTTATGTTGTCTTCACAGCCACTCTTGCTTTTCTTCACTGTTTCTTCTTTACTTTATTTAAGCTTGGGTTTCCAGGAAAGAGGTAGAGGATGAGTAAACACTTGGGCTAACAAGGTGTGCATGAAAGAGTATGTATGTTGTTGTGTGTATGAGACACACATGTTAAACTTAGACGACAAACACATGGGGCACTTGCTTCAAGGGCTTGTGATAATCAAAACATCAAATCCAGAAATTCTGCAGACGTAAACACACACATGCAAGTAGTCTATGTTAGATAGGCTCGATATCCGCTTCTCAGGAAATCTTCGGATGGTGTTGTTGGTCTTGTTTCAGCAGCAGCTGTTGCTGTTTTTGCTTTTGTTTTGGGTGAGATCTGTGTCTGAAAAGAACTGAGCAACCTCCACAAAATGTCTGTGATTGATCACTGTATACTGCTATCATATTCTGTCACCTTATTCACTTGGCAAAAATCAAAACATTTTGCTTTCAAAACTTATAAATGGAGAGCAGTGTCGGGAAGTAAATTGGCATCTTTTTGGTTTATTTGTGCGCCTTGTAACTCTACCTAACAACCACCAGGCCACAAGACAACAGGGGAGTGATTTCAGTTACACATTTGAAGTCAAGCAGCAGTATAACACCGCCTGCCAAAATGACACTCAAGTGAGCTGTAATGACTACTTGTTTTTACTACCTCTCGCTCCATCCTTCTTCTAAGCAGCAGGCAAACGCAGCATCATAAGCTAGCGGCACACCGAAGTCTGTTCGCTCTGAGAACTTAAGGAGTTTTGAAAGTTAAAAGAGGGCTTTTCTTCTCCCTGATCCTGTTGTGATGTTTCCCTGGCTGCCTTTTGTGTTGCCGTGCTCTAGACAATGCTATTATGTTAGAGGTAAAGTAATATGACTGTGACAGGCTTCAGTATCCATTTGAGAAGTGCGTTTGGAAGACAGCCTCGTGTAGTGCTACGCCTCCCTTTAAGAAATGCACTTCTCCCTTATGCACACTTTCAAGAATCTTGTTAAACACAAAAGGAGCAGCACCTGCTTCTGTGGGACAGACTTGGGGGGGAAACAGAAATGATAAAATAACTCTCAAAAAATATATTATAAATGTGCTTGCCAGGTATATGAATGTCAAGATGAATTTGGTGCAAAGCTTGAAACTGCACCGTAAAAAGCTTAAAGGCTGACCTTGAAAAGTCTACCGTCAGAATCGCGTTAGTAGACCTGCTTCTCGCCTGTCAAGGTATGGCAGAATCACAACATTGTTTATTCACTTTGATTTGTAAGGGATGCATGCAAGAGTATTGACAAAAGATCTCTCCTTGCTGCAGCCGCTGCTTGTGTATCTTTTCTGTGTTTCCATCTCGACTTCATAGTTCCTGTTGGCACATGTTCCACAGCCGTGCCCGTACGTGAGTCCTTATTGATGTCTCACCCTAATTATGTACCTCTGCTTGTGGCACTTAGGGAAACACTGATGAAATGTTTTATTTTAAGGGTCAGTGCCGCCCATTTGAATTAGCACTGACATATTCTAAGGCGTTTGTCATGCATGTCACACACACTGTTCCCTCCTCCAACCCTGCCTCCCCAATGTGTTCTCCATCTGGGGGTGGGGGTCTTGGGCTGGTGAAGTAGGGGTTGCTGGGGGGGGGGGGGGGTGCTGTCCATACGGGGCCTGCAGTCCTCTCAGTGTGGCACATCAAACTCTATAAAGGGAATCATTTATGTGCCACTCCCTATTACTGAACAGCATGGAGACAGCTAATGAGGGCCAAGGCAAAAGGAATATATCCACCACTTTGCTGTTAGACAGACACTGGCAGGGAAAGAAAACCAGAAGTCTTCAGGGAAAACATTGTTTTCAAGAAAAAAAGGGAAGAACAAAAGGAGTGAGTGAGTGCATGTGTGTGTGTGTGTGTGTGTGTGTGTGTGTGTGTGTGTGTGTGTGTGTGTGTGTGTGTGTGTGTGTGTGTGTGTGTGTGTGTGTGTGTGTGTGTGTGTGTGTGTGTGTGTGTGTTTCACACCCAGCTCATCTCTCAGCTTATTTATTTATTCACCCGTAAGCATTGTACTTAAGCTATTGTAACAGCTTGAGGTGAAGATTCTTCTAAACATACACTGTTTTACGCACGCAATGTGCACGTTTCTTCTTTTTTTTCTTTTCTCTCCCCACTGGTAAATTTATGAATGCGATGATGATGGAAGTGAATATGTGTGTGTTAAAGTGTAAATAAATACATACAAGCTATGCGTGTGCTAATGGACACCTAAGTAGAGCCCCGCGTGTTTGGAGTGCACGTGTATACATGCACATTTACCTATACGTGTGTCTGACACACACACAAAGAGGTCCAGTGGTGCTGATAAAAAGGTAGCTGTGACATTTCCAATTTGCCATGCACCAGCCCACTCCATTTTCTTCCCTGCTGCCTCTTACATGGTAGAGTAAGCCTCTAGGATTGACAATAATTACAGCCTGCATAAAATGAAGAGGGTAATATGAACACAGCTTTGCCATAATTGCCTTTTCATTATTTGCTAACAGTGAGCTATTCAGTCATAAGAAAGAGATTGCATAGTAATTGGCTGACAATGGGAGGCTGAGGCTCTGTTCAGAGGCTGTGGTAATTTTTGTGTTGCTGTGAAGGTTTTTTGAGGGGCTTTTTTTATTTAAAATCTGAAGCATTCAACTGTAATTTAAAACTACAATTTCCAGCATGAATGAAAATCTGGGTATTAACATGAGCTCCTATTTAGAGTGGAACATCCTATTAGCAGTATTAGCACTATTTGGTAACTTTCCATATGGGCCGCCTCTCAGCCCAAATGGGATTTGAAACAGCTTTGTTTCTTTCTCAGTCAGTCTCACACATCAACAACACAAGGTTGTTTACACTGGTGGAAAGTTCCTGTGTAACGGCTGTACGGGCAAGTGTGTTTGTTGTAATTGAGGGTTTGGGAAAAGTTTGACAGTTTGTGACACACAAATGCTTACTCAAACAGAATCGGGCAGCGTTTACTCAGTGCACGCATCACAAAAGTGCTCACAACACACCTATTAAATTATCTCAGTAGTGTTTTCATTTGGGAATGAATATACAGCAATTTGTTAATATGAGGCACATTCTTTTGAGATTTTATTGTGCCAAGCATTTGATAGTGCTTTCAAAAACAATTAATCTCACATTATGACATCACCATGTGTGTGTGTGTGTGTGTGTGTGTGTGTGTGTGTGTGTGTGTGTGTGTGTGTGTGTGTGTGTGTGTGTGTGTGTGTGTGTGTGTGTGTGTGTGTGTGTGTGGTGAGAGAGAGAAAAAAAAACTTCACACTGATCCTTGATAAGGCCCTCATCACATCACATTGTTTGTGTCCTTTTACACTGATTATATTTCTGGCTCTAACTGGCACACACACACACATACACACACACTCAGCATACTATTCAGTGCACTTTAAAGTTTATGCATATAAACACACATACTGTATGTATTTACTGTAAAATATATATATATATATATATATATATATATATATATATATATATATATATATATATATATATATGAAAATGTATTTCTTTGCTAGAAATGTCAGGAGTGACATAATTCTATTGAGAACAGAAAGTAATTCATTTGACTCCTTATAAAAAGCTAAACAATGAGCTGCAACACACATTGAACTGTTATTGTCAGTAATTATTAGAATGTGCACAAAAGGACATTTGCAAGTGGTCACATGTGCAAAGCATCGATGATTTAATACATTCCAGTTCATGACAGTGATACAATTATTAAACGTTTCATTTTTAAATTCCCAGAACCTCACATTTATTGCAAGGCAAATTCAAATATGTTATTATTAAACTAATGCAGTCCGTACTTGGGACTGACAAGGAAATTATCAGGCTTTTGGCACATTGTTACTAAACATGCACGATGAAAATTCATGGAGAGAATGTATAGATTGTGAAAAAGACGGGTTTTTTTGGTTTTGGATCTGAAAGACCAAAATTCGTGTGAATTTATTTGATGTTGATACATGTTGTGCCAGGCTATTCTTTCTTTGGAACCTAGTTGGCACAAGATGACTTGGAAGTCTTCTCCCTCTCCTCTTTATAGATGCCTCTTCTCACTCAGCCCTTATTCTTCACTGTAACTAACAAACCCTCCAGTCAATCAATATTTATCTTATACAGTGTGCTGCTCCTCAGTAGCCATAATCGTTTAGCTCAAGTGCTTGCATGAGTGAGAAATAAATTACATTTACAGTGCTATCATTGAGGGCCTGATGTTTCCCAGGCATTAGTGGATATTTAGAGATGGCCAAACGCAGTAAGACATTAAAGAGCAAGGCTGAAGGAGATTGATTAGATGAGCAAACAACGGGCCAAGCAGATGTAGAGCGTAAGTGGAGGTTAATATGATTGCTGAACTGAAGAATTATCCATCCTAGTCACTTATATTGACTTAAGTTTTTATTTTAGGTTAAAAATAAATTATGTTATTCAGTCAGGGCCACCTTCTTTTTTTAAATGTATTATTATTCACTTAATTCTTTTTCTACACAGTTTAGTTATACAAAAAATAAAATAAAATTAAAGATTTGCTCGTTTAAATGTTTTTGGTAAGGATTGTTTTAATACATGCTCAAAACCAGTTAAGATTATTTAGTTGGTAAATTATTTTGTATATTATTTAAATATCAAAATTAGCATTTGCAGTCTATGTATTTCAAACATAAATATTCATCTAGAGCTGTGATATTTCCTTGAGACTGTAATGCCATTTAATTTCCATGTCCAACCCCTTCACATCTTTGGTAATCTGTGCTTAATTACTCTCTTCCTCGTGACCACCGTGCACCAGCCAGTCAGGTGCTCTCTGTATTTGAGGTGTAAGGTGTTGTCATAATTATCTAATACAACAGGGTTGCTGCTCTTATTAGTAATTAGCTCCTACAAAAACCGATGGTATGGGTTCCTACGCTCATCCCTTTTAATGTTTAAACATTTGCTTTGTGCTTGAAGGATTTGTTTGTATATATCTTGTGTGTGATGAGCGCTTTTCAAGTAATTGGCTCCTAGGGGACAACACTTTCTAACAGTTAAAGAATAATTACAGCCCTATGAAATGTTAAACTGCCCCGACTGTCTTTTCGCAAGGGCTTAATTGCGTGCAACAAGTAAGGCAGGCTTTTCATTTTGTTCCATCACAGAAACGGACTGATCTCTCATGGAAACACACAGAAATTTTGTCGAGTCGTAAATAGCTTCTCATATGGTAATTTTGTAGGACACCAAAGCAGTTTGAAAGGCACAGCTTTCATTGAAAGCGATGCCGGTAGCTTTTTTTTTTTTTTTTTTTTCATGTTTTGGAAAGGAGAAGCGAGGGCCTGGTGTCTGTGTTTTTATGCTCTAATGGACTTTTGCATATATTCATTATAAGAGAATCCTTAAAGAAGGGAAGACAGCACAAAATGCCTAAATTTACTGGGCTTTCAGTGCCTGTGGATACACGGTTGAAAGGGTTTGTTTATTTTTGTGCATTGTTGATACTGAGAAAATATAAATTCATACTGTACCCTATTAATGTTATATGAGTAAAGCCAAAGTTTTATGACTGATGTTCTAAATAAATGCCTATCTTTTTAAAGATGAACCAGAATGGAATATCAATACTGCATAATTTACATTTATACATACTGTAAATGATAAAAAAATGAACAGTTCCATGCATGCCCACTATTTCTTTCCCCAAAATTTATTTTCAATGTGCGATAAACAAAAGGTAACCTACCTGACAAATGTATTTCTTATTTAACACGTTCTTCTTCTTCTTCTTCTTCTCCTTTCGGCTTTTTCCTGTGAGAAGATGATGTCTTCTGCATCCTCTTCTCCCACACCAACTACCTTCATGTCCTGTTTCACTACATCCATAAACGTCCTCTTTAGTCTTCCTCTAGGCCTCTATTGGCCTCCATTCCTCTTCCTCCATTGTATTTCTTATTTAACACATTATCTCTGAAATGGTGAAAGTAGTGGGAAAAAGGATTATTTGGACTAACAATATTACTTTGTTATCAATATGTGGATATTCAAAAACACATGATGAATGATGGGGTCTTTCTATGCCCCAAGGTTGTAATAGGTCAGCCCATAGGTGACATTTTCACACTTGCATAAAGTGGAGATTATTCAGATAAGCTGTCACTTCATAGCAACAATGAATATGAATTAAGCCATATATTTTCATATAGTGTATTTAAGGTTGTGCATTTGTTACATTCCATATGAAAGTGCTGCTGTGCCCTGAACCTGCTGTTCTGACTTGGATACAAGCTTAGCATCAGTTAACCGTCAAAAACATGTCATAAAAACCTCATGGTTTTTTTTTTGTGTGTTTTTTTTTAATCTCAAATATGCATAGATGCAAATCTGTGAGCATGTTGATATGTTGTTACCATGTGTGAACACTTTTCCATGAACCGCTGTCACTTGACATACTGATGACTAAATGTTTGGTGTTCATTCACGATTTCCACATTGTGTACTTGAATAGTTTGCTTTATTGACTTTGATCCAGTAGTTCTCAAGTAAATATCTCATTGATCTGAGGGGAGAGGATGGGTGTAGTGGACTGCATGCCTTGGATTCCTTTGTGAAATATAGACTCTGCATTTATCCTTGCCGGGAAGCAATGGAAGTCCTTCTACAGGCAAGCAGTATCATTTGGGTTGGGCAGGCAGCACCAGACTGTCCCTCCCATATGGTCCTCATCATGCCTCATCCTCCCACTTTCATAGGTACCCTGCTGTTATTTGCTGTGGCTGATGAGTGTTGGATTAGGTTTCCCTTACAGGTATTCATCATCTCCCAGCTGCTAATAACAGTGTGACTAAAGCCATTCCTTTTTCCTTCCCCCAGTTGAATTGCCAGAATAATATAACACATTACATCGGGCTCAGTTTGGTAGTGCTGGCATGCAGTGTGCCCAGTGGGCCCTTTGTAAATAAAATGTTATTACACGCCTGGATATTTCATGCCCTGTGTGTACATAAGGCTCACTGGTGCCATATTTCCACAAAATCATACACAGATGTTAATCAGAGATTAACACACACTCAACATAGGACTCAATCAGCCTCTGAACCGCCATGCTTCCAAACACACTGATTAAGAGAAGACCCTACCATGCAGAACTCTCCTCTAGCTTTTTACTCAAGGATCTTACGTGCTGATTATTATTTTCTTAATTAGCAGAATTATCATACAGTGGAAAAGACAAGAAGACAACCTAGACTGTTTTTTTTTCAGGACTTCATTTTGTATATGTTTCAGTAAATATGCTACTTTGGGGTTGTGTATTTATGACAGAGGAAGGTATATAGCTTTTAACGTTTAACATAATTATGTGTGTCTTGTGTAACCCAGCATATACTTGTGAATCCCATAGCCATGACAAATTTGGAAGCTAAAGCTAACAGCCTATGCCACTAGATTGAGCCCTATGAACCAGACTGGACTGAGAAAAAAACAAACAAAAAAAACACAGCCCATTGCTAAACAAATCCTTCTTTGTTTTGGGGTGTGCTGAGTGATCTACATTGAGACGAGGGGATGGGTAAACACTGCTAGGTCTATAGAGCTACACATTGTAAACACACAGCGCTCATTAACTATAATGAGATGTTATGAGGAACCCTTGAGCTCATTGTGTGACTTCTACAGAAGAACCTGCCTGCTTTTGTTATTTATGCAAAGTAAATCATGGCTGACTGAAAAAAAAAAAATCAGTGCAGTCCTACCCCGTAACCTACTAATCATCAACACTAAGGGAAAATCTTAGAAACACCTTGACCTACTCTAACCTGCCATGCCCTGTTTTGCACAAGATGTTCAACTAATATTTGCCTCTTTTGGCAGGCCTGTATGTTAACACTGTGTCATCATGTGCTACCATGGTCTTCTCAGAGTTAAGACTCAACTGTGGCCGGCGTAGTCTTAAAAACACATTGCTGTGGTGCAGAACATCTCTTCTTTGTACTGTGTACGTTTTTAATGAGGACATTGACCCTTACTGGGTTACCATGACCTTTTTTGTGTTTCACCCCCCATGGAATTCCAACCACTTCTACTCACATACCTAATCCCTTAAAAACTGTAGACTTCACTCTGTGGCTGAGTACTGACAGTGCTGCTGCACTGCCTACCAGAACACATTCCTTCTGTTAAGAATTGAGGCAACAAGTGAAACCAAATGCAGCACACCGAAGGTAGAAGCAAAAAGGGATCCATTGAAACGAGACCAAGCTGGGCAGTCGGAAGCTACTGGTTGAGGATGTTCAGATGACTGGAAACCAGGACTGAGGCTGGCGATGCTGGTGGTGGCTGGGCAGGCAGAAAGGGAAAGCTGCTGGTACGTACAGGAATACTCAAACACAGGGAAAAATAATCAGTAACAGATCCCGAGGAACCACACATCAAGGAAAACATGGCAAAGAGTCTTGTCAATGCCACTATGGTCAATCAAAGATCTGCCAAAGACTGTGAGGAGAGTCGGACTTGATAAACTGAAGAGGCGATGAAATGACGGGCCAGCAGCAGAGGAGATGCAGGTGTACCGGTGACAGGTAGAACAGAAGGAGGCGGGGCAGCCACGCCCACACGCAGGAACCACAGAAAAAGGAGCAACAAAATAAAACAAAACAATGAAAAACAAAATTGATCCAGACACCATTATGGCACCTTCAGGTGTCATTTGAAGCAGCCCACTGCCATTCACTCCTCTGCATTCCTAATTACAAAAGTACCAAAAGTACTATTAGATGCTGGATAAATAACAGGGATGGTAAGAGTACAATATACATGGCTAGCAGAGTTTATTTTACAACAATAAGTGTCTTCACCTTGGCTGTTAATTGCCCCCCGTTCAGGTCCCAGGCTCCCGGTTCTTGGAAGCGTCTCCTGCTTTTTCTTCCTTTTTTGTCTCCCCGCTGATTGGGAGCTATCTGAATTGGGTGACAGTTGGCTGAGATTTCTCAGCCACATGCAGCCTGACACCCCTAATTAGATGCTCCTATATGGCGGTTTACATTAGACAAACATTTGCACAGGCCATGGGAGATGCCAGCTTTTGTTTGGAGACACACACACACACACACACACACACACACACACACACACACACACACACACACACACACACACACACACACAATCTCACTGGAGAAATGGCCGAGTTTGCTCATTTGTGCTTGTTTCCAGACATTGTGTATGATGTGTCTGTCTGAAGCATTGCATGGATTTGGATAACTACACAGATAATGAATTTTAAATCCTATCCCAGAGATGGCACATTGGTGAGAAACCCTTAAAGTTAATTTTCTTCTCGAAAATCATTAACATATTCGTGGTTATTGGCATAAGGCCTGTTGAGAAGCTTCACTGTTTGTATTTGTTCTGTGCCTACAGCTTGTCGGCAGCAGAGAGTGGAGTCTCAGCTACTGTCTGCCCTTTCTCTCTAGCTGTAGAGATGTTCACTTGATAAGTGTCCTTCAACGATATGCTTAACACCCCATCCAGACATATTTCCATCAGGCCTGCCTTTTAATTTTCTAAATAAAAGCCACCCCTTCACACCCCTTCCACTTATCAGTTCCACAATCATTGGCCTTTTCAAAAGCCAGCAAACCAGGTTTCAAATGGCCTGTTCAGTCTGCGACAAGATGTAGCTCATTTCCCTCACAGACCCACAGCAAGGTCACAAATCTTTTAGATCCAGTCTGTAGGAAGAAAGAGAGGAGGGGAAGGGGAGGCAGTCACAGAAAAAACGGCCTTGTCCTCTGCCTGGAGGTCATTCCAAAAGCCAGTCATCATATTCAGCTGGATAAGGGAATTGGGGAGATAAGTGTGTGTGTGCTCTTGTGTGTGTCCACCTGTGTGTATGTCTATGTACGTATACATGCTATATAATATAATTCCAAACATCTCCGTGTGTGTATGTATGCTTAAGTTTGTTATATTTATCCACTTGAGTCCACACATATGTGGACATACATTTCAGTGTGTATGTGTGTTTGCGTGTTTTCATATGTGCGTGTGTATCTATATGTGTGTGTGTGTGTGTGTGTGTGTGTGTGTGTGTGTGTGTGTGTGTGTGTGTGTGTGTGTGTGTGTGTGTGTGTGTGTGTGTGTGTGTGTGTGTTTGCATGTGTGTGTGTGTCTGTGCTATAGACCTGTGCTACAGAGAGGTACGACATCATTACCATATCCCCCCGTTGGCTATTCTGTGGGATTTTCTGTAATAAGAGGGCCTTTGTACTTTTGTCTGTCCTCTTGTGTGGCTGCTGGGCTTGTCAGCCTGATAGTTTAATCAGCCAACCTGTCATAACCAGTGCTGGAGTGGGACTTTGCCCTGTAAATGCAGATTTATATCTAAGTTACATCACTGAATTACATTTTCTGTCTAAATAGCAGAGAAACTGGTTGAGGGATGTAATAAAGCTAATCTACATACAGCCCTGGGTGGACAATCACATCTAATAAGTGGGACTCATACCCTTATTAGCTGGGAAGTGGCGGTGGGGGAGAGCACATAGGACAATTGAAGGAGTCAGCTGCACTTGCTAATTATCTCTTTGCAGTTCCGATGTCTGTTTGTGTTTGTGTGAGTACCGTTGTGACATGTGAGTGTGGACTGAGATTCCAGTGCCAATGAAACCAGTCTGTTTGCTCTGCAGAAGCCTTGCACGTTTGTTCAGTTACCTTGAATCCAGTGGCGGGCCGTGCATTTCACACCTAGGCCTTCAGTGTTCTTCTTCGTCAAACACATGAATACAGTGGTACCTCTACTTACGAATGTCTCTACTTGTGAAATTTTCTACGTACAAAATTTCTCAGCAGGAAAATATTGCCTCTAGTTACGAAAGAAATTTCGACTTACTTAAGGTAAAAATACAATATGGGCTGATACTCTCAGCTCCCACAGGTTCCTGAACTCAACATTCTCATTGATGCTCTGCCATTGGCTATTATTTAGTATCTTCCTGGCATCCCATTGGCTAAGAGGGACCTCTTTGTGGAGCTAGATCGGTGTTTATGCAGCATCATAGTTATTCGGCTCTTGACCCGTGAGGAGTTCTGATAGTTTTGCGCAAATATACTGTATTAACTTTTTGAGTATTCGCTATGGACCCCAAGAAAGTGACGGAGAAAAGAGGAAAAGAAAAGAAGGAGAAAAGAGTTTTTTTGTCCGTACAAACAAAGAAAGAGAAAATAGAAAAGCGTGAAAAAGGGATGCGTTTGGTTGATCTCGCCAAAGAATATGGCCGTAATGCATCTGTAATCACCACGTTATTAAAACAGAAGTAAGTTTAAGGAGTTTAAGGCATCGCGTGGGTGGTTGGAGAAGTTCAAAAGGAGGACTGGAATTCACTCTGTTGTTCGGCATCGTGAGATAGGAGCGCATGAACCAAAGAGGGCAAAAAGCAATGGGGACAGCTGTTAAAAGGTAAATGACCATCATTTTTATTCTTTATTCTTTGTTTTTTACGTGATGCACAACTCTCATTTATTGTGTAATAATCTAATTGTAACATGTATTTGTTACATGTTTTGATGCATTTTTATGCTTTATAATACATTTATGTCTGAATTTTTGAGGGTTTAGAACGGATTAAGGCATTTGCATGGAAAACGCATTTCTAATTACTTAATTTTCTACTTACTTATTTTCTTCCGGAACAAATTAATTCCGTAAGTAGAGGTACCACTGTACATATCATAATACTGTAAGTGGCACACACCGCTGCTGCCAATGTAGCGTTCGAGGAGTGAGGTGTTTATAACTTCTCTCAGATGGGACAAAACTGGCACTTTTGGAGAGGCATCCGCTCCTTGTTACTTGAACAGAAGAGCCCCACGGCCACACTTTTTATAGACGTCACACAAGTACGTCACAGAACAAAACTGGCTGTTCCGTTTACACACTTAAATGACCATCATTTATGACACAACAACTGGAGAGACAAAATACAGAAATACACTAACACACTGCTAGATGATGCATCACCTCAATACTGTATGGCGGGCTTTTTTCCTGCAGTTACTGAGATATAATGAAACACGTCTCTGTGTATTTCCACTACAATCACACAGCTGCGATAATGTGGCACATTATTTACACAATTTGCAGAAGAGTAAGATTTTTTTTTTTCATTTTTAGTATTTGTCATTTTATTTTGTTACAATTGATTTAATATGAACAAAATAGAATTTATAAACATTAAATATGAAAAATTAAATAAAATGCCTGTACTCACCAAAACAGCTGTTCAAACGTTGTTTTTTTAAAAAAACACAAAATCCAGTTTCCTTTTTTTTCTCAAAAACACTTTGTTAGCTAGAACAGGTAAGCTAGTTCAGAAATCGGATAACCTTGTCTCACAAGAGCTAGCTTCTCTTGAAATATGTGTCTGCATAGTATCTGCACAGCACCCCCTTCTCAGAGTGAGTATCCAATCACAGGACGTGTACATGTCAGGTTGTCAGGCCAGCTAGAAGGCCTTAGAATCGCCAGCTTGTGATCTGATTGGCAGTCGCATCTGTCTTTCAACTATATATGCCTGTTCACTCATAGTGCAGGGATGCCTGCGTTGTTGATCCTGAAGGCTTTGGACAGATTTCATTCAACCTGGCAACACAAGTTAGCTGAATTCTGATTGGATAAAACTTCTCTAACCTAAAAATAGAGCGCTGACCCAGTATTGGCCCATATTATATCCCAAAGTATATGTACATATTTAAGGAAAATGCATCAAAATATAATTAACTGCTATCATAAGTTATCATGATTTCTGATTATGTTAGGCCAACAGAGAAGGCCTTGCCAGCCCTGACTGTCCACTACTGCTTGAATCAATCACTGTATGTCAATTGCAACCTACTGGAAGTCACATGGATTCAATTTTGAAGATGCACTTTTCATCCAATTGCAGTAGCGTGTCCTTACACGATCTTTCTCGTACAATTTGTTATATTGTGTTGTAGTGGATGTTTTTACTCTAAAACCTCCAAGGATAGAAAATTTCTATGTGTGGTCCCAGTAGTGATGTACTTGAACTACATATATGTCAGCACGCTACTCTG
The DNA here is from genome assembly GCF_040054535.1 of Antennarius striatus. Classification (NCBI taxonomy): domain Eukaryota; kingdom Metazoa; phylum Chordata; class Actinopteri; order Lophiiformes; family Antennariidae; genus Antennarius; species Antennarius striatus. The sequence continues at coordinate 27,083,536 of NC_090776.1, read as the reverse complement.
TGCTTGGCAAAACTAACTTTGCTTTTTCATGTCAAGCCATTCTTGGTTTCCACTTCCTTTCCCTTTCCTCTGCTCAATACTCTGTCAGGTCAGGAAGACAGAAAAAAAGGAGGAGGAGAAAACAGGAAGACTGTCTTTTTGTCCAAACCCACTGTGGTTTGGCTGAATTATAGGAGTACATGTCTAATAACTAGTCTAGAGATGGAGTCAGTTGCAGCAAACCGTTTGTGTTTAGAGAGAGAGAAAATGTCAGAAGTGTGAGCATTAAGACTGCCAACATCCTCTCCGTTCCTCTAGGTGGAGCCGCTGAGAGGAGCATGCCTCTTCCGATGCCCTTTTTCTGCCTCATCTCATCTACTGATAGCAGCTCACTCGCATCACAATACACAAGACAAAATATGTTGGCACAGATAATACTTTCCACTTGTCTTATGAAGGCTTAAAAGCTGCATGTTATCTACCCCAAGAATAAGTTCCACAATGAAATAATTATTTTCCTTAATACCCATTTCTGCTAATATAGTCAAAATCGTCATCAAAATGAATCTTCTCTGTGTAGCAATCAGATGCTTCATCTACTTGGATTTGATTTAGATTTGATATTGCACCTGGTTTTCTTAAACACAAACAAACCAAGAGCTCATGTTAGATTAATGAAAGTGAATGAATGAATAATATGAAGTTAGTGAAAGCTTAGCTGTTTGTGACTTTTCCACCATACATATTACCATGTCACATGTTATAGTTGACTTTGTAATTGCCAGAAAATAATTTCAAACATAATCTTTATTTTTTTGCAGAAAAAAAAACGCCTTTTAATCACTCCTGAATTCTAGCCCTCATCAATTACTGATTTCTGTAGTACATGCTAATATTTCCTCTTAAACTGAAAGCCTCCCCTTTGTCACCTTCAGACAAGAGGAAGAAAGCAGGAGCTGAAAACTACAGGTTATGTCACAAAGCACAGCCCTGGGTAGAGCATTAGTTCAAAATGACATGTTTGGGTGAAATTCACCAAGACATTATCATCACCTTCCCTAAGTGTGCAATCTTTGGGCTCTTGTGTGTATCACTTTGTGGCACTGACTGTTGTTAGCCAAGCGGTTAACTGAACGTTGTTTTACCCTGATTGAACTGTCTGTGTAGCAAAGAGCAGAAAGGCCGCACAGCTAGCCTATTTAGACTGGAGGCTGAGCCTGTCTCGCTGTCGCTGCACGCCATAGTATTACCTCCCTAACTGGAGATTCCTGTTTCACCAGAGAGCTATCACATTTCATAACATGGAAAAATAACACTTTAGCAGGGGGTCAGGTGGGGAAATGGCACCTCTAAATGAGGGTTAAGGCCATATCATTGTCTTCTCTGGTGGAGCCACCCCCGCCTTCAATAATTCTGCTGACCTTCGATGCCATGCAGCTGGTTCGACATGGAAGGGTGAGCTGCTGGGGAGACGATCCTTTTCACGCAGCCCGTTCCCTTCAAAATGGCTTTTTCTTTTCCCAGACAATCATCTGATAGTGAGGCTGAATGAAATCACAGATTACATAAGAAAGGTCCTCTTTCTCCTGCCGATAAGAGCTGTACCTGAAGTGACTGCTCTTACTGCTCTCCTCTCATCTTCGTCTCCCTCATCTTCCTTCCACTATAAGCTTATCTGTGCTTTTCGCCTGTCCTTGTTCTGGTGCTTTTTCTCTCTTTTGCTCCTCTCCTTTAAAGCCTGAGCTCTTTATTTAAATTATGTCAATCGCGGTATGCAGAGCAGATTAATATGTAAATGTCTATTTTTTTTTTTAATTATTAAGGATTAACTGTATTGTGGTATAATACTTGAGTGAAGTGGTGAATTGTGGTCAGTCTGTTGTCATTTCTCAGGTAAGTAATGTTCCAAATTTCCTCTAACTTTCAACTTAATGTTTCCACTTTTACCTTCTCTTTCTGCAATATAGGGACGTCATCACGGGATATATTTTCCCTCTGTGGCACATGTGGAATTGAACAAAGTATTAAATAAAGAATTATATCCATTATACATTTGAGGATGAAAAATAATACTTTATTTCCCTTGTGTACATGCACTATATATGAGAAGAGAGAACAGTTCTATTGATCCTGGGTTTCATTAGGTGAAAATGCCTCCCTCAGTGCATAACAGCAACTTTTCAAGCCCATTGGAGTTTAGGCAAACCTTTAAGAGGGACACTCTGAAAATATATTCCGCCACCTGAGATATTCTTCAAACAAGGCTGGAGGAATGTAAATGAAGTGCTGTCTGTGATGGAGGGATTGTAATGGATTCAGAGGCATCCACAACAATGAGGAGAGCTCGACAGACCTTAATCAAACACATGCACTCACTGTCACGCTTCCATATACTTATGCATGTACACACACAAGTGTAATAAGTGTGTGTGTGTGTGCAGGGGTGGTGGGGGGGGGGGCGTAGATGCCTCATCAAAACTCATTTCGATCTGCTCTCATTTTGATCTGCAAAATGATGAGAGAGGAGCGCCACACCGTGGAGTGGAGGGACATTATGAAATGAGGGAATAATTTGACAATGGTGTAAATCAAACAATCTCATTATTGTAAGAGCACATCAAATGCTGTGCACAAAGCACTGTTATTTGCCTCAGAGGCAGTACTGAAATGTAAGTTCAAAATGCTGCTTTCAGTCTGACAGCAGAGACGCAGATGGGGCTGGAGGCTTGACACTCAGTTTAAATCAGTATTCAGCAATTAAGCTTGAACATAGACCTGATGGTTCCCATCATGTCCTGAGGATCTACTCAGAAAATTAAATACTTTTGTGCTACGAGGCAAAGAAATGAGGGCATCACAAAATCCATAAGGAACAGAAATAGATCATCCAAATCTTTTTTTTTTTTAAATATTGTCTTGTTTAAAATTAATGTTTAAAAATTAAAATGAAAAATTACAATAGATTAGCATAGATTAAAATGCATCAGCACAATGCTTATGCAACTGAGGGCTGTTTGGTCACAGACTAGTGAATTATGGATAGGAAAAAACAACATTTTGGGTACAACCAAAAGTATAGAAACATTTTAACAATGGTGTTTGTGGTTGGGGGTGGGTGAGCACACGCTGTTGCAGTTTTCCTTGTTGTGATTAATCGGATATATTTACATCACAATCTTGAAAGACTTATTTATGCACGACTTTCTGGTATCTAGTATTTGCAAGATAAGTGGAGGAAACCAGGTCTTGTCAATGGCTGCAGTTATCTTGGGAAGAAGTGAGAGGCAGATTGCATTTCAATCCACATGTATTATCTTTGACGCTTTGAGGTATTTTGTATAAAGGCAACTTAGCTACTTAAGAGTACTTTCAATGTTCATCTGGGGATGCACTTCAGAAAGTTTTCTGGAAACAAACATCTGCATAGATTAAAAAATTAAAAGATTTCTGGGGAGAAGTGACCTGAATATATAATCTACAAACAATACCTCAACAATTTAATTTATTTACTCACAACACAAGAATCTGATTGGCTCCTATGAATACAAATTGTAAAGTAAACTACTTTATACAGCAATGGCAGCTGCTCAAAGTGAATCCTGTCCCACATAGCTTAAAGGTTCACTTTTCCTCTCTCTTTGTGTAAGAAAATGTCTAAATCAGGCGTTGTTATCTTAAGTAGCTCTTCCTGATTACAGAATGAGTTTGCGGAACTCTTTCCAACTTATTTAGTTTGATTTGTTTATCTCACAGAAAAGGGGGTAATTTTTTTCCGATAAGTATTCCCCTGTTGAAATCCTCTTTAATTCATTGGTTATAAAGCACAAAGGAATGCAGAAGGCTCTAATGCCGGGACAAACCCAGGCGACGGCAGAGTGCACATTCAAGACAATCCCAGTGCTACCTGTGCCATGAAGATTAGACAATTGTGTGGAAGGAATGTAATCGTCTGCGTGCCAAGCGCCCGACTATGCACTGTAAAATTCACCAGTAAGGTGCTTAAGATATGCAGTTTTGTCCTAGGATTTATTGATACTGTTACAGGAAAAATGGTGACCTGGTATCTTGGATATAGTCTTTAGCGGAGTTCCGTTGTGTTTTTTACACTCACATATATTTTTACTCCTCCTCAGCAATGTTTGGGGATGGTATCATATTCGGAAAAGGACTGACACTGCTCACTGATTTAAGTTTATCTGTATTCTACAGAGATCAGGAGCCTCAGCTCAGTCCTTTGCAAGTTGAGTGCTGCTGGCAGAGGAAGTGCAGTTCTCAGGGAACCATGAACATCCCTCGGCACCCCACCCTCCCCTGTATAAAAAGTATTTAGTCCCTAGTCCCTCAAACTGCTCAAGCTCATCTGACTGCCGCCACCAGCAGTATTACATATTGTCAGAATCCATATAAACTTATAGAAAATCTAGTTAAAAGACTTCAGACCCAGTACATAAAAACAAAATGTGTTTAAATTAATGCCTTTGGAGACTATGAAAAAGCATTATTATAATTTAACAGTAGTCATATATCTCAAGTGGACTTCATTAAAAAAGACAAACAACCATGTGAAAGGAGCCTGGAACCTCAGAGCTATCTGCAGACCATTGAACTTGGACACAGTGGCCCCTGAGGCTGCTGGGACTGGTGAAAGCAATAAACAAATGAGGAGAATGGAAGTGGAGTGGCAGGCTGTTGTGTATCAGAGCTCTGCTGTGTCGGCACTCTGATTTTGTTTGTGCTATTACATAATTAAATTTAGACTTGGATCATGCTTTTTAAGAGATTATATGAGCATATGTTGCTTGAACAAGGGCCAGCCTGTGAAATGGGCCTCCTTTCATGAGCACTCTATTAGGTTTGGAGAGTTTATTGAAAATCAGAATTAGTTAGCTGCAAACAGTTAATGAATTTATGATATGATCCTGGTTCATATGATGTTCATGTGCTATGAGTTAAGTGGATGTCAGAGTAAAGCAGAAAGACTTCATATAAACAGAGATTGTAAATTAAGGTTTCAGCTTTTGTCCTGTTAAGAAATGTATATAATACAACTTCACATAAACTACAATGTGTATGAAATCTGATTTTGTGCCAGAACACTTTCTAATGCATGAAGTAGGGATATCAATACGGGAAATAGAAGGTTGTTAAATGAAAATTCAGAAAAAAACTAAATAGTCATGAATCATACACGTATATACTGTACAAATTAAAAGGTTATTGTACTGACTTACTAGTTTGTATTATTATGTGTTTTTTAGGTGATTTTTTCACAACTTAACCCATTCTTGACATTTTGCGTCTTTCTGTCAGTTCATTTTGGACATCGCCTGTCCATCATCCCTCATTCACCTCTCTTTCTCACTCTTCATTTTGTGCATTCATCAGGATGGGAATGTACTAGCCTGTTGGTTTTGCTTAAAGAGACACACACATCAGCGTGCTCTCTTTTTGCATCTGTCATTTTCCCTCCATTTGAAACATTGCCCCTGTCACTGTTCTGGCTGAATATATCACTCTCCCTCTGTCTCCGTATTCTTGCCTGGCCCTGCTGTCAGTGCTACCATGCAGCCATACAGGTCCATAAAGATTTAAGCGGTTATTCCAGTCATTATTGGCTGTTAAATCCGGTGATGGTCGTAAAGGCCCTGCCTGTTCCCCATGTCTCAGAGGTCAGCTGATGGCCTGCTTTATGAGCTTGCAGTGTCATGCATCACTGCTGTGCCACCATTTAATTCGCAGCCCCTCCCCATCCACACTTCATCCCAGAGACGGGATGGATGGATAGTCGGGCCGCAGACCATGTATTTGTTCCTGTCTGCTGGGATAACTTCAGCAGTCAAAAAATCCCCCATAGTCTCACATCAACAGCCAGGAGGCCTTTTGTGATTTGTGGCTTCAGATTATATTAAATGACTAGATGTGCACGGCCCACGATGTGAAAGCAACCATCATTCTGCAAATGGCAAGAGCAATTCAGCAAATTTATGGCACATTTCGAGAAATTGTCATTTTTTACAATCCCATAAGCACGAGGGTGAGTTACTCGCACTCGTAAGTTCTGTCATTTCCCCACACCGTTTGTAAGAGCGAAATTCCCCAGATTATCATTGAGTCTCAAAAAGTGAATGATATCAATTTTATTTGACTTGTTTAAAGGCCTTTGCCTCATAATAAGCATTGTTATATGAGGCTACTGCTCTAAACCGCTGTGCCACATCAGTTATGACTCAAGGAGAGGAGAGGACAACTTCTATCATTATCACTGGTTTTATTGAACATCCATTCATCACAATGACACATTATTCTCTTTAAAAACAATAAAAGTTTTCAAATGGAATAAAGGTGGTCAGAGTCAGAGAGAAAACGAAACATCCATTTTATTTTTTATTTGAGAAACCCATTTACTCGTGTGAACCTCTGTTCTTTTAAAGGAAAGTCACATTAATGGAGCTTCCACCAATGTGGGACATTGTTCTTGCTGAGGCTACCGTGTGTGCTAATAATTCATTGGCCTGCCAATTATTATTTTACCCACAATGGGAGGCAGGAAATAGAAGGGAAGCCAGGAGTGAGAGGAAGTACTCTCTGCTCACTTTATGCCCAAGGACTGCTGCTCTGAAGCCAAAGGCACTTAGATGTTTTCCTCTTTTCTACCCTCTTCTCTCTTAAAGGTCTTTTTTGGAGAGCTGCACACAGGCGTGCTGTCTTTACTGTGAAGTGCAACCCTTTTATTACCAGGCCTCTGGTGACCTCATCCTGCTGAATGAAGTCATTGACTGAGCTGAAGGAAGACAAACCAGCGTTCCGGGGAATTAATCAGGTCTATCAGCGGCAGAGCTGCTGGGCACCAGGCGGCCATGTTGGCTCAGTTGGCTCTGCTGCCCCTGGGAGTGATGCAGGGTAGTTGCCGAGTTGACAACTAGCTGATAGCCCCGCGTCCTTCATATTATGAGCACACCAAAGGCAGGCTTTCCAGATAAAGCATTTAGAGTTGAGGAATGGAGGCTCACCACTGCCGGGATGAGTGAAGAATGACCTCATGCCTAATATACTCTGCCAGAGTTGACATGATAGAGGGGACAGAAAGGGCAATGGGAGGGAAGCAATTTGGATGTTTAGCCACCTGAAACTCAGTTATTCTAAACATATCTTTTCCTCACAGTGAATAAAATAACAATAATAATAATGATCCTACCCCGACCTTCTCCACACTTGTTCCTCTCATGCTGTCATTTGTGTCTCGAATGTGTTCCAGCCTGACTGTTGATGTAATTTGCCTTGTGTGATGGCATGCAGCTCTGTCCAAAAATAAAGAGGGGACCCCATTTAGACATTACCAATTAGAGAGACAATTAGACTGAGCCCAGCCATTCTTGGGCTGTGGACGCTTCCAGTGCTGTTCTGTCTGCCTCGTCTGAGTTTGTGTAGTGTCTGTTTCATAATGTTGATACTCATAGCATGTTTATTATGTGTACTTGTAATTGTTGATGTGTGAGTGCGCAGACTTTGAGCTTGACAATGAGATTCCCTGGGTTCAAGTGTAAGAAGGTCAGGAATAGAAGAAGGGTGCTGTTTCAGGTCTTTATGGACCACGGCAGTGAAAGGCTAGCAAGCCCCTTGTCACAGATGAAGAGCCATTAGCTCACCAGCCAGCGCTTTTGTTATGCTAACAGTTCAGCACTCTATGCAGAAAATGACCCCTTTTTACCCCTTTTCAACAAAATAGTCTTTATTTTATCATTTTATTGCCGTCTTTCTTGTCTGCTAAAGGCAGTCATTTGGAGATATTTGATGGTTTGAGCGTGTTTATGTGTGCCTGGAGAGAGGAGGGGGTGTTTTATGTATGAATTCCTGAGCTGTGTGAAAAGGATTGCTTTCTTTTCTGTTGAATTTAATGAGATGATCAATGACCCTCAAGATTCACATTCACAACAAGGGAGAGAAGAAAAAAAAATAAGGGAGCTGAGTACTCAATAGCTTTTGCTGCAATTGTGTGTCAGCTGTGGTTCCCTTTTGAAAATTTGAATTGTTTTTGAAACATGAAATCCTTCTATTTGATTGCAAAGCCTTGGGTTTCCTGTGATGTAGCTCAGACAGACAGGCAGAAGCAGGTCTAGGATTCTTTTTCAAGTTACTTTTTGTATTAGATGAGACATTGGTCAATGATGAGAACTAAAAACTGATTGGACCGCTGTAGTTGTCATGCATGTTGGGATGCAAGGGTCACTGTAAAGGGGTCATTCCAACAACTGCAAATGGATTTGGATGCTTTAGCATAGTACAATTCTGTCGGACAATTTGCTCTGACTGATTTCAACTAATTGTACTCACCTTCCCCTCGCCATCTCTTTGAACTGTAAAAGTAAGTACAGCAATTGGAGAGGTAGGTTTGAAACAGTACTGACAGATAGGACTGTGTTCTCACTTTGAATTACAGAGCACACAGTTGGATGTCAGAGTGTATTGCTTTGGAGATCATACAATTCTTACAAACTGTATGGTGTAATGTATGTGTTGTACATACAAATTACCCTGCTTTCTATATGACTTACATTATTATGTTGCTCACATTCAGGTCATCGTATAAAGTTAATAAGTAGCAACTCTCTCTCTCTCTCTCTCTCTCTCTCTCTCTCTCTCTCTCTCTATATATATATATATATATATATATATATATATATATATATATATATATATATATATATATATATATATATAGCTGGTGTTGGTAGTGTGATATATCAGTAGGCGCCCATGTGATGTGGGTCACATATCATGACAGAGGAAGGATATTGTCCTCTGGTATGTTTTGCTGTGCCCTGTTCCTTAATTTGCCTATTGTGAGTGTGAAGGGGAGCCAGGGATATGACATCATGCAGCAGGCAGCGTTTGAAGTGCCAGTCCTGAAGGAACCACTTATAGCAATTAGGATATCCTTGAACAAGCGTTTGCGAAACATTGGCTGGTTTTTGGCATTTGCCTCCCGTTCCTGCCTACTAACTAGCAAGGTTTGATCTCCCATAATTATCTACCCACCGGCTCCTCACTCCTGACAGCTCTCTCCCAGGAGAGGGCTGAATGCTGGGGCTACTCACTGATTGCATCAAAGTGTCAGAAATTGCAACATCAAAAATAATAACTGATATTCTGGCGGCAGGCTGCTCTTTGAATATTTCCTTTAAAACGCTCTCTAATTTGTGTCTCGCATGGTGCCAATGTGTGTGTGACTGTGAGGGCTTAAAGCAAATAAAAGCAGGGGAAGTGCATTTATTACTGAACCTCTATTTACATATGGCAGGCTATTCTGTCTGAACTGGCATAAAATAGATGTGCGTTAATTCTGGTGCTGCTTTACACTTTTCCACACTTCTTTCAGGACTAGCTCAGCATTTGTCACTTTTACCTGCTTCTTCCTGACTTTGAAATATTTCTGCAGTGCCATACAATACATCACGAGCCTCAACATCTCACATGTACTATCAGCAGATGTGACAAAAAATGAGACTGGGTGGTGCAGTGATTAGAGTGGACATCCAGCAAATGACAATGAACGTTTGATCCAGACAACAAAGTATGCAAAATGCCTTGTTGCAAATAAAATAAATATAAATTTGTAATAATTAATTTATCTGAATTTATCTGAATCTGACATGAATCAGATGATCAGATTTTCAGAAATATTTTATTTTTGTTGTATTTGCTCACTTCTGCGCACTGCAAAATATCTGTAATTAAAAAAAGAGTAATAGATGAAAATCCAGGTACAGCTCTCACTTGCACAGATCTGAGTCACAGCCATTGACATTTAAGAAGAATCTCTAGACTTTTATTTTTCTCAGTACTGAGTGTTATTGGTTGCATAACCCACTTTTCCTGTCCTCGGATAACACGAATATAAGACAGTGTGCTGCCAAACATATATACTTTCTGTCAAGCAGTGTGTCCAGAGGGTCCACTTGAAGCAATGTTATTTGGCTCTTTGAGGGTGACATCCATATTTCAACACCTATCTTGACTTCCATGACCTTGCCAAGTTACACATTAATAACGCATTTATAATACATAATCTCTTTCTTGTTCTAAGCGTGTACATTTTTCACCAATGGTGCCATTCGTTTTTAATTGTGAACATCAGAAGAATAATGTGCAGTGTCTTGCATGTTTCAGTGTTTCACCAAGGACCATTTTTGTCACCTGCCCAGGTTCTGTGGATGGGGTTTAGCCTTGCTGGTGGTGAGTATTACTTCAATGAATTGAAGGAGACAATTGTGTGTTAAAGCAATGAATTGAAAAAGACAGTCAGCCAAGGTTTTTGCAAGGATGAAATTAAAATCAGTGCAGCGTCGAATGGGGATGCTTTACCAGAATAAATTAATGCCAGGAAAGAGGCGAGAGACAGGTTTACTTTGCAATGACAAATGTTGATTTCCCCCGAGGTATTTAAAGTGATTTGACCCAGTCATTCTTTTAAATCACAGACAGGAGATGATAAATGTGCTACTAATGAGGCCTCTGCATTTTGTCTCTCATTCTCCCTCCTGCAGGATTGCCCAGGCTCTTGGAGGCTTCTGCTATGCCTTCACATGCTTCTAAAGGCACTCTTAGTCTGCCTAAATCCCAACAATTCACAGTACAGAAAAACAGCATCAACATGTATCCTTTGCATGCTGTGAAAGATTGTCAGAAAATTAAAATCAAACACACAATCACATTGTTCTGCAAATTCTTTCTTTTTGAAAGCCTAGCTAATCTTAAAAGGAGTCACTAATATTCAACCGTGTCAGCATTTGTAGACATTATGATAATCTTCCTACCATGGGTCCTTTTTTTAATGTCTCTTCCCTCCTTCTAAAAAGTAAGCAGTTTGCCTATATATACATGACAAAAACCAGAGATGCAGAAGCTGTTAACAGCATGGCTCTCATTATCTGTAGCATTGAGCATGTTGTGGAAGGAGACGAAGGGTCTTTTCAGGTGCAGATGTAAAGCATCATTGATAGGGTGTGCTGCTTTCCTCCTTTACAGCCAAGCTCTGATCAATCAGTGCTGACAGAGCAGGGGCTTTGTGTGCCACGTAGTGGGACAAATGTCTGCCAGGGAGTCAGGAACACCTGAAAAGACGAAGCGGCATACATCACCCATCCCCGTGCCTGCAGATTATTCCAAGCCCGCTTTGATGGATTAGCATGTAGGAAAATTGCTCGATTATTGATATGAAAATGTTTTGGGGGTTGAAGGGGAAGAAGACGGTCCCAGAATTGTGTGTGTGTGTGTGTGTGTGTGTGTGTGTGTGTGTGTGTGTGTGTGTGTGTGTGTGTGTGTGTGTGTGTGTGTGTGTGTGTGTGTGTGTGTGTGTGTGTGCGTGTGTGTGCGTGTGCATGGTTTTAGTCATAATCTACCTTGCCTTCCCTTCTCTCACCTGCCTCCTTAACCCCACTCTCAGAGAAAAAAGTGGTACAAAGGAAAGACAAGGACATGGGGAGGAGACAGAGTGAGCCTGGGACCTATCCAAAAGAGACATATTCAGCTGCCCTTCATGAAATATTGTTCATCATCATATTAACAGGGCTGAACGTTGGGAGATAAAGCCTGTCTTTAAAAAAAAGTAAGCAGAATGTCCCTGTGAGGTATTTGAACCCCCCACCTTTTATCCCTTATTTATTCATTCAAAGTGAATATGAAATGTAGTAGGACCTCTTTTGAGCCAGCACAAGAAAATGATGACATAATCACATCCCCTTTAATTGCGTGATCTCTCCCACTTTTGTGCAGTTGTTCCATATGTCTCCATTCCCCAGCAGCCTGTTACTGAGTGAGCAAGTTGTAAATCATGTTTACATTATACCATGCAATAGATAGAACACATGAAAAAATTGAAATAGAGCATTTATTGTGCTCCACATATATACTGTAGACTTAACTTTCATTATACAAACGTTATATTCTCATCAGTATTCTCATCAACTCAATTTAGATTGCTGTGGCGTACCTTTTGGTTGGTGGTTTCTATAAACGAATGTCCTTGGAGCAGGGGGATGCCATGTGAAACTGCACTGTAGTCTTTGGCATGGCAGACACCTCTGGTCTGCCTCTTTTTATCCTCTTATCAGCTATTAAAGACAAGTACATGCACCTCTTCATGATAGCGGTCGCAGAAAGAAAGGTTATGGATGCGAAAGAGGCTTAGATATTTGACAGTTACTGATTCTGTGAGCTTAATCAGCCCCAGTGGCACTAAGAACAGAAAAAACCAGCATTCACAGATTGACGTTAACAATGGGGCACTATTGTATGATTACCAGCTATTTTCTTAATTTTGTTATGGTACTGCTGATTTAAGGTGAATATTGTATGATCTGCCTTATCTAAAGTCTTTATTATTCTTATACAAAGGCGCAGAGGGCAGCTCCCATGAAAGTAACTGACGCAATTATAAAAAAACCATCTTATAAGTAAACAGCTGGCACTCATTTCTGAGTTAAGCATAAATATATTAATATGACTATCACCCAATGCAGCCCAGTCTACAGAGTATAACACTTACAGTCCAGTGGTGTGATTTCAGTGCATTTTTACCAATCTACTGTATATACGTAGATATTATCCAGTATCAGTCAAATAACACAGTATTGCTGGCTGACATGTACATTTCATAGAGCCCACGTTAAGTACAGACACCACATGGACATAAACTGAGATGTGGAGGTCAACACAGGTGATTGTTACCCCACAAATATCAGGCACTGCCAATCTCTTATGGCTAGAGGAAGACTACGAGGGATTTGTGAGGGCCATGGATTAGCTTCATAGTTCTGATAACAGGAAGTTGGGCCCTGTCTGTTAAATTTCATACATGACAGACGGATGGGATGCCGCTCTCTCACGGCCTGGGCCCATTACTGCAGACACAGTCTTCCCAGAGGAGCAGTCCCTGACTAATAGAAACAGTGTGTGCACAGTCTGAACTCCACAACTCCAGTGACAAACACAAGTAACGCAAAAAGCTTGTGTTTTACAACCCCTCCACTCCCCCACCCCATAACTTTCTGTAAAGGTCCAGTCGTAAACTGAGAATTTATGCCCTTCATTAGTGGTAATACAATGCACATTACTTAAACGTATAACAATTGGGATATAAAGTAGCCATTTTATACCTTCTCAAATCTCTGACTTGTAGGTGACCCTGGCAGAGGCAATGTTAGGGCAGGCAGATTTACGATGTCTCCATATTCCCTCTGATAGGTCTCTGTTTTTAGGGAATTAAAGGTGCCAAAATAGAAGATGATTTAAATAATAATTTTATGTACTCCATCAGAAATATTGGTCTCCAAAGTGTAATTTACTACATGTAACATGAGTTTTCATTCAAGGAGCCCTCACATTCATTTGTGTCTAACTTTGGTTTTACATCCAGCCAGAGAAGGAGAGGCCTCTTTATTTTCCTGGTTATTTCTCACTCTTAAACCTCAGCCGAAGGGTCCGTTCAGATGACATGTGAGATGTAAAAATAGCTCAGATAAAGGTGTTCAAAATTGACAGAATGTTCATAGAACAGTACAGTATCAGGTCACTCTTGGGAATGACTTAGCAGTGGCTGTATGAGTGATTTTGTTTGAATGTGACCACGTTTTCTGAAGTAAAGCCACACTTCATCAAAGTTGGCATGTTTTGTACACACCCACTATGAAAAATTTGCTACTCTGCTATATCAGTAACTGCAATGAGTTCATAGCAGGGGGGAAGATTTGTAATCCCATTGTCTTTCTTCTCTGTCAAATTAATTTGATCGTTTAAACCTTCAACAGGGTAGGTGTTTGTTCACTTGAGGTACGGTGCTGTAGCTGCGAGTCAAACCGTGTAGACACTCTGGCTGCAGTCCATTCTTCTTGCGTGCAGCATGACACAGTTAGTCACCTGACTACCATCAGTGTCAGAAGGTGGCACACACTCAGCGGGTGATCCTGACTAGAGCCCATTGATGAGATGAAGCAGGTTGACTTCCCCCCTCAGTCTGAAGTGGAATGAAAAACAAATGTCATGGAGGGTGACAGAGAGCGTCTGTGTCTTATCAGCCTGGCCAATGTGAGTGATGGCTCTTATCTGGCCCCCTGCTCCACAGCTGTTTATTATCCTAAGGTGGCAGGGTGGTGCTGGGAAGAGAAGAGGACTGGGAGCCCCTTTGTGATCCATCACTCCGGAGGTCTCCTTCCACTCTTATCTGACCGCTACATGGATAACTGCAGCTCTTGTTTACAGACGCCAGTCCATATGAATGAGTAAGAGGCACAGGAAATGATTCCTTTACTCTCTCTCTCAGTCCAGGTGAGTTATAGAGAGGATGGAGCGTGCCACATCATTTTCTTTGCAAGTCCAGATACGCACATGCACACCCACAAAAATCAGGCTGATGCTACACAAACATTTTCGCAGACCAGTGTACCTGAACACATAGATGTATGCTATTGTTCTGTTCAAATAAATGGAGGTTGAAGGAAAACGATAGATGGTGAATTGAAGGCAGTGCTGCACACATTAGTTGATAAGCTTGTTTGTGGCCCAGTTTATCTCTTTATGTGAAAAAGAAATAATCCACACCTGTGGTGGCCAGTAGGTACTGTATTGAGGTTACAGCATTGCAGAGCATCATATCCTGAATAGGAAGTGTTGTTCCCATGGTTAGTTGTGTTTTCCAAAGGAAAACCGCAATAAAGATGGCTGGGTTTTTTTTTTATTTGTTCCATTTCCTTTTGCCATCTCCTTTGGGATATTCCTGGTGCTCCCTGGCAGGGCAGAATGTGTTGGTTTCCATTTCAAACAGGGCTCTCATGTCCATCACATCACCAGGGGTCTCCTAAAATACATACCTCCTGTAAAAAGACCGGGGATAGAGCCTGAATGGAATGGAGAACAGAAAGGAGGGAGGGAAAGAAGTGAGGAAGATGTGTTTAAGGCTACTGGTCACCCATTCCCTTGGGGTTCAGTGGCAGGCAGGCTTTCTCTTCAGATCGACGTTAGTTTTCCCTGAAGCTGAAATAACTAGGAGTTTGTTTGAGTATACGAAGAGGGAGACGGGGCCCGGAGGCAACCGGCTGTGAGCCAACACAGTAAATCCCATTGAAATCTCTCCTACCCCATACCCCAATGACTAATGGTGACACAGTGAAGCTTAGGTTCACTCTGGTTTTAGATTCTGAGAACCAACAAAGCAGAACATCATGAAAGATGCTAATTGCAAACCACCAAAGACGTCGGCCATCATGAGGCACAAGTGGGAATTGCCAAAGTGCCACAGTTGGGAGTGGGCAGGGAGGTAGTGTTGGTAGCAGTGGGTGGGTGTGCACTTGTGTGTGGTGGATGTTGGTGGGAGGGTTGCTCTCATTAAGAATTGTGAAAAGGGCTCAGTGTAGCATGCCAAGTTATGCCAGCGAAAACGGTAGTGTAAAAGCTTATAGAACTCCAAAGATAGTGGCCATGTCACAAACTAATAGTGCACTAAAAACAAAGACAGACCAGGAAGATAGGCTGTGGTGTTTACAGCAATACCTTCATCACAAATAACTTAATATGTTTTCTCACTTGATCTAGTATCTGTGCTCACCCTTTACTGTACTGCCAAGACCCCAGCATACAGATCTTCAATACTAATGACAAATTGGTGTTGTATTACCATGTGCTTTTGCAACTTACAAATGATGAAACCTGCCTGTCCGTGATGGGACTGAGCTCCCAATGGTCAGGTGATGATATATGTCTCAAAATAGCTGCCAATCAAAAAGGGATTCAGCCTTTCGGCTGATCCTCCAGTCATCATGTGGAAGCACAGCATCCAGCATTGTAATTCTTCTGTAGTCAGTGAAATGTTAACACAGCAGTACATAATTTACCATTTAATTGTTGACACTTTAGGGGAAGCTGAAAGCCCCTTGAATTTGTAGAGAAATTGCTTGTTTTACTCTACTAGGTAGACTAAAAAACAAAACCCTGAACTCATTACTCACACTGTGAGACCAAGAAAAAACAAATTCCTCCACTTGATGTTTACCAGAACTCGGTTTGTCATTTTTCCTTTCTTATGAAGCTCACACGCACGTTCACACACACACACAAACTCTTTGAGGGGTTAGTGTGCCATAAAGAGTTCTAAAGTTTGACAGGTGGGCCAGCTGAGGAGCAGATGGATGGAGTCTTTTGTATTAATGCACATATTAATGTGATTTGGTCATAATTACATTTACCTATGTATTTTCAACAATTTTGGAGGGCCGCATTGCAAAGACTAACAGGCCCCTGCCAAGTGTAGTCCGACATTTGCAAATTCTTTAAGTCATTCATTATAACAGTGTCACCACAAAGAATAAAGAAGACACCCTCCATATTTCTTGTGTTGCTTTAATAGTAACAGTAATAATCTAAAAACCAACTTGTAATTTATTGTAATTTATCTGTGATTAATTTGTAGCATAGAGGCAATTACATATAGGCATGATCCACCTCAACTTAATGGTTTTCTATTAATCAAATGCTGCGCCCAGTTGCCACCAAAATAATGGCAATTTAATAACATGATGCATATAGCACCATAGATTACCAAGTATTTATAAATGTAATTGACTAGCCTGTAATGTCCCTTGACAGGGAAACACATACTAGGCTCAGCAGTGTCTGCTCCTATGTAATGTAACAAATGTCCCATCCCCATAGCAAAGAGGCTATGAATAACTGCAATAATCACTACACAATAGCTTCATTTATCAATGAATAAGGAGCACACATGTTTGGGTGATTAGAATGCCTCTCTACTGTGGTGAGGGTTTTGTTTTACTGTATTTAGACAGGCATGTCTGCAGAATGATGTAGCAGGTGACTGTTCTGTTTTCTGCAGGTTTTAGTATGGTTTCATATAATACATAAAGAACAGAAATATGTTCATGATTTTATTCTGATTGTTCATAATCAGCATATGAAGACATAAATACACTTTTTTTTTCTAAAAAAAAGCAACATTTTAATGTTTAGATTGAATGAATATTGAATATTGACAAAACATTTCATATTACAAAATTAATTATAAAAATGGCAGCATAAAGGAGATCCTGTTTTAGAATCCATCTCAGGACCTGGGATTTTTCTGTTTGCATATTTTTTCTCATGTCTGCATAGAATTGCTACATGTTTACTGCCTTCTTCTCACTAATGATTTACAATGTGGGTGAATTGGTAACTGTAAATTTACCATAGGAATATAAATGATTTTTTTTTTTAAATCAACTTTATTAATCCCCGAAGGGGAATTAAGAGCACATTCCACTTAGTACTGTCAGTCATACATGCATTTAGACATGTTGTGTACAGATCCTGAATACATACGCACACAAGGGGCCTGTAAGCATGCAGTGGGAGGTAAAGTGGCGGGCATCTCCTGCTTGGTGCGCCCCAAATGAGCAACTTGCATGGGGGTGCGTTGTTCAAGGGTGCTTCGACAATGCTTCAGAGGTGAGCTGACCCCTCCCATTGTCAGCTCACACTCCAGGTGGCTGGGTGGGAGCAGGAATTAAACCGCCAATCTAGTGATCATTGGACGACCTCTTCTACCACTGAGCCATGAATGAGAATAGCTTGTTTTTCTACTTGATGCTCTTTTTCTATTGGATGTACCCAACCTCCCACCTCAGGTGGAGTAGGCTCCAGCCCCACCTACACTGGATAAACAGTTATAGAAAGTAATTTATAGATACATTTTTAAACTTCTGCAATAATATTTGTTAAATGTCTAAAGAAAAGACAAAATATGCTTATGCAAAGTAACCGATAGTCTTCACTCACCACAGTTCACAAGTTTAGCTATAAACTTTGGTGAAAGAACACACGCAGCCCAACACAGCTCTGGAAATACCTTCAAATTTGTGCAATAGTTAACGTGACCCAATTATAAAATCATTCCTAATCGTTTTTCATGTCTAAATTTTTAATGCTTGAAACACTAAATATTCACTTTAACCTGATTGATGTTTTGAAATATGTCTAAAATGTTATTAATACAACACATCTGTATCTCTTGCTGATTGACATTTCCAAAAATGTGTTTATTAATGTTTAATTAATTAAATAAAATAAATCATGGAAACCTGAAACTACAGAAACTGTTATCTTCAAGGAATCCACTGCAAAATTCTGTGTTTAGACATTCTCAGATAAACAAGCTGTCATAGCAAGAGATAAAACTAGGCCTACCTGTGATGTCATGAATGCTCAAAATGTTTTGTATTGCTCTTGAGTATGATTATGTCTGCCTGACTGAGTTTCAGTCAGGCAGACATAATCTGAACTTCAAATATCTATATTGTGACATTTAAATGTTTATCAGTCAATCCCATATATATATATATATATATATATATATATATATATATATATATATATATATATATATATATATATATATATATTTAACATATATGAAATCACCTGCATGTGGATAGTTGGCATGGTACGCATCACAGTTAAGATATTGGACTGTTTCAATCTTACTTAAGGTAAGTAATCGTAAAATGTGTGCTTTGTAAACTGGATAAAATAATTTTGCCATTTAATGTTATTGCATGGCTACAAGAAGTTAAAATGAAATGAAATTCTGTTTTGTGCGTCTCTGCATATACAGTAAAGGGAACAAGTCTTTAGCAAAAGTAATAAATACAGCGATAACATTTGTGTGATTTACCCAATGTACCTTACTCTATACTACATGGAAAAAAGGTAATATAAGTGGTTACATTTTGAGTGAAGGGTGTGTCCAGAGTGTGTCAGAGTTTGTGCAGTCCACAGGGTGACAAACAGCTTCCCGACATTGTTGGCCCAAGAGAAAGTCATCACATAACTTTTAATATGAAAGTCATGTTTGCTGGCTGAAAACAATCCTTACAGACGCTAAATATAGCTTGGGTGTTGGAAAGGATGACTCCCATCCTGAAAGGAAAATTCTCTATAATTATAGCTTTATTTATATGCGGTTGGTGGTCCTTCATTTGATATGGAGTTGTTTAGATGTAATTTTCTTTGTATTCATCAGTTGCATATTAGTTACACATTTGCACTGTGTGCAATGCTAACATTAAAATTGGTGTAAACAGCTGACGAGAAGACAGATGAGCAGCAGTAATAGGATCTCTTTGTTGGTGGGGATGGGGAGCTGTTCTGTCCTTTCTTAGTAAAAAGTGTGAGATGGATAGGTTGACAAACCAAAAAATAGAGACAGTAGTTGAGCGGAGGTTGCTCAGTGGGGATGTGAGAGGAAGGAGGTGGTGGAGCAACCACCTTTGGGACCGGAGAAAGGTCATGGTGAAATGGAAACTGATTCTCCACCCTGGCTCCCTGGGAAATATCCAGTAACTCTGCCTTTCTTCTCCCTGTATGACACTATTGCACTGTCCACAATGTGTGTGTCAACTGTGTTTAGCCTGGACCAGAATGGGGCAAGAGAAAGAGTGAGCAGGTCACCGAATCTGTTGGAGTACATCCTTTACGTTAACTGAAGGGAAGGGCTTTGACAGGGTGAGGGTGCAGCTCCAGAAGGGTGACTGAAGAGAACTCGTCATTTCTAACAGCCTGAGCAGCGTGATAGGAATGCAGGGTTTCAACACTAATGTCCTGATTTCCTGCTCACCTCTTTGAAATCCATACAGGGTTGTTTTCAGCAGGACCTTCACATCAATTACCCTTAAAGAAACCAACCTGAGGTCTGACATTTTGGGTGTGGGGAGATTTTTATTGTTGGAACATGCAGTTTGAGTACAAATAAGAAATACCACTTATTATTTGATGTTGTGTATGTCGAATTGTATAAAATGAGAATAACTATGTCTATGATTATGATGTTCTCCTCTTTGCACTTTAGAATATTTTTTTCATAACAATATTTGTGCACACCTTCACTGTACTCTAACAGCAGTTTCTTATTACCATCCTGCCTGCATTACCCTTCCTGGATTTTTTTTTTTTTTTTACGTTGCAGCTAAACCACTACTGAAAATTCAAAATAAAAGCATAACATGTTGTCAACATTTAAAATAATTGTCCAAGTCTTTTTTTCTTAAGAAAAAAGA
Organism: Antennarius striatus; assembly: GCF_040054535.1. Classification (NCBI taxonomy): domain Eukaryota; kingdom Metazoa; phylum Chordata; class Actinopteri; order Lophiiformes; family Antennariidae; genus Antennarius; species Antennarius striatus. The sequence goes on along the minus strand of NC_090776.1, from coordinate 27,063,458 downwards.
AAATCTCCTCAGCATAATGATATTTTTTTTTTGCAAAATAATTTCCCCATGATGCTGGTCACCTTTGGTTGGTTGGTTGGTTGGTTGGTTGGTTGGTTGGTTGGTTGGTTGGTTGGTTGGTTGGTCAATAACCCAGCAAACCCTGCCAACAGATGATACTGTATACTTGAAGTTAAATGTGCTATTATTTTTTGCATGTCGCCCATAGGCATTGAGATGGGTTCGGTCCTTGCTTGCTTTGGCCCTTACTTATTTGTTTCATCAATAACCTTGCCAACTGTGCCAAACTTCTAAACCATATACCATGGCATGTCTTCTGAAGGCTTTGTGTATGCATGGTTAATGTACAGCAGACAGACAAATATTAAAGATTGAACTGACATTTTTTTTCTGATGAGGTTAATCAGCACTTTAAAATGAGGATATATTTAAGTCAAAGGAGCATTTATTAACATCATATTCATATCATTAAGTTACAAAATAATTCACTGTTCACAATAAAATTATTCCACTGGTTGGAGTTTGCATGTCTTTGTAATTAAATAATGAATTACCTTTATAATCAGTCATTCCAATTGTGCTGCAATTGTGTGTGCTATAGGGATGTTATAAGGACAAACAGCATGCTGGTTACAGTTAAATCATACAGTGTAAATTAATCCCGCAAGAGGATGCTTCACACAACGGTTGTATGTTGGAAATTGAATGCGCCTTTACATCTGATGTCTTTAGTTTTCTTTTAAGAATTTTGAATTTTTGTACATTGTACATACATTCACGAGAGCAACCTGAGTTGGTCCTTTCTACTCCTTCAATCAGTGGTGGGATTTTAACTTTTGTTTTTGACATTTGTGCTCACCCTTCTCCCAAATATACAGTATACTACGTTTACTGAATATGAAAAAAAAAAAACTACATCGAATGCAATGGATTTCTCGATAGCTCAGACATTACTTTCCTCTAACTTAATTACTGATTTTCAGCTGTTAATCAATCCCCTAAGAAGTTTTTCAGCCTGACAACAATGACTTTTTCAGCTGTTTTTACAAAATATATTTAAGCTGTAGGGGAGGGTGAATGCAGAAATTGCTGAGTCTGTAACATTGTTTGAAGTTGATTGTGCCACTATGTTTAACTCACAACGCTGCGTAACATTGGAGTGTTATGACTGGCTTGATGTCCTGCCACAATCAGCATTTTTTTAAAGCATAAAAAGTTTGGCATGTATATGTTTGCGCAAAACAGTCGGTCAGTCATCTTCAGATTACCACCGCTATATCCGCCGCAGCAGGTCACGGGGAGCCGGAGCCTATCTCGGCGGCATAGGGCGTGAGGCGGGGGACACTCCGGGCACGATGCCAGTGGACCGCGGAGCCTTGCGCAAAACAGAATTTATGAAACTTTTCCAGAATTCTGTTTTTTTCCAGAAGTACTTATTCTAATTACAATGCAAAATTCACTTTGCAGAGTGGTTATGTTTTCACCCATGTTCATTAACAAGTTGGCTGGCTGACTAGCTGTCTAGCTGGCATTAAGGACTGTACGAAAAACACTGAAGCCCACAAAGACACAACTAAACTACAATTTCACTTTTGCTCACTGTACAGACTCGATTGCCACATGACCTTGTTACCCAAGAGTAAATGACACTACCATACACGATGTTGGCTTTGTCATCTCGTCAGACCATTTACACTCACTTGGGATGGAGAGTAATGCAAGACAGATTGTAGGGCAAGCAGAAGAAAATGCAGCCAACTGAACCCAAGGGGAGATTACACCCTTTAGGGTTACCACAATGTGGAAAATGGTAATCGTAATATGGAGTGTTTTACAGAATCAATTTTTCTTTTCACTTTCGTGGAGGATTTAAGGATCTCAAGCAGCTCAGAAGGCCTCTATGTCAGATGCTAATCATTTGTTTTTGTTGACATAAACAAGTCTAGACGGAAGACTATGCCACTGCATTTGCCACGTGACATGTATTGAAATCTGTCATTTTGGCTGAGTTTATAAGATATGACTTAATGCAAAACAAGTTTACAAGTTCTGTAATTGGTGAGCTTTGTGTTTAAATGAAAAAAAAAGCAGCATGATCATTTGGGTTGTCATCATATTCATGTGACGTGGGGTTTCATATCTCTACATTTGCTCTTTCTGCTTATTTTTACATACATAATCTAGAAAACCATCTTAGCCCTTGTGCACTTGTCAGCCTTTCTTTCATTTCTGTTACCTTTTAAACCCAACGATAAATATAGAATTTAGAAAGTTAACCAGCCAAAAACATGATGGAACATTTGCTGCCAACTATCCAGAAAATGTGTTTCTGGTTCCATAGGCTATTATATGGTTTTCACCAGCAAGGGGCACAGAGGTTGGCTGGCTTCCTGATAGAGATTTATATAGGCTTCATGGTTCCCTCACATGTTAAAGAGAGTGTGTGTGTGTGTGTGTGTGTGTGTGTGTGTGTGTGTGTGTGTGTGTGTGTGTGTGTGTGTGTGTGTGTGTGTGTGTGTGTGTGTGTGTGTGTGTGTGTGTGTCTGTGTGTGTGTGTGTGTGTATGTGGGTGGGGGGGTGGCATATGAACACTGAAAGTATTTCTGTTTTCCCGCTAGAAAAATATGTGGTCACGTTGTTTTCTCGGCTGTATTCCCTTATGTGTGTTAGTGCTGTGTTAGCACTAAACTGTGTGTAGTGATGGTTTTTATTTGACCAATATTTTAGCTGCTGCAGCCCCTGTAAGGTCCTCCCTATAACTCACATCTGAAAAGTGGTGGAGAAGTGTTCATTGACTGTTGGACTGAAACACAGATTGCAGCGAGGTGTTAATAATGCTAAAGATTATTGCCTCAGCCATAAAAAAAAACACAAAAAAAACCTCTACCAATCCCCATTTCTTTCCATTTCTTTCCCATAGCAATCACAGATAGACTTGTTGAACTCATATGCTGCTCATGAGATGAGTGGCACACACGTCTTATCAGAGAAGAGCTAATTCATACATACACACGAACAAATGCATACGTAACAATAATCCAACCCTAAACCTACTCAACACAAGGCATGTGAACAAAGCCCAATACGCTGTGTTATGTACAAATCAGAGACTCAACTGTTCTATAAATGAAGCACACACACTGTGAAACCAGCCTTCACTCATATCTATTTCATCCTGCTGTTTCCCCTGTCATCTCCATTATGCTCCTCTTGTGTTGCAGATCTCTTACACTTCTTTTGGCCTATCTCCACTTTGTGACCATAATTCACTATGGTCTGGCTTTTTGACATCCATGAAAATTGGCAAATTATAGAATGGCAAGCTGTCACTAGTCAGATTCATGTGGTCACAAGGGGCTTGTGGAAGGTGGGGAAATGAGGCTGTGCTAATGGTGGGTGTTGGGCAGAGAGAAAAGGACATTAGCTCTGCTTGTTCTGGTCTAACATTGTTAAAGCTGGCCACTTGATTGACACTCACTGCTGCCATTATTTGCAAAGGCCTTCAGTGTTGTGCTGCTTTAGGAGGCCTTCTCCCCTCCCATGCCTCCTCTTTGTCTGTCTTTCTCTTCATCTTGTTTTTCTCTCAGTGCCCCTACTACCTCATTTGCATCAGAGGCCAAGAGGTTTCGTAGTGTATTTGAGGGAAGCGGGGGACTCACCGACTAACCCCCTTCATCCCACCTACCCACCCTCCAGCAAGCACTCTTTGTTTCATCCACACAGGCCGAATTGAGGGCATTGCAGGCCTCCTGCTTGGTGCTCCTGGCTTAGATGGGGCTGACGTATCAGGATGGGCTGCTGGGACAACAGCATTAAGGTGTTATTGTAACTGGGTATGGCCAGGCTAAAGCAGCATCCACATCACTGTCTGATTCATCCAGTTGATCCCCCTTGGAAAGGATGTCTCACTTCAAGGGAACAGGAAGCCGCCATGGAGGATGGGATTTCTGAGTAAATATTGAAGCTGGTTGGACGATGTCTCCTGTCATTCTACATGTATTGTATGGTGCTGTTGTGAGACATACTGTACATGCAGTCAAACCTGTGTTAAAAAGACCACTCAAGTAGTGATAGGTGGTCTTCTCATAAAGGAAGCATAAAAAAAAGTCCTAGGCAGGCTTCTGGGCATGTCTCTGTAACTTTGGTCTGGTGTATGGTGGGGGAGTGTTGGTTGTAGCAAGACTCCCAGGAGAGTTGATTGATTTCCTAGTTTGCTCTGTCATTTTCCTTTTGTAGTATAAATAAACAATAAATAAAAAGTCTGAGAAAGAAATATAATTTCACTAATCAAATTGTTTTCGATTGTCAGCAGAAAGAACTACTTCTAATGTAATCGCCTCTTATAAATTCCACTTGCCATGCAAACCCAAAACAAAGCCATTTCCCCTGTAGATAAATGCCCCCCTCTTGCTTTTAAGTGGTTAGAACATGATCTTAGTCTGATTAATTATGCCCCTTGCTGCTTGCCCCCTATCTCTCTCTGCTCTTCAGGCTAATGGCTAGTATTTATGATGAGGGTACAGCCGTGGTTTCAGGGGTGGGATGGTGGTAGAAGCTCAGCGGCCTCACGTGAGGGGAGCAGTTTTAATTAAGGTGGAGACAACACCTCTCTCCCTGCTCATCTTTCACCTGGGAGACATAGGGGAACTCTGACACTAGCCCGGCATGCCACTGATTAAAGTGGGGCCTCATTTAACTTTGCCTGCTGTCAACAAAACACCACCAATGGCATCATGCCCAGGCCTGGGGGGGGGGGGGGGACTATCCCTACCTAGGTTTAAATGAAAGAAAACAAACTTAGTCTAATCTCTGGACAGGAGCTTTATCTCCATGTGATTCTATCCAAGAAAAGTGTCTTACCCTGCTGAGGTTAGCTGGACAGAGTTTAAGCAGGTAAAAGCTTCCATCCTTTCTTTGTTGGCAAAGGTTGGGTGTGACTGAGTGTGTACGGTAATTTAGACCTCACGGTTCTTTGACGGAGGCCATATTCAGAAGCAAGTCGATGACCCTGGTGCTGACAGTGAAGAAGTCTTTGCATTTCTTTCATCACCTGAGTGGATGCTGGAATGGATATCTCTTACTTTCAGACGGTGACCTCACAGATGTCCGTCTCTCTTCGTCCGTCACTTCCTCTATATATAGATGGGAGTCATCGTTGAAATAGCTCAGATTTTCTCTTTGAAGTTCTGGAAGAACAAAGTTGTGTGTGTCCTTAAACACATAAAGAGCAGTCCAGTCTGGAATCCTTGAACATGATGCTTGTGTCAGCCACTCCATTAACACCTCCACACTCCCCACCCATGTGCTGTAGATGTGAAATGAATGTGTTACGTATTTGACAGGTGTGATTATAAAGTAAAAACATTATTTGAAAATTATGCAAAGGATTATTATGAAAGGATTATGCATAAGGAAGAAAACTTAGAAAAGTTAGTAAAATAAACTGTTCTGTAAACAAATTTTATGTAAAGCTGCCAAAACTATTCCAACAATTACAATTGTGTATGATAGTTTTAATTATAAAATGCATATTCCATCCATCCATCCATCCATCTTCAACCGCTTATCTGGGGCCAGGTTGTGGGGGCAGCAGTGTCAGGAGGGATGCCCATACTTCCCCCAAACACCTCTTCCACCTCTTCTGGGGGAACCTGAGGCGTTCCCAGGCCAGCTGAGAGACACAGTCCCTCCAGTGTGTCCTAGGTCTTATTCGAGGTCTCCTCCCGGTAGGACATGCCTGGAACACCTCCCCAGGGAGGTGTCCAGGAGGCATCCGGACCATGCCGAACCACCTCAGCTGGCTCCGCTCGAGGCGGAAGAGCAGCGGCTCTACTCCGAGCTCCTCCCTGGTGACTGAGCTCCTCACCCTATCTCTAAGGGTGCGCTCAACCACTCTATGGACGAAACTCAAAAAATGCATTTAAAATGCATTTTAATGCATAAATTATAAAAGCTGTTAAACATAATGTGGAAAAATACATTTTTTTTCCAAAAGGCAGTTTAGAGAAGTAATTTTGTAATTAAAAATTACCTAAATGTACTACTAACCTGATTTGTATTTGAAATTTTACTACAAACGTCTCTTTTAATAGCCAGCAACCAGCTCTACTATCGCCACTTGTGATGCTGCTCCCTCCATTGTGCAGTTTGAAACGCTACACATTTGAACATGGTGGAAAGGCTACTATAAAGTTTAGTACTTACAGGTAGGTCACCTCTCTCAAGTGTGCATTGTACTTTTGCAGCCTGCTTATTACTTTCCCCAGAGTGGAAAATTTAACAGCAGTTTCTCTAGTGATGTATGTGAATAGTTATTAATTTGAGCTTTTACTTCTCTTTACCTTTAATATGGGCAATCATTAGAATTGAAGCACATTAAAAGAACAGGGGTTATTAGTGTGATGATTAATTTGAAAACTTTGGTGCCTGTAAAGTGACGGTTCTTCTTCAAGCAGCCCTGTAAACTTTTATAGGACCATACAGCTGACCTCAAATTAAAAATGTGTGCTGGAAGCAGCATGGCTGCTTCCATCACAGCTCATGACTGCTGTTAATTTTATATTCGTCCAATAAAAGCCAGTGGGGGTTAAATACATGTGCTGTATGCTTCCCCATGAACCTCATTCTTTGCGAATTTATTTCTTTCATGTGGTTGATCAGAGCTTGCAATTATTTAAATAAAACATACATTTGTGGTCATGAATTGCACTTATCAAGGAATGGAAGGAATTATAATTGTTTCTTTCCAATATACTTCCGTACATTGTAATAGAAATCTTTATGTGGAATAATTTGGTTACATCAGAAAAGTAGGAAATATGCAAGCACCATTAACCAGGTCCGCCTTTGGGCAATGTGGCGTTGTATGAATTAGAATTTATGAGAGTATATTCTGCTTTTAATACAGTCAAACTCGCGACCAGTTCCTTCTGGTATTGGTGTATCTTGGTTACATCTGTTTGTATAAATAAGAATTTAATTTATTAGCTTAGTGATATCTGCTATTCACATAGCCGTTACACATAATAATGCTACTGTCAGTTGACCCTTTATTGCCAGCCTAACTTGAAGAGGCAGAAGAGGAAGTGCACAAGAAGCTTCATGATTACCGCCTTGGGGAGACTGAACTGTGGGACCACTTAGAAGATAATGCCTGAATTATGTTTTTTTGAACTCTGGCCGCCTGTTTTGTGAGTTGAAACAATATCAATGATGTAAAGGAAATGAGACCTGAATGGCACTGTTTACAGATGTTGGATGTTCACACATAAGCAGCAAGTTCCAACATAAACATCCACTTAGTGCATGTAAATCTGAGGGCTATTAATAAGCTCTTTTATGTTCTCTTTGGCAGAGTGGCCCTGGAGGCCTTAGGTTTAATCTGGCCCTCACTGACTAACTCTCCAATGTCTTTCTCTTCTGCCTGTTTCTTTTTAGCAAAGCTTTTGCCTTTGGGCAAAGAAACTCATTGCCAAGCATTAAACACTTTAATTTTATAGTGCCTGGCCATTTGCAAAAGATTTTTTTTTCTTTTTCTTTTTTGAATTTTATATTTTCACCTTTACTGAGTCCACACATAGTTGTGTACCTGTATTCCAGACAAGCTGAAATCTCCCAACCTGTCAATGTCTCTGTTGATGTGAAAGATGGTTTCCCTGGCTCTGGGCCCGTTCTCCACCAGCCTGTCCTCTCTGTCTTGTATTCAGGACTACAGTGACAGTACTCATACGGTTGCATCTCCCTTACATATTTTTCTTTTCAGACTGATGAGTTCTGATGCCTTTGTCTGCACTCCCTCTCAGGCAGGCCCAATTTCAACTGTTGTTTTTTTATTCCTGTCGACAGAAAATTGTTTTTACTGCCTTTTTTTCCCTGCACGTCTGTGACAGGCATACTTCCTGCATTGTGTTTTTGTGTTTGTGTGCGTGTGTGTGCGTGCGTGTATATGTGTGTGTGTGTGTGCGTGAGTGTGTGTGTGTGTGTGTGTGTGTGTGTGTGTGTGTGTGTGTGTGTGTGTGTGTGTGTGTGTGTGTATGGGCAAGCATGTCTGTTTATGTCTGTCTTTGTGTCTACGTTATGTGTGAGCACTTCAGTTGAATAGAAACTACTTTTATGTCAGTGCCAAGTGTGGAGAATGATTCTGCTAGTGAAGGACAGCCTCTTGTGCAGCACTGGGCTCACCACTCTGTTCCTAGGAGCCAAATGCCTTCATTTGATGTTAAATCTTTGTTATTTGTCCATGAAACTACAACTGAGAAGATCTTATGCCTATGGGACTAGACACGTGCATGTGGACATCATCATAAATAGGGCAGTTTCCCCTCATATATTGTCATTAACTTACTGCCAGTTTCTTCTTTCAGCTGCCTTTGAAATATCAAAAATGTATTTGCTCAGTAAGTCTTCGTAGGATGGCCATATGGACAATATCCTGTTTGGCCAGAGTCCACTGGCATCAACCCAAATGCTTAAATGTTTGTGTCACCACGTTACACCTAAAGTGGTTACATATTTCAGCCCTACTTCCTTGAGAAAGTAACTTTGTGCCTTGTGTTTGTGGACTGGCTGCCATTTTACTTTGTATGTTTCAGCCACTGTCCTGTGGTCTTGTCTATCCCCAATTCTCAAAGCAGATGGTGGCACAGTTTAGCCTGTGCAATACACTGGTGGCACCAATTTCCCTACCACAAGACACCAGGGATGGAAATAGACATATTGTTTAGAGAAAATGTATCAAGTGGTGTAGGTAGTTTGTGTGAGCACTAGACTAATATTCATTTGTTTGTTTTTAATCATGAAAATGTTATTTGGGTGCATTTAATAATTTGGAAATTATATTAATTCTGTTGAAATTTACATGTGAATGCATTTTTCTCTCAATTAGCTGCATAAATGTATTCTATTAAGTTATATAGAATAACAAAATTACAGAAAACCTTTTTTTACCTTGATTTTTTTTGGATAAATTATCTCACAATGACAATTAACTCAAATATTATGCTTTGTTACTTCATTGGAGTGGAAAATTTGCAAACAATTTGACCACGTCTTGCAAATGAAAGCTGGTATGGCCACCTCAGTCAGAAATTGTTACCTACCCCAACTACCTCCCAACCCCCTGGAAAGACCAGTAACTTGCAACTGCAACTCAGAAAGCTCAGAGAGTGTATACGTATATAATGTTATATTTACTGAATCAAAATTCTTTCAACAGCTGCATAGAATTTGAGATGAATGGAAACAGTTGTGTACAACTGAAACTTAGTAATAACTGCACCTTCAGGTAAAAGTGATGTTTCTATACCTGGTGAAATGTAATCCCAAAAACGTGGATTGTATGTTGTGTCTGTAGGGGGAAATGTAATAAAACGTAAATCTAAAAATATTCGAAGTGGTTTTATTTTGACATAATTTGTGCAAACTGTGCGTCAACGTTGACAATGTTTTGTTTATACAGCACAAATATTATAATGATTTTAATCGTGGTGACATTATAATTGTTATTAAGAAGTATTGCAGCATGTACTATAAATATTATTTTACCTTGACATTACAGTTATCTTAGTTTGCAAATAGTACTAGCGCACATTATACCAATAACTGGTAAGCAACGTTGATGCTGTAATGTTAGATCTGTCACTGCGGTAGAAATGATGATCTGAGTGCAGTCATAAACTGAATTGTCGAACCACTCCATCAGTTAAGTTGAATCAGATGTTGCAGAAAATGCTGGGAAGAATAAATAAACCCATATATGCATTTAGTGTGCATTTTGTATAGGCCTCTATTATTTATTCATCTCCCACAGTCAAAAAGTTTCCTTATAAATATTAGTTTAAACCCTGAATGGAAATGTGGTCTTAAGTTTTTTCCATATTTCTGAAACTGGAAAATCTTTTGGTAGATAAAGACGTTCAAGGGAGCCATCAATGTAATAAGCCTTCTGCGGTTGGTTTATACATGGAACTCCTAAAGCCACAAAGGACTTTCAGCTTGGCTCAGAAAGTTAATTGGAAGCCATTAGATTATGTGAGTGTGATTATTGGCCTCACTCAGGCAGTTTTTGAGAAGAAAGTCCTGACCTGAAGTGCTATCGTCGGACAGAGGAAAGAGCTCTTTGAGGAACTTGTGAATCCAACAGACACATCCGCCAAAGCGGACGCAGAGCTGGAAGATTAGGAGGAATCCCTCCCCAGCTTTCTGGCAGAGGTCCCTGAAGTAGTTAAAAAGCTTGACAGAGTAAAGATCAACATGAGGATTTTACTGGTTCCACACTAATGCAGGTGTTTAATTTATGAGTCAGTCTACTGTTCTGTTTCTCTCAAATGGTCATAAACTCTGAGTAATGTTTGAAAAACAAACTTCCTATGGAGGATGTCTGGATTCACCCTTACAGATAAGGTGATGAGTGTGGATATTTGTAAGTAGAACTGCAGCACTTATGTGTTGAAAGGAGCTGAGGCGCTGAGATGATTCAGACTTCTGGTTGGACTGCCCTTGCATGTGCCTCTCCAAACAAAAAAACAAAAAACACTCAAGACAAAACAGTTGAAAAGCTAAGGGTATTATTCATCCTAACTGGATAAAATCTGTGGTTACAGAAATGGATGACGTTTAGATTAGTTGCACTACTGTAATATGATTTTGTTAGCTTCTTATACCTAAGCAGAAGAAAAAAAAATGAAGATATATGATGAACAACATAAAAAAAAAGAAGCAGACACGGCAGTCACACTGAGTGCAAGACAGTCATATTTACCATTTTTCCTGCCAGAGTGATAGATGTCAAAATACCAACACTGGACTTGAAATGTTTTTTTTTTTTAGTTGAAATCTTTTCAGCCTTCTTACACAAGTGTTGAAAACAACCCTAGAGTGAGTTTGAGTGACAGGAGTGGCATTGGAACCGGGCTGGTGAGACAGCCCCTATCCCTTTCACAAGTTGGAAGTAGGGGCTGGCTGAAAATGACATCTCCTAGGGAAAGCCAACAACTGGCTATCACCCTAGCCGTTTTGTCTTCATCAATCAACTTGCGTTTGTTGACCAAGCAACATGATGTCACTATTAATTTCATGTATTCCCTCAATGGGGTCTTGGGGGGAGCCCTATTCTCACAGTAGGGGTTTCCTGTCTTGTTGGATTGTGGAATATGTCCACTTCCTTTAAGGAAATCTGTTAAACTTTTTTAAAGTTTTACTTTTACTTTCACTTTATTTTCTCCCTTTTTTTAAATTCACCTTCATTGTTTCCATCCCTTCGTTATTTGCTTTGTCATACATCTTTTGGTTGGAAGAAGCTCCACTGTGTTTCCTTCTGAGGACTTGTGATAATTTCCATTTATTTGCCAAGGTATACACTGAACGGGATGTACTGAACCTTTTGATCAAACCTCAGATTTCATGAACAGATACTGACGCTGTGTGCTCACAACAGCACATTAGCGTTTCATTTGAAAGAATGGTGTCACTGTGATGACAAGCTCATGATAAGTTGGTGGCTTCTGAGGGAAAATGTTTAAAGCAGATAAATGCCTCAGGACTCCATCTGTCTGTCTCATTGTGCTGATTGTAGTTTATTTTTGGTGATTATGAAAACCTTTTTTAAACAGGCTTTGGGGATGTTGGTTTATTAGCTTTAGATGAAGTATGCCCCTTGTGCAAATATTCCGCACAAGATAGTTAATGTTATCTCTTCTGAATTCTGTGCATCTGTATTTATTGTTTACATGGCTGGCTTTTATATCTTCCCTTTGATTATCACAGAGGAGTAGGGAGCTGTGAATGATATTCCTTGCTCAAAGTCTCACTTACGCCCTTCCTTCTTTCTCTGCCTCTCACTCCCTGTTACTGCACCTCTCCTTTGGCTTTAAGAGGCTTAGCAACAGCTTAGCGCCCAGGTCAAACTGACCTTTGGCCTTCATCTGTCAGCCTTTTGATGTGGTGCCAACCTGGGCTGCTTGCTATGCTTTGCCTTTAACAGCACATCCAAGGGTCAGAGGAGGGGTCTGCTTCAGGACCCCACCCCACCTTGACACCCTCCTGCCCCTCCAATCCACCACCACTGCCTCCCCGCTCTCTTGCATCTGTGTCTGTCTCTGATGCCCCCCTCCTCACCGCCCTCTACCCTCCCTCAGCTCTTCCCTGCCCCAGTGCCCATTATTATTTTATAGTTTGGTTCTGCATTCCTTTCACTCAGGCTGAAGTGGAAGGCAGACTTTTGGCTTTATTGCTTACACATGTCCATGGCTCTCTCCCTCAGCAGGGAGAGACAAAACAGCAAGAGGGAGATGGCCAATAGGGGCCAGTCACCTAAACTCTCCCCACCTTGAACTAATTGTTGGGGGCCAGAGTGTGGATCTACCTCAGCCTTTTGCCAGTGGGGTTTCAATTTGTATAGACATAAACAGATACTAAAGCCAAGGTAACAACACAGTGATTTATCGAGCCAGTTCACATCAAATTATCACAGTGGCCCCCCGTTGTCAGGCCCCAGCTCCCAGCCCAGCCCAGCTCCTGCTTTGGAGGTGCACTATGGTCACACTTCATTTAGGAGTGTGCAAACATGTGTCCCTCTGTCTGTTTTCTCTCAGAGCGTGACGCTTCACACCAGCCGGTGATCATCCAGGACATAGCATTAAGTGATTAAAGACGATGTGAGAGTCTGCTGATGAAGGTATGCGTGTCAGCTTGTGTGCTTCATATGTGCATACTGGCACAGACTCGCTCATATGCCGGGCAATGACTCTAACTGAAGATAAAGTATGTGTACAGGTGTCTTTACAAATCATAATCAAATAAATATTGCTCCAATGTCAACGCATTCAATATATAGCAGCAAATGCATGTTTTCTCCATTTCTATATTTCATTACCTTCAACAGATCAGGATTGTTCTTGTCTGTGTCCGTTTCTGTGTCTGAGGTGAGTTGTGTATGACTGCACAAGCCAGGTATGAAACAGAATCTGGCTTGAAATAAAATGATTATTTTTCTGTAGAGAAATCATGTTTTACCTTAATACGGTGCCTGAACATAGCGCTGCCTTTGATCTCCACTAGAAGAGTCTAGCACATGGATAATATATCTTTCAGAGATAAAAGTAAAAATGTGTGCTGGGTGATGAAGTCATGCAGTTGTGGCCGCGAGCCTGGGAGAAAAGCAAACTTTCACAGGTGAGGCTATCCCAGGGATCAGGGGTGCTCTCTGGGCCTTTGGGGAAATCAATTACACATTGTTCAAACTGTGATTCCTACTGTAGGAACTTAATCGTAGGGGCCTGTCTGCAGAGGATCACTCCAACAAGTTTGGACGCTGTTTTGGTCTCTGGTGTCCTCTCTCCTTTCTCTCCGTCCCCCACCCCCCACTACAACCTTTGCTGTTCGCTACAATTGTGTGCAGCTTACAATTCAGCAGAGAGTCATTCATCATCATTTGCTGGCATATCTGTCTTGAGTGGCTTACCTTTGATCATGTTTTATTTCTATGTTACATCTGTTCCACATTTAACCTTCTTAAATTCTGTGGTTCAGGAACTATTACGTTGGCATAACAGTTTACCGGGTAATGTTTTAGCCAGTATAAATCTGGCATATTTGTCATTGCCTGGTGAGTGAATGATTCACCAGTTAAGACATTGTGATAAGCAGATATCCCCCAGTCATTTCCTCCCTCACTGGAAAGGACTCAGAGCGATCCAGTGCTTCCTCTTACGTGATCTCCTCTTCTTTGGAGTGCTTGTCTACTCCTAAATCATCCTCTTTGGAACGGGTGGACAGTATTGTCTTTTTTTTTTCCTTTTTCGTTTTGCATTTACTCAAAACAATTTCCAGCTCCGTCATTTCCAGTCATTGAGGGTATTGTCTTGTCTTAAGTTTGCTGGCATGCCTATGTCTCATCCCTTGTACTTTTCTCTTTCTTTCTCTGGCCTCAGGAACCCAGGAGCACAAGGCCCTGACCTCCTCCTCCTCCACCAACACACTAATCATCCTTAATCAGAAGTGAAATGCATTTTTCTAAGGAAGTAGCTGGAAAATTTCACAATCTGCATTGCTCCGACCAAGCTGATTAGAGAAACATTATCCTGCTTTCACAGTCACTTCCAATCTGCCTTTAATCTGTCACTTCAATCGCCTAATTATTTAGTCAATGACCTGGGGACACAATCTTACAAAAGAATGAAATGCATGCCATATCATTTTCCCTTTCATTTATGCATAATATCACTGGTTACATATTATGTTCCCTTGAGCTAAATATGAGAGCCTTGTTCATGTACAGTACATGTGTATGTGTGTCTATTTCTGGCTGTGCGTGTATATGTGTGTGCACACTGTTTAAGCATTCATTGTACTTGCCTATTGTATCCACACACGAGTGGATGTGTGCTTCAGTGTGTGACAGTAGCTTGTTTAGAAGCTGCTGAGCTATGAAACCTGGCCGGGGGTAATGCAGTTTAGTTCTTAGTTGTAAGAGCCTTTAGGGAGTGAGACTCTGTGGGGGAGTCGTGTTATTGGAAAGGTCATGATTACAGTAGGGGGTCAAAATAACTTGCTGACACTCTTTATACACAAGTGACTGCTATTGTGCCTCAGGGTGTCAAGAACTATATTGAGTATTGACTATGTGTCACAGCAATAAAAAGGAAACCTGTTATTCATTGGTGAATGTGCTAAATCCAAAGAGTATGAAGTTCGGACGAAAGTTAAAAAATACCTTCATTGTCAGTGGGACCATCATCACGTTGACATGCTAATCTTGCTGTAGACCGGAGTAGAACATGAAAATGTTTTCAAATTACAATTTTGAATTACTTGTTCCTTAGCTGAAAACATATTTTGAAGTATTTGGAAGAGTTGTTTGTTGTTGTTTTTTTTAACTTTACCATGAAAAATTTCCCCTTTATCAGTTACAGAGATTCTATGTAGCTCATCTTCATAAAGTTAGATGACCTTTCAGCAATATCAAAACAAACCATTCAAAACAATGTGCATGGGGCACAAACTAAAGGTTGTATAAAGAAGAAAAATAAGTTAATAAGTTCAATAAGTATCATTCAGTGCTCACATTGAAGGTTTGTCACTTGTATTATGCTTTGTTCATTATTTACAGATTGAATTATTTTTGATCACGTTATCCACTTGCAGGTGTCAAGAGGGAGAAGATTAAAAAAAAAAAGGAGATGGAGAAAAAAGGGAGGGAACACTTTGAACTTTCCACACAGCATTGAGCACTTATAATAGCCAGAGTCTGACACAGGACCCAGCAGGCCTGATAAGGACCCAGACTGGTCCAGGGCAGCTGTCCCTCTTTCATCTTTGTCTTCAGCGGATGGCAGCTCCTTCCTCTATTTGCAGCCACCTCACTTTGCTTATCAAGTGTGGGTATTGGACAGCCATCATGCTTATTTGTTTCTGACATCCAATCTTCTTATAAACCTACTTGGACATGTGCTTTTAGGGAGCAAGAGAGCATTCCAGGCCATGGGTATGAGACAGGCCTCCAGTCCCACCAGCCTTTTACTAATGCCAGTGCTTAATGGCTCTATCCAGTGTCTCAAAACACACCACCAGAGGTCATAAACTTTGGCACTCAGGGATCACTTTGACAATGGGAATGGTAATGCAAAAAGATAAACAAACAAGATGTGGATCAAACACATGTTCCCTTTGTCAATGTCTGCATTTTAATACTATGAGTATGACGGTTTTTTGTCAAAAACTGAGAATTATATTTTTAATAATGTGTTTGTCACCCTTTTTATTGAGTAGTCAAGACAGAAATCCGGATATCTAACAATCTGTTCCAGGAAACTCCAATGTGTCTCAATCTACGCAATTTGGGTTCCAGCAGGTTCGCAAGGAGATTGGCAGTGGTGAGTGAAAAGTTGAAACCTCCACCCTAATGACACACTGAGAATAATTTAAGGAAAGTAATATTTAAATATATTTGACAAAACAATTTGAACATTTTCAATTTCTGAAGAACGTGAACAAAATAATAGCAAAATGAAATAAATTCTTCAATACCATCCCTCAAATGTCCTTAAGAGCAACAGGTTATCACTGTCCATTTCAGTTTGGGGTTTCATTTCATTTTTCACTTTCTACCGCTTCATCCTCCGTAGCGGGTCACGGGGAGCTGGAGCCTAACTGAGCTGACATAGGGCGCGAGGCGGGGGACACTCCGGGCATGACGCCAGTGCACCACAGAGCATTTGTTCGAACAGAAATAACAATGAAAAAAACGACACCGAGAAGTAAAAGTAACACTGGGTTACATGTTCATACCATAATATTTTTGAAAAGTCCTTGTGCACGTGGATCTACATGAAATAAAAATAAAATTAAAATGTTGTTTTTCACATGTCATGCTAGTAACTTCTCAAAATCAACACTACAGAATGACCACATGTTAGTGTACAAACACTTTTCCACCTCAGGCTCAGTGAAAGGACAGTGAAGTCTTTCAGTGTTTGCATTACTCTGACGGATGCACTCAGTCATGGCAAGTCAAAGGTATTTGCCATTTTCACTTGAATTGCATTTTGCCTGGTTATGATGATGGTGGCATTTTCAAGAGATTACACTCTAGAAACGCATTTCAAAAGATTTACCACTTCATGCAAAAAGAAATGGTGCAAAGGCTCAATCTGTGTTGGGCGGGACTATTTTCAACCAATTCTTTGATCACACACTAATCACACAATTCAGGAGTTGTTCTAAATGTTATAATTTCAAATGCCCTTCACAACAGTAGTTTTTAATTATATTCTACGTATATTGGTATTTGTTAAAGAACGAAGAATTGTTAATAGAATGCAATGAGTGAGTCATTTTTAATGTTGTTAAATCTGACATCAGCCATGGACATTATGGTTAAATATGCATAGCTTTTGTATCAGAAAAAATATTGACTCATCCACATTTTGAACGGGAAGAGACAGTGATGGAGTTATAAAAACAGATGGTGATGTAGCCGAAGGGTTTGCTGGACACAGTTGGTGTGTGAGCTATTTCAGGAATGCCGGAGAGGATACTTATTGATCGGGACACTTCAGACTTGATAAGGACATCAAGTTTAAGAGGTGCAATTTAATCATTAAGTTCACCACTGGCCATTGTTTTTATAAATATATATGTTGCAATATATTTGCCACCATCTCTCTCCCCCTTCTATTTTCTCTTATTCCACTTTGTTTGGATCTTTCTTGCCAGAGGTGAAAAGAAAATCTCATCTCCATCAGGCTAAATTGTGGTGGGCAGCATTATCAGTTCATAAGACCTGGGGATTTGACAGTTCCCACTCCATGGTGATTAATTACTTCTCAACCGTGGTGGGCCCTTCTCTCCCCTTTCTCTTTGCCTGCTGTTCTAGTGGTGGTGGCTGGAGGCAACACATGATAAGTGCTGCCCTTATTACTGGTCTCACTGGGAAAAAGCCCAGGCAGCAGCAGGCCAACACAAGCCAATCACACTCCCCATGCCGCATGGGGCCAAGAAAGCTTGCAAAATACATGCCCTTTGTTTACTCTTTGGTGTGTAATAGAAAGGTGGAGTGCTGCCAAGTCTGTTTGTGATGTTGGGTTAAATCACCTCTTGTGCTCTTCAATCTCTTTCCATCCGTCCTCGTTCACTCTCTCCCTCCAGGGGTATGAGGGATTTTGATCTCTTCTTTAATCACTGCACCAGACTGGATGGGAACTACAGACTCTAGAGCTCTTTATTATCATCATCCAAGGGGAAGAAGGACACTCCTCATCACATGTCTGATGGACAGAATTAATCACTTATGAACATCATACAGGAGAAGTCATTTATTATAACCAGTGTAATCACACAGGAGGAGTGCTTCAATCAACCAAAAGAGACCTCAATATAGTTAAGCACTTAGCTTTGTACATATTTGTATTACAAGCCTGTGGCAGCCTTTTCCACTGCTATTTGCATTCTGTGCTTCTCAAGGTTCTGCACACAGCTGGTCCTTGAGCTCCATGTCTCCCTGTAGGCTCCAGTCTTTGGCTTGTATGTATGAGTGGCACTTTCCCTGAGGCTGTGTCTGTCTGTGCATGTCTTTTTGAGTGTGAATGTTTCTGCATGTGATTCTGTGCGTGCACACGCATGCTTGTCTGTGAGTGTAAATAAGCTTGCACTGGAAAGCTTCATTAGTGAACCTGTCAGCGCTGGAAGTTCCCCAAAAGGCAACGAGGTGGAGATGAGAGACATGAAGACATACGGTAGGGCACCATGCACACACGCCTGTCACACGCCTGTCCCCAACAGTGGGCATACAGGCCATTATGATGTCTTCCAGATGGACACATCTGTGTGTTTCCCCGGAAGAGACTCGTGAACAAGCAGTCTCCGGTGGAGTTTTATTTGTTTCTATCTGATGTAGCAGACTGCCTGGGTGTCATGATATATGGTGTGAAGAGACATGTCCAAGGGGTGCCTCTGGAGCTATGCTAGATTCCTCAGATAACACATGTTAAAATGTCAATATTTCATTTGAAGCCAATGTTCTCCTATGTCCATCTACATCATTATTAAAATAGCAATAAAATTGATTTTTATTCTGGAGTAGTCTATTTTTACCCCAAACAGATATAGGCTAATGCATTTTTTTTTTTCTTGGCTGTGGCTTGTCATGTAGATTATGAGGACCTCCACTATGTCCCATCTCTGTCTTGCAATAAGGGTACAAATAATGAGTGTTGTCATTACAGACGACCAAGCACAATGAACCTTCCGTAGACCGGGGACCTTTTTGTGATAAGCAGAATCCTTACAACCCTTTGGTAAACCTCCCCAGAATCCCTGGCATTTTGTTTTGATGCTCCACAGCATGAAAATGAGGGAATATGGCAATGTTATGGCATTTGAAGTCAATATGTATTATAAAATCAATCTAGATGAAGATCTGCCCATCCCTCTAATTAGACGGGGTGACTGGAGATTGATTTTTAATTGCAAAAGTAATTACATGGAGCAGATAGCCAGTGACATTTGATTATCTAGGTGATTGATTAAAAGGCCTGGCTGCTGGGGCAGACTGTCAGCCAGCTGAATCCAGACAAAAGAGAAAATTAAAAAAGTTGTCCCGTTTGTAATCACAAATTTCAAGGGTGAAATTACAAAGCCAAACATTCCCTTGGAGAAGCACAGCATCCTTCCACTTTGTGCTTGTCTGCCCTCATATCTCACCCCCGCTGTCACAACATCACAACACAAGACCCTCATGACACGCTAAAAGGGGGAAACAATGATGTGAAAAATGAATTGGGGAATTGTTTAGTTACAGACAGACAGACGCACCCATCATTTACGCCTGGTGCGTAAATGATGGGTGCGTATATCTGGTTAGCATCCCTGTCACATCACTAGAGGAGGCTAAGAAAGAAAGACAGCGAGATGTACAGACAGATGGCAAGAAGGACAGAGAAGCACAGCAAAGGATAGCTCTTTTCTTTCAGAATGCTACTTCACTTATCCTCATTGCTTGTCAGCTCCCTGCAATAGGCTCGTGCACTTTTTCAATGTTGTCTGCCGACAGATATGGGAAAGAGACTAAATATACAGCAGAATAACATCTGTTGTTCTCTGTGTGTTTAGGAAAGCCTTTTTTCCACATTGTATTTTTCTTCTCTTCCTCATCTGTCAATCATGCGGATCCCTCTCAGAAAATGAACGATAACTTGGTAAACTGTCGGTGGCACAGCGAGCTGTTAATGGGACTGACAAAAGCTGTTTAGTTGGCTGTGATCGACACAGCTAAGTGATGACAGTTAGAAATTAAATACATTCTCCATTAGGTACTTGTTTCAAATGGGTTATCCGGTACAGATAACACATTTTTGTCGAGTACGAGCATGATACGAGTAAAACTCGCCAATACTCATGCTCATTCATTCATTCATTCATTCATCCATTCATTCATTCATTCATTCATTCATTCATTCATTCATTCATTCATTCATTCATTCATTCTCCTGACCACTTCATCCACTTGCTCGGGACACGGGGAGCTTGAGCCTATCCCAGCAGAAAATCCTCAGAACTGATTGTCTACACGCTCTGTGATTGGCCAGTCACACACAGCGCCCGCCCCTCCCTACAGACACACATCACCGCAGACAGAGCTATCGCTTGCCCACTCTCACACACACACACACACACACACACACACACACACACACACACACACACACACACACACACACTGGCTGATCTGTGTGTGTGGCTTCACTGTAGCTCACATTGTTCTTCTTAGGTTTTCTTCAGCTTGTCTCTATTTCGGTCTGTTTAAGGTAACTTGGTGAACTTTTTTCTTAGTTTTTTTTGTTGCACGTACGCGGTGCGTTTGACCAGACAGAGCTGAAAACTGCTCGTGTCGCTCCCTCAACTCCAGTCTGTCTTTTTTTTTTTTACCTGTTTGCTCTTAGTTTGACACTTTCTCACTTCAGTTCAAATTAATTGTATAAATATTTTTTTAACTGTTACATAGCGCGCCCACATACATGCACACACACACACACACACACACACACACACATACACACACACACACACACACACACACACACACACACACACACACACACACACACACACACACACACACACACACGTGCTCTCTCTATCTCTCTCTCTGTCTCTGTATCTCTCCCTCTCACACAGTCAGTCACACACACATGTACAAACAGACACAAACACAAACACCTTAATCAACATTGATTAACTTTGTGTGGAAAAAAATGGCAAAAACATTAGGTGGTAAAAATAATTAAATAATTTTTAAAAAGCAGTTTGATCATAAAAATTAAAAAAAATTTAAATTAGAAAGACGTGTTGATTATGATAATTCTTGTTAATGCATACTTTGTAGTTCATAATTTCCAATTGCATGTGTTGTATTCATAAATGCACATCATGTTCTGAATTTATAAAAAAAAAACCACATTGTGATCAAAAGCACTGAATCTCAATTCTGAGGCTGTTCTGTAAGTAGTTTTCAAATAATAATAAATATAACTACTTCTGATCAACCCATATCAATTTCAGACTTAAAATAATGTACCGATTTAAACCCCACCTGTTCGGAGTACAGATATGCAGATATACAGTATACAGATAGTGGTGTACTCGCTCATCCCTTTTCTTCATGTCTACCTATGACATGTGCTTTCAGTTGCACATCATTTACAGGGTGCATTAAGTGAGTACTTTATGAAAGCAAATGAATGAGGACGTTGCTTTTCATTTTTTTGCAATCAGAAGTCTTACATTTGTCAAGTTAATATCAGCTGATATCATCCTGCTCAAACACACTTGACAAGGGCCCTGTAAATACACACTCACACATGCACAGAGAAACTCTGTTCAGAATTTATGTAAGCATGAGATCTACTTATATCTCATCGTAGGATATGCCTATAAATTATGCCTGGTTGAGGTATTATTTAGCCCGGACTGTTAAGCCACTCCTGTCATTTTAGTGGAGGGTATACTCTTTGCACTTTCCATGAAGGCAACATTTATGTCTTTAATTTACAGCTCTTTGCCTGGAGGATACTCCTTGGCTTTATGAAGTGGTATTAGGGGGCCTATTTAGTTGTCATAGCAGAGAACTGCTCAGTGTGGTGCAGCCAGCAGAGGCTAGCTGCTGAAAAAGCGGAGATGAGGCAGCAAAGGCAGCGATTTCAAATAAGAATCGCTGTCCTTTTAACTCAGAGAGCTCTCTGTAGCCTGGCAGGAGCAGCTGAGCAGGGTCTTTGAAAGAAGGAAAGAGAGGGAGAAAGAAGGGAGGAGAAATGAAACAGACCTGGACCAACCCCACATATTATTCCCCCTCAGGATGTACAGAGTCTATATTGGCTGAAACAGCATGGCCCCTGGGGTCACAGCTCTTTCTCTGGCTCATAGAGCTGCAGCACTAAGAGGACATTCCTCTGTCTGTTTCAGAAACAGGCTGGCAAGTGTCTGTGGGTAAACCATCACACGTGTGCCTTG
This sequence comes from Antennarius striatus, assembly GCF_040054535.1. Taxonomy (NCBI): domain Eukaryota; kingdom Metazoa; phylum Chordata; class Actinopteri; order Lophiiformes; family Antennariidae; genus Antennarius; species Antennarius striatus. The sequence goes on along the minus strand of NC_090776.1, from coordinate 27,041,456 downwards.
CAGCACCGGGCCTGGGCACTGCGGGTGAACACAAAGCAACAGCACTTATTAAATTTCCATGAAGTTTACCGAATTTGTGAGATCAGTGGGGTGAGGCCATTAGGGAGTCTGACTGCCTGTAGCAGTAGCACAGACATAGAGAACTATCTGTTTGTGGGCTTCACTCTCCCTCTCCATTACCACCTCACGCCTGTGTCCCTCATGCTTAGCTTCATATATATATATATATATATATATATATATATATATATATATATATATATATATATATATATATATATATATATATATATATATATATATATATTCATTCATTCATCTTCCAACCCGCTTAATCCGCTAACGCAGGTCGCGGGGTAGCCAGTGCCTATCCTGGCAGTCTCAGGGCGTGAGGCGGGGGACACTCCGGGCACGACGCCAGTGTACCGCGGAGCCACATAGAGACAAACAAACAACCATTCACACACACACTCCTACGGTCAATTTGGGACTGGGACTCAACCTGAAGCGCATGCTTTTGGAGGTGGGAGGAAGCCGGAGAACCCGGAGAGAACCCACGCAGACACGGGGAGAGCATGCAAACTCCGCACAGAGCGGGAGTGGAACCCGGGTCCGCCGTGTTGTGAGGCAGCAGCGCTAACCACTGCGCCACCGTGCCGCCCTATATATATATATATATATATATATATATATATATATATATATATATATATATATATATATATATATATATATATATATATATATATATATATATATATATATATATATATATATATATATATATATATATATATATATATATATATATATATATATATATATGCACCTAAATAAAATAAATTAATAGACTATTATTCAAGCTGTTTACCTATGTAGTTTTACCATGATTGCAACAGACTACTTTCAAAGTTACGTACTGACTCGAGCAGCGATTTCGTCCCAGGCCATTTCCCTCTTCTTTCCAGCTGCAACACAGTTGCTCTTTCTTCAGAAAATGTCCTCAGTCAAAACTAACCCTGAAAAGTGTTTGTGAAACCGAAAATTCCTGGTTTTCCAAGTTCCGAGTAAGTCAACCCAGAACCACAGGTTTACCTTTGGGTTTGTTAACCCAGCCTTCATGAAAAGGGCCCACAGTATGGCGCAAACTATGTGTCATATTTACTAGAGGTAAAATTATGTCACCGAATCTATGATTTCTGATCAACTTCTTTTCAAGAAGATGAATGAAGATGCAGTTGACTTTATCCAATAAGAAATGAGCGCACATCAGAGCTAACCCAAGAAATTTGGATAGATAATTCCCTGCATGTCATGGATAGTAAATGCTCACGGCAGGCCATTTATCAGCACTAGAACTCCTCCAGATGTGCGACCAGTGACTGAAAAAAGAGATCTGCTGGGTATGAGGGGAGTAAAAGACTATAACTCCAAAGTGTAACAAAAGATGTTGTAAAGGTCAGACAGGCCAACTGATAGCATTGTCAAGTGTATAAGTGTAACTGCATCTTGATTTGGAATGTGTTACATAAAAGTGTTTTCAATTAAAGTATTTTTTTTTAAAAATTCTGAAATTTGTGTGGTTTTTTTGGACATATTTAACTTGCACTTCTCAAGGGAAAATTTCTACTTTCCTGAGAATAATGGGACAACAACCTTCATAATAAAATTCTGAATAATACGATAACTAAAAATAATACAGTACTAATGTAATATTAACAATACTATTATATTATTAATAATATGATATTATTATTAATACAACATTATTACATTCAACAACCTTCATAATAAAATCCTGAATAATACAATAACTAATAATAATGCAGTACTAACATAATATTAATGATAGTATAATGTTAATAATAATACATTTGAGATTTGACACACACAAATTGATTTTTTTTTTCATTCATGTCAAGTACGTTATTCTTCCCTCAAGTTCTGTGGAAATCTAACCAAGAGTTTGTAATCCAGGACACAATCAAACCATTGGACATTGGTGAAAAAACAACAACAGCAACTCCTTGGCAGAGGGAAAAACATATACCAAAAAACATTGCCCTTAGGTATATAATATCTCAAAAAATGTTTTGTCTAGTTTCTGCATAAAAACTGCACAGAGTAAGGATGTGGTCAATGCAAAGTCAGCTGCAGACAATTTCAGCAAGTGGAAGCCATATACAAATACTTTGCTTGTGCATGCATAAATAGCAGTTTATTCTCATGCTGTTGTGTCTTTTATGTCCTAGTCTAAACCGAGACTAAATACCTAGTTTCTGTTGCCATTTAGAGGACAGCGACTGTATGATTCAGTATGCTAGTTCAACCCTGCAACAAAAATATATACACAGACAGCCATTCTATGATTGCAGGTCAGGACAAAACAAGCCACAACATTTTCCAGGTGCAGATGAGAACTCACCACAGTGGACATCACTGTAGGTTAAGTGTGGCTGTGTTATTCAACCAACATCTCTCGTCAGTCTCACACAAGAATTGTAGTCACAACAATTGCCCGGTTCTTTGTGTGCGTTTGAAGAAAAGTTACAAGCAGAACAGTTTTATAACTATTTTACTTGTTGTGCAAGCTACTTTTCTGTCTATCTAGAACATTAAAGGATGTGTATTAAAAAGAGGACAAATGCAGAATCTGTTCTGACCTTAAGAGGCCCAGCCTGTAGTGGCGGTGAGGTACACAGCAGTGCTCCATTACCTCTATCTTTTCACTTCTCTCCCTTTATTGGTGACGTTGGCCATACTCCAAAGGGGCTATGTTTCGATCACAGGGCTTGATAACGTCTGGTCCATTGATGGACCTGATGACATCTGCACTGTCCATTTATGCTCCCAGACAAATCCAAACCCAGGAAGGTTAGTGCTGGCCCATCTGCCACTTATCAATCAATTACATTTTGTTTCGTCGGATAAATTGTATGGAATCGTATGCTGCAGACAGGAACAAGGTAAATTCCGGATGGGGGTTGTGCAGGATGCCTGTGTGATGGTGGACTGTAATTTTGTCATTTCTTTTTTATAGCTGTGTACCCCATTTGAAACTCTAAACTTTAAAACCTTTGTAATGAATTGGAGAGTATATCTGACAAAAGTTAGCTGGTTTGTTTTCACATCTTTACATATGAAAAGATGGAATAATTACATCCTTTTCTAGTCTTTGTGGTTAACAGCTGATAATGATGTGTGAGAGGTGTGTCAGATGGCAAAGCATGCTTGACTACCAAGTCCTGCTGGACACAGGTCAGGCAATGTTCACTTTGCTAATGAGATGTCACACAGAGAAGACGCAACCAGAGCAATCAACCAGTCAAAGCAAAATATTTCCCCTCCAGCTTTGGACTGTACAAACATTCACAAATACAAAGAGGAGCTTTCTATAGCTTGCCAACTGACCACATCACTGCAGGGATTATTTTTTCAGAGGAAGAGACATCTACATCCACTTTTGTGCAGCCCAGAGAAGGTAATATTGGATATGTGAATCTTATTGGTCTGCCTAACACAGTGATCCAGTCTCCTATTTAGTCTTTAGCTCCTATCTGAAGAGATGAGTTGAGGTTAAATCTATGCTTGTCTGTTCTCTCTGAACATCTAAATCTAGAGTGGTGAGTAAAGTGATATATGCTCCTCCCTTTATCCACCCACTTGGGCTCGCCTCACTTCTCTTAAGTTTTCTGCTGTATTGCCAGTGGGTCAGGTTGATCCCCCTGTCATTGAAACTCATTCGGGGGGCATTAAAGTGTAAAGCAGATGAAAAAACAAAGGGCTTAGGCAAATCAGATGGCTCAAACAACAACAACAAACGCACACTCTGTAATCTGCTTAGGGAAATTAATGAGGGGGAGCCCCCTTGGCCAAGGTGGATAATGATCCTGGACCACAGGGATGAGAGGCTGCAGTGGATCATGCAGAAGGTGAGAACGGGAAGAGGGGATTAGAGACGGACTCCCACCAGAATCAAACAGGACTCTGCCAAAGAGATCCCTCCCCTCCTAAGCCCAAACTTCAAAAACTCCAGCCTAAGCTGGAAGTAGGTGTCTGTAATCCCCTCTGTGGCTGTAGATCTATGCAGCCGACTCAGGCCCAGCTTTCATCCTGCGGCTTGTTCGGCATGCTCTCCCTCCATGTCCTGGGAACGTAAACTTTTGCACTGTGGACCCCGTGCAGATCGCAGAAATCTGCTGGCTCATTACCTCTTCATTAGCGTGCTGCATCGTTGGCTGCCAAAAGGATGAGACCATGTGTGCAGTCTAGCAGAGTCTAGCTGCACAAACTGCATGTGGGGGCCAAGGACCTGGACATGGCAGCCAGATGGACAGTTGCATCCCTCTGGAACCTGTATACAAACTATAGTTCTTTGTGAAGTGCAAACACTCAATTTATAGTGAACTTTCTTTTTGATGTACAATTGTTTATAGACTTGATTCTCTTGAGCTGTGTTCTTCCATAAAATCTCCAGAAAAAATATGATTGCTGATATACCTGTTTCCTTTCCCTCTACATGGTTGTCCACTCCGATCATCTGAATGGAATATAAGGATACGTCCAATATATATATATACAGTAGTCCTTTTTATTATAGATACTCAGATTAGTGTCACAACTGTCACTTACATCCTCTGAGCATGTTCTGAGATACCTTTGAAATGTGTCGTCAAATGCCACTCATAGTTGTATTTATCTGTCTCTACTTTTTTCCCTTACAATTCATAAAATGCAGGATGATTTAAAGGGAGGTGTGGAATTGAGAAAATAAGCAGGCTTTGTAATGCTTAATGGGGCCCAAAGCTCACTGTTTAAGCCCTCCCTTGCATCCAAAGCAGCCACAGTGAGGAGCCAATCTCCATGAAGCCAAGTCTCATCAACCACCACTCTGCCATCCTCTGGTGCGATGGTGGCAATACATACACACACACACACACGCACGCACACACGCACGCACGCACGCACGCACGCACGCACGCACGCACTCACGCACACACACACACACACACACACACATACACACTACACAAACATATTACCAGCAATCTGCACCAAAAACTGAAAGATGCATTTGAAGGCATTTGATCAGAGTTGGTGAATGGTAATCTAGGGAGAAATCATGCAATTAAGAGTTTAAAACAGTAGAAATATAGTGCTGCAAGATCATTGAAACATACGTATATAAAATAGGTCGTAGTGAGGTTTATTCAATTGCTTTGATAGCATCTGACCACCTGAAAGATTTACATTTTCTCCAATATTGATTTATTCTAAGATGGCTGAATCAAACGATTCATCATTTGGGTTTGACTATCTGTGCTTAAATATCATAGTACATTTAGAATAGATGAATAGTTGAAATAACTTCAGTTTTATCTAGAACCTAATTCTTCTCTGTTATCAACTTCCTCTTTCCTCCTAGTGTGATCCAGCCATCTAAATTATGCAGTCCCTTATCTGACAGTCATTTCCAAGGCCAAGCATGCAGTGTGGCCCCATGTGGTTATGGCCAGGTGTAAAAGCTTGACCTCTCTGTAGGGCAGTAGAGTGACTTTCATTAGAGCGCCCACTGGCTGTTTCCCACTGAGCTCCTCATAGACTCAACACTTTGCTGCATACAAGATGAGAGAGAGGGTTAATCAAACAACAATCATTACGGGAAGATGTCAGTAATTTAGTAAATAACTAACAAAAAAGACAATACAGTTTTTATAGTTTCATCCTTTTTCCCCAGAATTTGAGATAGGTGTTTTGCAGATAAAACTGCATAAATGACAAATGGAAGCATCACCTTTGCACCCTGCATTGTTGACAGGACCAACTGTGCAAATCAACAATGTGGTACTGATGGTTTTCTGACTAAGTAAACATGCGTGCACCCACAAGACACATTGCTACAAGGTGAATGTTCACACACTTTTGGAATGCCTCTGGATTTCCCAGCATGCTCAGTAGTGCCTCCTGCCTGTTTGGTGTCATCACGTTCTCTTTCATGCACAGCTACTCTTGTTTTTGATATTTTCATCTACTAGCTGGAGGATATTTATCTGTGGGAGTTCTGTGGCTTGAGAGTAGTTTTTAAGTGTTAACAATTTTCCAGGCCACAACATGAGGAACTTAGTAATTAATGCATCCAACATGGTTCCGCTGTTGTCCTGCATGGATAAACTCAAATGATTAATGTGTGTCTTTATATTGTAATTGTATGGTATAGAGCTGCGTCTAAAGCACACACAGGCATGCACTGCTCATTAGCGTTAAAGGTATCTATACTCAACACGGCTTGTCCTAGAAGATTTAAGCATTGATTATACTTTCATGGAAAGTATGGATCAATTAAAGTCAAAATATTTTTTTAGCACAGCTCCATGTGTTGGATTTGTTTTGCTTTATTGTATATTTATGATACAATTACTCATGGTTATAGCATAAAGATGAATCTATAGGGGAAAAAGCTGAAAGTGTAAATGTCATGAAGAAAAAGATGATAAAATAGTGCCTGCAACTGAAGAACAAATATTTCATTATTAAGCTTATACAGAAATTACCTTCAGCATTTACCCTACACATTTCAAACTTTCCTTACTTTGTTTAATGGATTAGTTCGCTGAAGTTAACTTAAGTCAAATGTCAGGATGAGGTTCATGTTATCCCTCCTCTCTATTAAATACACAGTTACATTGCATTACCAGTGAATGGTTCCTGTCCCTATTCACAAATAGAAGGAGGCTGGGAGAGGTGGACCATTTGTATATATCAGCTTCAATAATCTAAGCAGCTGTGGAGTGGGCTCATTGGTGGCCCCTAACTGTAGCATTTCAAGAAGCCATATGGGCCTAAAGAGCACTTGATGTGGCTGCCACCACCTCACTTGTCATACACAATTTCACCTGCCTTAATCCTTGGTTTAATTTACTCCACTCCATGAGACAGGCAGTGACTAACACTGTCCTCAGGGGTCCTTTCATTTATGTCACCGCTGACAAGAAATATGCAAAGGTACAATTGCTCACCAGGAAGGGTGACAGAGATCACTTCCACCTGGAAGGACAACTCCCTTATTGGGGCATCTTTTAATGTCACTCACAAGAGCACTTTGCAGTTGCAAACTATTCTTAGGAGACCCCTTTATTAACATGTTGATCCATGAGGTCATTAGGTGATGACTACTTGGTGCAGAAGATATTGATTTGTTGAGAGACAGACTTCACTGGAAAGTTTGCAGCAGTAGACAGAGACAACTTCAGACTCAATCTTTAATGTTTTCAATCCCTTTATCCTTTTCTCCCTCCTTACTTTTCCCACTCATCTAATTTTCCCTTGGAATGCTGGGACAGAGAGGAGTCATTGATGGGTACAAGTAATTGCTATCAATCTTTCATTAACTTCTCTCTGCTCCCTCTCTATTTTTTCTCTGTCTCTTCACAATCCTGCACTCAGCATTGCTTACAAATAAGACACTTAGGAGACAAGTGGAATTTGCTCCCAAAAGCTGTGATGTATTGGATTTTTTACGGTCAGAGCAGCTCCTTATTTTCACTCTCTGTTGTCCTGAAAACCATGTTCCCTGTGTCTGCTATATTGACTCTCTCTCTCTCTCTCTACTCTGCCTTTCAGGGTATCATTTGCAATTTAATGCTTACCTGGGGTGAGCCTTGACAATAGCTTCCACCATGAAATGGCCCAGGCCCTGCCTGCATGCCTAATGAGGTTGATGTTGAGCTATTTAGGTCATTTTCCCTTTACAATATGTACTTAATGCAACTCCATGGGAGTGGATTGTTGGAATGTTAAAGATTCTGTTAAGACTTTACAAAAGCTACTCCATTCTGCTGACCACCACATACTATTAGGCACACTGGTCTGCTTCACTTTTACCTTGTGCAAGACAAAGCCAAATTAGTCTTCTGATCTGCTATTACATCTCACTATCTATCTATCTATCTATCTATCTATCTATCTATCTATCTATCTATCTATCTATCTATCTATCTATCTATCTATCTATCTATCTATCTATCTATCTATCTATCTATCTATCTAAGATTATTTTTTAAAAATAGGCTATATATGGAATGCATTACCCGTGAGGAACGAGGACACACTGTGTGTGTGTGTGTGTGTGTGTATGTATGTATGTATATATATATATATATATATATATATATATATATATATATATATATATATATATATATATATATATATATATATATATTTGCAACTATATATATATATATATATATATATATATATATATTTTGCAACTTATGAAATCTGGTAAATTCATATGAATCATGACACAATGTGATCTGCCGAAACAGACGGCCAAAACCACCTATTAATCAGAGCAGCACCCGTGACAGCCTTTGGACTCAGAAGGGAAGAAGTCGGAGGGGGGGTCCCTTTGAGAGAGTACTTGATATGAAAACTGTGTTGTTGTGCTTTGTACCAGCCTGTGGGAGTTTTTAAACAAGCCCATATGGTGGCAGCCACCAGCTTTGGAGAGGGCGGGTGAATTGGGGGGTTAGCTAGGGCCAGGATTTCACACAGTCAGTAGTGAGTGGGATTGAGGAGGCGAGCTCTTAAGCTGTCTTTTCAGGCACAGCAAAAGCCCTCCATCTGGCCTCCCCTAAAACTCTGGGCAAGTTTACTCAGCTCCCTGTCGGCTGATTGGGCCTCCTGAAGCAGAAGTAACAGCATCAATAGTGTAAACCCTTGGCACTTGAGAGTATTACATTTCTTTTCATGCTTGACTTAATCAAAAGTGGGGAAGTGAAATTTACACCTTTTTGATGTTCTTTTTTCTCCGCTCTCTAAGAGGGGTGATCTTAGCCCATTTGATCTTCACAAGCATCCACTAAATGGCCAAATATGCCAAGCAGACGGAAGCAGACGGTTGGCAGTTGCCAGTTTGTGCAGGGTCACTGTAGGAGTACTCCATGTGGTGGGGCAGGCAACCTCACAGAAGGTTCCAGTCTGCCGAATCCAGCCAAGCTTCTGTCTGGAGGCTCACTGTCCCTCACTCGCTGTCCACCCCCAGCCAAAAATCAATCCACCCTCATGCTGATTCTCTCTGCTTTGCCTAAGCCAGTGTGAGTCTTGTGTCATCTGAACAGCATCAATTGAACACTGTAACTGCTTTATAACCAAATGAATACCATCCAAGTGTCATCTCTATTAGCATGGCTTTACTAAATCACTATGTATTCAACATGCAATCACACACCACATTATGTTCACACAGACAGAATTAGCCAAACGGTACTTTGAACTATGTAAAACTTACAAATACAGTGATTTTCAATAAAACTTACAAATAGCAGCACCAAAACTGGCTTTGTTTGGTGAATAAGTAATTTCACTGTAGTAATTTATAGTAATCCAAACTGTTAACAGATGAGGATCACTGAGATCTGACCTGAGGAGGTATGAAGATTCCCCTCAACAAGAATTTGGAGAAAGCAGTTGCTGGAGATGTTAGCCAGTAACAGTTGCTCCAGGATCCTGGCTTTAATGAGTGTGTGATGTCTGGAGTCTTTAGCTCATGTTAAGCCCAGGCTAAGGCCAGTATCTGACTGATGGAGCACTAGGGCTGAGTACTGTAAAGCTGTGTTTGCACCTCTTAATGAAGCTGAGGCCAACAACATTGCCTGGCCCTACGCCTGCCCTTCCTCTCTCCCCAGGACCAGCCCTGTGCCAGCCAGGACTGCAGCAGAGACCCACTCCATTAGTTCCTGTTTATTTCCCAGGCTTCCAGACCCTAAATTCTTAGTCATCACACACACGCACGCACACACACACACACACACACACACACATGCATCCCATTTTTAAACTATTGTTGGTTATTCATTTTGGTCCAATTTTCTCACTCACAGTTGTCAGCAAGACATAAAAAATTTAGATCATTAAATGCTTGTGCCCTGTGGAAAACAATGTTTCCCCCCTCTTTGCATTCAATATAAATTACCATTACAGTGCCCGGGTTGCAAAAAATGTGAGTCTGTGTGTATGTAGAAGGAGATGTCAGCATGAAAAGAAGGGGCCCCCTTCTAGGCAGCCAAAATCCTGCAGAGGAACTTGTCTGGGACTGTGATGTTCCAAAAGCTCCACTGTGACAAGATACATAGTTTCCATTCAGCGACAAGCTTCTTATTGGTTACTATAGTTTCACTAATGCGCAATTGAAGGCAATGCCTAATCTCAACAGAATGGGTTAAAAGGTGCCGATGTCCAGAGCCACAAAACCACATGTTGAGAAGCAAGGGACCAAGGCCCCACAAAGCACAGCTCCTCCAGCTTTGATGTGACCCTATCAGGGACAGGAGATTGAAGAGAGTGGGGAAAGAATACTCAGAGGCCCCCATAGCAAAACCCCTCGAAGAACTTGCCAACAATGGCAACCACTGAAGAGCAGGTCATGGTCTAACAAAGGGTGGGGCATCTTAGAAATACACACCGCACCACTTCATCCTCTTCTTCGACCTCCACTGTCACCACGTTAATCATCATTGCCATGGGTTTTATTACCACCATCACCACTTTTCTCTTTTGTAAGAATCATTAAAACCATTCTCATGATCACAATTGGCTCACTATTTTTTTTTTTTTTTGCTTATTACAGAACATGATTGTGTTATTGTCTTGTTACACAGCCTGCTATGTCGCACACTCATCTCTAACCTGCCGTTCAGCGGAGGGGGGTCAGAGATTCAGACAAAAAAAAATTAGTGAATAAACATGGAGGAGAGAAATACCAGTGTGTATTTGGTGAGGTGTAATGTTTAATCCCTCATATCACAAGTTAGTAGCCTGGAGTAGCCTGTGGAAGGCAGGGTGTGAGTGTGTGTGTGTGTGTGTGTGTGTGTGTGTGTGTGTGTGTGTGTGTGTGTGTGTGTGTGTGTGTGTGTGTGTGTGTGTGTGTGTGTGTGTGTGTGTGTGTGTGTGTGTGTGTGTGTGTGCGTGTGTGTGTGTGTGTTAGCGGTGTCTCCACTTCAATAGACTGCAGCTCAATGGCTCTGAGGAGTAATTGAAAAGCTAATATTGTTTAGCATATCTTTGGGATTATGTCTTATTGTCGCAATAAGTATGCAATACTGCAGTGTTTATTTTTGGTCAGGCTTTGTTGCAGCCACTAATTGGTGCTGAGTGTAAAAATGTGGAGTGCACATTAGCATGGCTTAGTCATGGTCACACAAAGAGTTGTGCAATAATCACTTGCACTGTGTTATCTTGTAAAGTATCTTTACATAGAATCAGACCGGCAGTGAAAAGAGTGATCGATGTGCATCACTTTACAAATGTGCTGAAAAAAGCCAGCTATTTGCAAGCACATTCATTAATAGTACAAACACAAGCTGTAGTGTTTTACGGAAGGAAAAAAAATGGAACTAAAAATTGTTCTGTTGCAGACTATTGCCATATATGCACACGGATTTTAAATCAGATTCAAAGCTGATTTCAAATCAATTACGTATGTAATTTGTAATAACCACTGAGATTGGTTGAGGCCTAAACAATGTCTTTGGGATAACTGCCCTTTAGTGAAGCATCAGTGGGCTTACAATGTGCTGAATTAGCTGGCATATTAATGACCAGCCGCAATACCCCTCCATTCTTCTCACCCAAATCTGCTTATGCAAATGGCCCATGAATCCAGTTCAAAGGAGTCTCTTTTAAGTAAGGCCTATACTCATCTGCATTGGGACTGTGAAAGAAAGTGACATGAGAAAGTTAGGGACACTTGTTTTTTTTTCTTCTCTTTTTCTTCTCATAGAACATGATCCAGTTATCATATACCTCTGCTAGTTATTAGCATGGTAGGGGTTGTTGAGTCCATAGGATTGCTCTATGCAGAGGGAGCAGGGACCAGGTTAATCCAGCCAATTGTGAGTGTGTGTTTAAAATGTGGTGTTCAGCAGGGGGGGAAGCAGGAACCATCCAAGTTCATGCCCCTGTGTGAAAGAGAGGAGAAAGACGGTGGGGTTCCAAGTTGAAGGAATAGAATAATCCCCTCCACATTTGTTAAAGGGCCACTGGTCTTTTGTGTTGGCCAAGACAAATTTTAAAGGCGATGTCATAATGGTTCAATTGGAATGATATCTTTGAGCACAATAGATGTGGCTTCATTGCCTGAACAACTTAAAACCTCTTTGTTCCCATTATTGTGGGAGATGTTTAGATACATGCGTGCACTCTGAATGAGAGTTGTTATAATACAACGTGTTATAAAATATTGAGCATGATTACACATGTTGTCATCTCATGAATGCTACAATGAGAAAAGATTGGGGGATATGTCCTCTGATACTGAATGTGACTTGTTTCCCCACACACCGGGCTTATGTTTTCATGCAGGGATGATGTCAAGAGTTTTTTTTTTCTCTTCTTTTTTTTTTTTTACCCATTCAAGGAAACTTTTAGTTAAAAAAAATTACCATAAAGCTTTATGTTTTGAATAAAAAATATTTAACATCCCTGGTGGCCATGTACCTGTTACAACAGCCTTTTCTTTACAACGTGTGTTATTTGTTTGCCTGTATTTCCCAAGAACTGCTCTTTGTATATCTGAAAAATCAACTTAAAATTCATGTGTGAAGTGCACAGCATAGTGCACTTCATATACTATAGTGTATACTATAGTATGTTCCGTTTTACAATTGCTGGGAACAGTGGAAGTTCTATGAAGTGCATGGTCGAGACGGAATAAGAATAAGAATGAGATCCTTGTTCTCAGGTCATCAAATACATACTAAAAAGCCAAATTAAATATTATGTGTAGGTTTTGTTTGGTTTTTTTACTTGTAAGATTGGGATCCATTTTATTTGAACTGTGCAGCTATTAAGAGAAATAAATGTGTGAATTGCAATCTATTTTCAAATTTAAATATAGCACAAACATTATTTAGCACTCATTCCTTTTATTGTAATTTTCTCCTGGGGAGCACAGCAACATTCCAAAATAATAAATTATAGTGACAATTTAAAAAGCAAGAGTAACAGGTCTTGAGTTTGAGATAGTATGAAAGAGTAAAAGTGAAACAACTCTTCTCTAACTTCTGACCCACACCTCCTCCTCCCCATCCATCATGGCACAAGGATTGTTGGACGCTGACGTCTCAGTGAATTTTCCCTCCTTAAGAAGCTCATAATGGCTGTGTGAAGTCCTTAAGAGGGAGGGTTCCACTAGGTGACAGATTCTTCCTGTCTGTGAAATTCCCCCTGCGATAATTTGTCTTTGTGCTGATGGGCCCATTGCTCCACGCGACATGGGTTATGGCAGCGAGGGCGGGACTATCCTCATCACCTGCCATCTCTGTGGCCCTCTTGACACCCCACACTCATAACCCCCCACCACACCCACACACTCTCCATTCTCTTGTCCTCCCTGTCCCATACCCCCCACTTTCATCTCTCCAGCAGGAGCTGTCTCTTCACTGGCAGAACAACCAAATAATGGAGCTTGTCACAGGCCTTGTTCTTTGTGTTTTTTCAAGGCCCAAGAAAAATGCAAACACTCTATTGTAGTCATTAGTTTTCCCATCCTTTCTGCTGGGGCTTGTAGGTGGGGGCTTTGACCTGGTTCAAAAGCGACTTGGGGATGAATTGGGCTTTTTAGAGAGTAAATTCTTGATGTCAGTAGCTTGGTGTGTGCATTATGCATTGTGTCTGCATGTGTTTATGGGTATATGTGGTCTGGCAAGCATGTTTTTAATTTAGTTTGAATTAACTTATTATTTATATAAAAATAAGTTCATGAAGTGTCAGAAAACATGATCTTAGTTTGGCTGGCTAGAATCTGGGATATGGAGCTACGGGACCCAGTGTTTCAAAGGTCCCCAGACTAAAGTCAGCTTTGCTACTTTACCCACATTGCAAGGGTCGTGGGGGAATTTAGGAGCCTCTGAAAGATAAAATTACTGCTATGGTCATCATATGGCTACCCAGAGAAGAAAAACTGACAATGGTCGAACATGCTTTTGTCACTAAATATTTTGTAATTAGTGTTCATCCTATTTTGAATAGAAGACTTAATGTTCACTACCAGTTATGTTGTCTGTTGTGATAAAAAGGTAAAGTATTGAGATGATGTTCTGGACATGTCTTGTGGTTCTTTGGAGTCTTCTGTGTAACATTTTGCATTGCCTTGTCCTGGTTATCATACGGTGATGAGGACTCCCTTTTCTGCAGGGGGTTTTTCTTCATCTGAAGATGATGCATTGTTCTCTGGTTTTTATACTTATCCTTCTTATAGCTCTTAATTATATAAATCAATACTTTGTGATTGGGTGATGTACAGCATACACTAACAACATTTTCAGGGATTGAAAATTGGTGGAACATCTGCTTTACAGAGTACCAGTCCAGTCCTGAGCATTTTTATGTGAGAAGTGCCTTCAGTCTTTATATTTTCCTCTTTTCACCTCTTAATTTGTCAGTTGTTACTTATTGAGTGGTACCTCTACTTACGAAATTAATTGGTTCCGGAAGAAATTACGTGAGTAGAAAATTACGTAAGTAGAGAGAAAATTATGTAAGTTTTCCATACAAATGCCCTAATCCATTCCAAGCCCACAAAAATTCAGACATAAATGTTTTATAAAGCATAAAAATGCATCAAAAAATGTAACAAATACATCTTACAATTAGATTATTGCACAATAAATGAAAGTTGTGCATAATGTAAAAAACAAAGAATAGAGTAAAGAATAAAAATGATGGTTATTTACCTTTTAACTACTGTCCTCATTGTTTTTTGCCCTCTTCGGTTCATGCACTCTTGCCTAACAATGCCAAACAACAGAGATAATTCCAGTCCTCCTTTTGAACTTCTCCAACCACCCACGTGATGCCTTTAACTTTTGTTTGAATAACATGTCGACTGTAGATGCATTAAGGCCGTGTTCTTTGGCGAGATCAACCAAACCCATCCCTTTTTCATGCTTTTCTATTATCTCTTTCTTTGTATGGACAAAAAAACTCTTTTCTTCGTCTTTTCTTTTCCTCTTTTCTCCGTCACTTTCTTGGGGTCCATAGTGAATACTATAAAAGTTAATATATTTACGTAAAACTATAAGAACACGTCATGGGTCGAGAGCCAAGTCACGAGGACCCTACATAAACACCGATCTAGCTCCACACAGAGGTCCCTCTTAGCCAATGGGATGCCAGGATGCTAGGTCATAGCCAATGGCAGAGCAGCTATGAGAATGTTGCGTTCAGGAACCTGTGGGAGCTGCGACTATCAGCCCATACTGTGTTTTTATCTTTCGTAAGTCAAAATTTCTTTCGTAACTAGAGGTAATATTTTCCTGCTGAGAAATTTCGTAAGTAGAAAATTTCGTAAGTAGAGACATTCGTAAGTAGAGGTACCACTGTATTTGATTGTCATTGTACGTGAGATATACTTGGATTCTAACCTTCAAATTGATCATAATGCTTGGTCGTTCAGTGTCTGCTGTAACAGAGACAGCTTTGAAGGCTGAACAGGTTGGAACAGGAACCAGACATGGTTTCTGCTATTCTTTGCCATTTCTGTTATGATATTGTGTGTATGCTTGTAGAACCAAACCATTTGGGCCTGATTGAGAAGCTCATCAATAGGCATGGGGAGACAAAGAGAAAGCCCATGTTTGCTGCCTCTGTACTCACTAAAATTCCGCTCTTATCTGGAATGTACCAGCTGTCCACTGTACACAAAAAACTGCTGCCTTTCCCAAACCTGATCCTGGCATTTCCGCTGAGTGAAAAGGGACTGGGGAAGTGCAGGCCCCAGGCCCCTGGGGTTTGACTGGGGCCCCTGGGATGAAGCTGATGGACAGGAGTGGAGGAGAGTATTTGCAACAGGCTGGCACTCACACTGGGCCCTGCATGGGTCTGAAAAAGAAGCTAGGCATGAAAGTCAGTGTGTGTGCTGCATTTTGCAAATACAGGTGCGTGTGTGTGTGTGTGTGTGTGTGTGTGTGTGTGTGTGTGTGTGTGTGTGTGTGTGTGTGTGTGTGTGTGTGTGTGCATGTGCATGCCTGCACCACTGTGTGAATGTGTGTCAGATTTCTGAGTGGGGTATCCAGACATTCAAGGCAATACTTTTAAAGGAACAAGAGTAACTATAGCCTTGAAAACAGTGTCATATTTACACACATCTCATGTACACGCATCTACATTGCTCGACAATCAGACACTTAGACCAAAGCCAGGGGGCCTTATGGCTTGATAACTCAAAGAGCATGATAGATGATGGCAGGCTCTTTGAAGTAAACCTTATCTAAATACAGCATAAGGAACTGCCATTTAACACTCAAGCTCCCCCATTCAACAACACAGTCAATAACACATACCTGAACTTCCATGTAGGATTAACGCTTGTCAATATGAACTTTGGAAACACACCCATCACAGACTGTGATTCTCAAATTTCAGCTTGTTTAAATTCACATCTTATGAAAGGGCGTTTATTTGTGTGTGTGTGTGTGTGTGTGTGTGTGTGTGTGTGTGTGTGTGTGTGTGTGTGTGTGTGTGTGTGTGTGTGTGTGTGTGTGCGTAGATGTGTTGCCTTTGATTGTTACTCATTTTCCTGGAAGCACAGCCACCCTGGCTCATGGCATTGTAGATGTGTGTTTATTCACAGTTCATTTGATGTTGTTATCTAGCATTAGACACAGTATTCTTCCTTGTCTGTAGCAAGTGCTTTGCAGAGCCCTTGGGTTACAGGCCCTCATTTCACCCATCTTACTAAACGACTTAACCAAACTAATGAATTACCCAATTAATCCGAGTAGGGCCCTCTCTTTGCCCTTAAGTGCTTGTTTATAAAAGAAGCCCACCCCGTTGACCTCTATCCCTCCAGGGCTGGTTCAACCAGCTTCTCTGTGTAACATTAAATAAATATAATTTCAAGACCATATTAATTCCTCACATACCCAGAAGTAATTAGTCACACTTAATATATACATTATAAATTGTCAATACATGTGTATCTTAGCTGCATGTGCTGTGTGTGTGTGTGTGTGCGCGCACACGCGTGTGTTTTTGTGCGTGTTTAAGTGTGTGCATGACCACGGAAATTAGGTCCATACTGGTGTGCCTCTGTATGTGTGTTTAATCCATTTAAACTAAAGTCCAATGTAGCCACTTCCTCTCTCCATCAACCTTATCTATAGCTGCCGGGGACAAAAATCATTTGCAGTAGAGTAAAATGACTGAAAATAATGGGGAAATATCAAGTGCATCTTTTTACTCACCCATTTATTCCACACGCTCTGAGTGAGCTTTATCGGGCCTTACACATCGCAACATATCCCATCCTTTTTTATTTTACTTAGATTTGATTTTGCCCACTCAAACTTTTCATTTTCTGACAGATTGAGGCACCCTATTTAACAGTTTTATTCATCTGTGCCTGCAGGCAGGGACTGACGTTACAGTCAATAAAAATGGGAGAGCTTTGCAGGCACCTCTTCTTCCCCCTTCCCTTTGTGTGCAAAGTGGCAGCCGTGAATTTAATCGAGGGAGAATGTTGTGATTACTTAATGGTTTCCCAGGCAGCCATGGACTGGAGAATTAAATTCCGCATCTGCTTTCCAAGGCGTTAATCTCCTCTCCTCACATTCCGCCTGTTATGACGTGCACACAAGAGATAATGTTTAAACCGACTAAAGCAGGGTAAACCAGCGCAGGCTGTTATTGGCTTTATAATTACATAATTAACTTTTTGTTTCTAATCGTTACAGAGGTAATGGCTCTGCTAAAACGGGGTGCATCTGCCGAGCAGAAAAACCAAATCAAAAATCAATAATCCATAGAATGTCATTACAGTAAGTGCTTAGTCTTGAATCACGAGAGAAAGAGCAACAAAAAAAAAAAATGGTGCAAAAACGGAGCGTTTTCCTCCTTTTCCGGTGTAGTAAATGAATCTCATTTGAAGATGAGAGCGTTATCTGTGGGAGAGGAGGCCCAGCAGCTGTGGGGAGCAGCAGGGTATCAGGCTCTGCCAGGTGCATGGCAGGAGAGAGAGGGCCAAGCGCCACCGTAAATTATACCTGGCCTCACAGCACTGGTATTGTAGGGCGATTGACCTGCTCCAAATGAATTCCATTTTCTGCAGGTCCCTCCTTATTTCTAATTTACATTGTAATCATATATGTCTGAAAAATGATATCATAAAAAAGATGAATGTACTAATTACCTCTCCTCTTATCTCTCCCTCGGCCAGTGCTCACCCTTTGGACTTACTCCTCGCAGCATGTAAGTATGTCACTTATTTCATTGTGACAGACGTAATGTATTCACAAAAGTGCGCCATAAATACAGGCGTTCAGGTTGGCCACCTTACACTCACATCAGGAGACTCACAATGCCATGGTGCTCGAATGAATGGCAAAGTGACAAACATTTCTGGAGCCAAATTACCCCTGGTGTCACTGTGAAATTAGGTTCTTGACCCAGCCTCTGATGCATGCTTATATTTCTACATATTTTCCCCATCGATTTTTCTGCATGGCATCTGGCCATTGTGATGTGAGATGAGGGCTCCTATGAGAAAGGGGTTAGGGGTATTTTAATACACCTGTGAAATGAGACTCTACTCATCATGAATATGCTAAAGTAGAGCTGTCACAGCAGTCAGAGTGATATCCCCTCTCCTCTGCCAGATGAGCTGTGAGGGGGATAACTAACTTCTACTCTGAGGGATAGGAGAACCAAGCTTATGTTCCCTGTCAATGTCATTTTAATAAATAGGCTTATTAACAGGTCAGAGGCCAAGGACAATAGCAAGGTTATGCAATTATACTGACATATATGGGAGAATATTAGAGAAATATTGAGTTAGCTTGTAGGTGCTGATTATGTGTGTCCCCGTTTCATTACTGCACAGCCTTGTCTAAATGTCTCTTATGTCCAGTCATCTGAGAGATAGCCTTCTCAAGTGTTTATGTCTCCTCACCTTGGGATGAAATTTTCATGTGCCTGTCAACATCTGTTTGGTGAAGATTTCACCTTAGAAATGACTTTGACTTTGTGTGTTTCTATGTCTACCCCCCCCCCCCCCCCTCTGCATCTGTTAAGCTCTTCAAGCACACATGCTTCTTCATTTGACTCTTTATTCCATGACACTGTGTTTTGGTATTTGACCTCCTGACCTCATTCTCAGACTGTAATAACCACCCCTTTGGAGCTCAGCATGAAGAGCAGTATATGGTAATTTACTGAGATCACTGCTACTATCCTATATTCCAAAGCAACCTCCAAAGAACATTTAAGGCAATGTTCAGCCAGGTCAGGTCATGTAATTAGAGATATCTTTCATTTTACATCCTATATTTTACTAGCTTTATTGTAGGTTAATCAAGTGAGGTGACTCCAATACTATTACAAGAAACACCTAAATTTAACATGGACTATGAGACAAAGTCAAACCCCTGAAACTTTTCAAGGAGAGTCTAGAGCTGCGTGACAAACAAGCCTTTCCTTGAAAAATCTTGCTTTGCGTGTAGCCATTACCCTTTCGTGTCATATGTAGCATTTGTTTCAAGCACAAAGGCACTCCCCTAGTTGTAAAAGCCCATCTGAAATTCCTTGCTTAGCCTTCTGACACAAAGGAACCACTTAAGCCATTTTCTCCCTCATCCTCTACAAATGCAATGACTCACTTTCCATTCAAAATCAATAATTGTAGATGCAATGCACTGAGGGTAAGCGCTCGAAGGGCATATACTGGAAGATATCAACACCAAAATCCAACCAGAAAAAATTCAGCGTGACACACAGAAGTTGCAAAACAAATGTATGTGTGTGTAGTGCCAGTTTGTGGATGCATATGATGAGTCGTTTTGAAAAACTCCTTTGTCAGGATATTGTCCCTGACATTGAGGTCCTCAGCAAAGCCAGTATTCCGAGGATCCCATCAGCATTATAAAGACAGTCATGGTCTGCATGAAATTGCACAAATACCTTAAAAGTTCCACCAAAGAGCTTTGCACATGACCAACCACCCTTGAGAAGACTAGTTTGGGAAACTGCAATCCACAGACACTTATGTGTTATTTTGAAGAGGCCAGTGTGGCACAGGATGTTCCTTGCTCAGATTGGTCTTTATCTCTATCTCCAAAACCCACCCTGATTAGACAAATGCAGAGATTAGCTCTAATGGACAAACTACATCTGCACCTAAGCATGTGCTGATCTCAAAGGTAAGCGTAATAACACACAGGCACACATGCTTTTAACTAACTAAGTTCCCAGAAGAGCTTTTTAAACCTGTTGATAGTACCAGAGGCTGGTAGTTGAGAAGGACTAGACCCAATGAGCAAAGCTGTGCCGGGGGCCAGGGGATTAGTTCTTACTGCACCATCATGTCCCTCAGCCTGCATGTGCAGTGGGTGTGAGGCCACCTGGCCAAATCAGGGAGGGGTAGTGATTAATTCACCTTGTTTAGGGCGCCGTCATTGGAATGAGACAGACGAGGGATCAGGATGATGGATGAGGGCCGGAGCAAGGGCTGATAAGACATGGCCCATGAATCTGTTCTACATCATCGGCTCCTTTGATCATTGACAGAAGTTCAGAGATGGAACTGTGCATCTGTCC
Organism: Antennarius striatus; assembly: GCF_040054535.1. Lineage (NCBI taxonomy): Eukaryota > Metazoa > Chordata > Actinopteri > Lophiiformes > Antennariidae > Antennarius > Antennarius striatus. The sequence goes on along the minus strand of NC_090776.1, from coordinate 27,020,864 downwards.
AAACAAACAAAAGTCTTTTCCCCTCCCAGAACCCTCCCTTACCCCACAACACAGAGACCAACCCCCAGCTGTAATCCTCTGCCTCTCAGGTTAGATCTCACTCATAATCAAAAGAGCGGAGAGATAAAAATGGAATGACAAAGATGGCGTACATCTGAGAGCCAGATGGAGTGATAAAAAAGAAAGAATATGACCTGGATTGGAAAAGATGGCAAGACTGGGGGAGATGGACAAAGCAATGTATCTGTAGGCTTGGAGCCTGTGAACCATGTCAGTATGGTTTAAAGCCCCCCAAAAGGAGCCCTCCATTGCAATGACAGATTCAGCAGATAAGAGATGATCCATGAAAGCTGATCAGTGTGCTGACAGCAGGAGAGAGGCCTTGGCCTCGGACGACAGGGTGCATTGCTATGGGTAAATTGCAGCTGTCAGGGCCAAACGGACCCTCAGCTTTCTGCCATGCCACCACACTGACGTCACTCCACCCTCCCTGTCCACCTTTCACTCCATTCCCCATAGTTTCCAAACACTGCATTCCAGTTCCTGCAGTGAAACATTCCCAGACCAATCTGCATTCAAACTGAATTCATACATATACATATAAATATATACACAGTGCACCGTCGTTCCTCATGATTAATGCGTTCCAGGAACCACACGTGATTAGCGACAAACTTGTTATCTTATTATTAATGGTAATTTAAATGTTTATGATAGTCCCCATACTGATATTAAACCACCGTCTATTTGTATTACCTTTTCCCACACTCTTATCGACTGTTAAAAGCATTTTGTGTCTCACGTAAGTCCGAGACTCACAGAATGTAGCGCACTTCCGGAAGCTGTTAGCCAATACATATTGTACATTCATTCATTCATTCATCTTCTAACCCGCTTAATCCGCAAACATACAGTATATATATATATATATATATATATATATATATATATATATATATATATATATATATATATATATATATATATACACACACACATGAGTGATAGCTAACCTTAGAGGCATGTACACTGACAGATATTGAAATTAACCTATCTCAGCAATTCTCTGAAATATTGACAATGTGTAAAGGAATGCAATGCTTCACTGACTGAAGGATTTTTTTCAGGTAAAGAATAAAAGATTAGACTTGGATTTATTTTCGAGATTCGCATTGAGCCGCAGTTACGAGGTTTCTTTTACTCATCCAACAGTGTCAGACTAAGGAGCTTTAGTACTTGTCTCCAGATAGACAGACAGAAATATGGACAGCATGGAGAATGAGATCTACTGTGTAAAACAGGAGACTTTCATGTACTTTCCCTACTGAACACATGGCCGTACGGTGCTTATTCCACCAGCCTCCAAAGAAAATTACCACATCTACCAAGGGAGCAGAGAGAAAGGAAGTGCAGATGATTCCCTCAAGGAAATGAAAGGCAGTAATAAGCTATTTAATTTATACTTGAAATTATTTTATGCTCAGTAGATACACAGTGGGTCCTTATTGGTATTTAAATGATTATTCTCGCCAAATTATTTTAATCCATTTTCAGAGGAAAATTTTCTACATCCTCATTTAAACAGCTAAATGGAGACATCTTTTAACTTCATACGGTCGACATAGTAAATTAGGGAACTAAAAGGCTTCCTTTCATTTTCACATTCATTTCAAAGTATTCGTTCAGTAATGGATATCCTCACATACTAATGCGGAATTATTTTACATATAAATGCTCATTTAAATGCACAGACTTACGGTTCATCGGCTTATCATTAAAATTATTTATTTGAGTCAATCCTTTCATTAGCAGCATAATAAACAACTTTGAATCAAGGAAAAGTTAATCAGTAAATACTGCTTTCTGACAGTTGGATTACTTATGTGAACAAAGTACACTAAATACAAAGAGCCTAAATTATTGGTGCCACTGAATTTGAGACATTTTAATGAACATATTTAGTGTAAAGCAAAGACAACAGTACCTTAGAAATTATCCATTGTGCAAGACATGCTATGAGGCCAGTCATCTGTATATATAATTTTCTATTGAAAGCTGTCAATCTCTATAAGACAAGAGCTGGAGGTGTGTACCTCATCGCTCCGATTGGTCAAAGAGCTGCTCGCTTTTGGTCTTTTTTTTTTCCCTTTTGATCTTGCATTTCTCAAAAGTCCTGCTTTACCTCTGTCCATGTCTAAATCCTGTCTCTCCTTCTCACTTGTTCCTCTTGTCTTCATTCTCTTGCTCACCTTTCTGCTTGTAATAAAAGCTGTGATGAATACATGAAAAGATTGGCGACCTTTTAATGAAAATGTCAGTATCCCTGTAGTGTGTGTGTGTGTGTGTGTGTGTGTGTGTGTGTGTGTGTGTGTGTGTGTGTTATTTGGAGGTAGATGGGGATAAGCTCTGCGTTTCAGACCACTTGAGGTTCAACTGCATGTTCTATGACAGCTCAGAGATGTCTCTTTTCTCTGCCTTCATGTTGCCCAGAACCTTTCCTCAGACATCAGGCTGAGGTCTTCATTAACTAAATTTTTAGATGGCCATTGCCTTAAATAGTGTGCCAATCTTCCTATATACTGCACTCTCTTAAACACTGACAAGCAAAATAAAACAAGGGCCACAAGGATTCAGTCATGTAACATATGCAAATTTCAAGTCACATTCATATGTTTTGGCAGTGCAATTACAATGAGAATGACTGGCTAAGTAATTCCGTTATGATTTATGCATCAATGTTTCAACTTCAAACAAGTTTGACAGGCATACCTGAAAAATAAAATTACTAGAGCTAATGTCACTTTGATGTCTTTCTTTGTAGCACTCCACCATTTGCCTTCACCCTCACCCAAATGCCAAGGAGAAGTCCATCTTATGCCATTGAACTGTAGCTCTTCCTGAGCGGCTCTCCCTAGCAGGTGCCACACAGACCAGTCATGATCATTTGTCATCTGTTACCTCTGCCTTTCTTCGTGTTTTGTCTTCTGTCGCTATTTTTAGTCGGGCGAAAAAACGTCAAGGCGATGGTGTGCTGTAAGTAAGTGACAACCTGACGCCCGGTTTTATTTGATGCTTACCAGATCAAAGCCTCACTGCAGGGCACGCTAATTTGAAGTCCACTGCAGTGATGATTGCTGTGCATGATTAGCCCACAATGGCACTCCTATTAATCACATCATTCTGATTATTCTAATTTGATTTGAATCTGTGATGTCTATCCTCTCGCACTCTCTCTCTCTGTCTCCCTTACTCTCTTATCACCATCCCCACAAAGTCTCCCAATAAAACTGTCAAGTTGGGGCGACTGCTTTCTACAGTAAGTGAATGAAATTCAAAAGGCTGCAACATGACTGACAGTGTACTCACAGAGGGAAGCAGTGATAGTGCAGAGAGGGAGTGAGAGGCATGGAAGATGAGGAAAGGAGGGGATGCCCATGTTAATACTTACAAATGACTAATGTCTCCCCCAGCAGGTGCCATGGCCAGACAAACTGGGATAAATATTGAAATTCCTCTGAGCACAGCAGCATGCAAAATGAAGCCCAACTGTTTCTAATACGGCACTGAATAAGTGACTGGCCCTGTTGGGTAGCTTTTCTCTGTCTCTTCCCATCTCTCTGACTGCCTAATTGTTTCGTGCATTCCGTAAACATTTCCAGCTCACTCAGCTCCACAAAAACTGTCTGGTTTATGCTCTTAGCACTTTTTCAACAGTAATAATGTGCTATGCAACCATCATCGTGTGACATGTTTTAATGTGCTTTGACCCAGTTTGTTACTAAAAACTGCAAAATGCCAGCTTTTGAGGACTTTCTTTGCTTTTCAGGTGACACATGACAAATTAAGGAATAATGCCACCATTTGTTAGCATGATTACGCAAAAGATTTGATGGATTTTCATGAATGTTGTTTGGGTATACAACCCATTAAATATTGCCATGTGTCCTGGTAAAGGGGTGGATCTATCAATTCTGCTTTACTTAATGTAACTGATGGATTTTGATGAAACTTTGTAGGTTTGTCTATGCAGTGAAATAGAAGTCATTAAATGTTACAGTAGATCCTGATAATGGCGGAGGGAAAATCAGAATTCTTTTTTACTATTTGTTACTTCTTGGAAAATATAGACTTTTGGGATATTTCCTGTCAATAATACCTTCCATTACCACAAATAAGGAGAGAATATTGTCTTTCTTGAATAACTACCAAACTAATGGTAATTCCAATATGGATGTGCCATTCCAAATTCACCAATGGATTTTTATCATGAAAAGAATGCTATTAAAAGGGTCAAACCATAATCGGATTATTGTTTTGTGTTTTGTAATGGGGAAATGTGGGCTGCCTTGGTAGAGGTTTGATTAAATTGGGTTTGTGCCTGTATTTTACTGTTCCAAATCCAAATTCCTACACATTTTGTTGTGTTCAAAATCAAGATTCAAAATTTGGAAAATGCACTAAAGATCTAATCTTAGTGCGTGATACCATAAAATTAACCAGATGTCACATTGTGATGTCTGGTTAATTTTATGGCATTCACTAATCATGTAACCTCAGCTTAGAACAAACTGATGTTTTGTCTGTGTAGGTTACTTTGAAAGTTCAGAGTTTTTGACTTTATGCGGTCTCAATGATTGAATGATTTAATACTGAAGCTGTAACATGTTTTCCTGTTTTTCCTCTTCTTTTAAAGTTAATATAATTTGCCAACCTACCTGTGAGGCACTGCAGCAAGAAAAGAAAAAAAAAAAAGGCCTTTACTCTGATGAAGATCTGGAAAAAGAATCCAAAAAAAACCTCTAGTCCTTAGTTCACTGACTGCCAACCACCATACCCATCAGACTTGTGTTGAAGCTGGGAAAATGCTAAATTTCTTTTACAGAGATTCCAGCCCAAACAACACGGAAATCCCACCACTTAAGAAAAGCAACAAACCATTTAAGTTTTGTCTGTCTTCCATAGAGAAAAAAAGTTTTTGGAAGCAAATTGCATTTCATGTTCAGGCTTCCACATAGGTGTGGAAGAAAATTTCATTTGCAATACAAAAAAAACAAAAACAAAAAACAAAGGCAAAACAGAAACATATAATACACTGAATTTCTGAAAGCATTAATGTTTCAATAAACATTATCCCAGGCTTTGTTTAATTTCTACCATGCTAGAATACACAATGTGCACATTAATACCCTCTAAATCTCCCCAAAGCATTTCCAAGGGTGACATTTTTCCTGTGACAGAGATTAATTGCGCACATACAGTATCTCTGGACACAACTTTGCCATCCCAAACTGGAGAATACAGCGTGCCCCACCCTGATCAGTCAGCGAGAGTTTTTGTGCGTCATACACAGTATGTCTCAGCCTGGGGGGGAGAGACAACACCAGAGCACATCCTTTTTACAAACAATAGACCTGGCCTACCACGTTATATCCACACAGCAGGCATCCACCACTTTGTAGGGGGCAGGAAGTTCTTTCAGTTGACCCACTGCCTTGTAATATATACAGTCACAGGAAGTTCCCTCAATCTATTCTCACAAGTTAAATAATTTCACCTCTCTACTAAACATGCTGTCTCAATGTAGAGACCCACATCAGTCAGAAAGGAAATTATTTTGAAGCATACTGTCAAGAACTGCTAATACCCCCCAAAAAAACCCAACATGTATGTTGACACGCATATAAAAAACAACAACTTCCTGCCATAGATTTAAAAATTTTAAAAAAGATGTACAGTATCACAAATCCACTGATGACTCGTTTTATCTTCAGCATTGATGTCATCCATGTCATTATAGGACAGTGCAAGCACTGGTTTGCATGAGACATTTTCAGCAGAATCATGAAGACATCTGCACATGGGTCTTGATAAAAGCATTCAGCTGCAGTAAAACACACATTCCCCATTGTGTTGGTTTAGCGATGACAAATCATCCATGTCTCCAGATGTTACTGGAAGGTCAACAAGATTAGATATGGGACAGTTTTCTTTGCTTTTATTTTCTTTTGTTTTGTAGGTGATGCTAAGACACTTAGCAGGAATGTAGAAACTGTATTTTAAGTGTAGGTTGTTGTTTTTTTGTTTGTTTTTTTATATTCCATTAAGCAAAAAGAGACACATGCACAAATGTGTGAATATAGGGGGAAAAAAATCATACATATACAAGCCCCCTCCTGTCTTTAATTCACACTTAGGTCTGTAGAATCCACACTTATTGGGCCAGAATGACCCAGACAGAATGGGACAATTGATATACAGATGGCACTTTTGTTAAACTACGATGTAATTGGTGCACAACCATGGCACAGTGTGGCTCAGCAGCCAGCGGCAACACATTTTCCGGACGAAGGGCAGGAAGTTTTGGCTTGGTGGTGGGTTGGAGAAGAATCCATCCAATGGAGGGACATAATGCTGCAGCCATATGTCGTGTAAGTCTTATAGAGCTGAGGGGTCACACATCTTTGTGTGCTGTGTGTTATGCTGTGACACTGCCATTATGGATGAGTGCTGACAGCCGGTGGAATGACCAGAGACAGAGGGCTTGTACTTGTTGTGTTAACACTGGCGGCACACAATAATCTGCTACTTGTAAAGCAGGTATCGTCCTGACAAAACCATTATTGTCTCCACATGGTAATGAGGGCTGGGGAGGGACTGGGAAATAGATTTAGAGGAGGCTGGTCCTGGGCCATGGACTGTCTGAGACAGGGATACAAGGCTGGGGGAGTAGGGCAGGGAGGCGGGGAAGAGGGGCATTAGGTTTGTTCTCTTGCATCACTGAGCACTGGAGAGTTGTCTTAAACTGCCATAATACAAATTAGCTGGCTGAAGAATGGAAGCCACCGAAGAGGGGGAGAAACAGATGACAAGCCTGAAGATTTAAGTCAAACATACAATAGCAGTCTGTAATCACCCACACTTCCCCCACGGCGTCCACCTCTTCCTCTCTGTGCATAAGATCAGGGTGGAATAAAAAGAAGGGGGGGGGTAAGAAAACAGGGATTGTCGTTGGTGTCTTCTAATTAAGCAAGCAAAGATGCAAGTCAATAGAGCAATTCATTAACAAATCAAAGTCCCAAGGGCTTGCCTGGCAGCATGGCTGTGTTTTTGAAAACCCTCCTTCAGAATGGATACCCATATGCCAGAGGTCAGGGTGACGCCCCTCTCCACACTGCTTAGCATTCTGCATGCACACACTGGCCGTTGGGGTCACTGCTATCTAACGTGTCCGCTGCACACACAACAGAATTTCCATATGGTCCATGAAAATGGATATGCCATTGGGCCTCCCATACTTCCCACGCCCTGACCATCAGCTCCACTAGCTGCTGTCTTGAGCTTGTGTGTGTCCATTTACACACACACAGACACACTCACACACACACACACACACACACACACACACACACACACACACACACACACACACACACACACACACACACACACACACACACTCAAGACAGGTGGATTAGAGAGGCAGGTTGGGCTCAAAGGAGCTCCTGGTGTTGCTAATGTTTGACAGCCAAGTCATGTCAATATATTAAAACACTGTTCTCATAACCCTCCTCCAAACCCCAAAAAGAATTCCTCCTTCACTTTTACTCCTCTCCCCTGACTGTTCTCCCTCAGTACGGTTCCCTCCATCACCCCCCCCCCGCCAACCCACCCGCCACTTCTGCCTATAGTACACAGCTAAGGGAACTTTCAGAGCTCTGGCAGCAGTGGCGTTGATGTTGCTTCATAAGAACGTGCGGGCAGTACTGATGGCTGCCTGAGAGTGTGAAGTCCATTGAGACAGCGGTGACCCGCTGAAGAGGATTCCAGCATGAGGGCACTTCACATGACTCTTTCAAATCCACACAAATAAAGCTCTTTATGGCCTGAAAGTGGCCCCACAGTATGGGTGCTACAGAGCCCCCTGAAAAGCCCAACACGATTGTCATGGATATTACACGACGCAAGCAACAACAGGCCGAGGAGACAAGTGTTGATCGGGAACAAAACTCGAGCAGACTTTTCCATGAGGCAGGCCAGGGAATGTTGACAGGCCAGTGAATGGTCTGTTTAACCCTTTGAAAGTGAATGTGGGCTTCGTGAAACAAATGCATTCTGATAGACTTTGTACGCACTGGGACACAAAAAGTACACTAAGCTCCTGCGAGGGAACCAGGCAGAAGGCAAGAGACGAAAATAAGATTGGAAAGGTGGGAATGTGTTTGCGCCAGATTCCATCAGCCTGGCTCTTCTATTTTCTGGCTTGAACACTTCTCTTTTGAGCTCAACAGAGAGATGATTTAAGCCTTGACTGGGCTCTAGCATCCATTTTGACTGAGCCCATTTAGAGTTTTAGACAGAATGTTTGTTCACAAGGGTACGCTGTAGTTTGATGGAGAATGTCAAGCCTGAAGTGAGTGCTATTCCTTGTCCAACGGCAGTCATTCATGCAATCATTTATTTCTCTATCACCACTCCAGGGGAAAAAAAAAAGAAAAAAAAAGACAAGCTCACATCGAATGTTATTTTTTATTTATTTCTGTGATTGATTCACACAACCACTGTCAAAGAGAATATCTCGTGTTGAAGTTGCATATAAATAAAACTTTATTTAAAATTGACCACCATTTAATTGCAAAGACTTTACTGAAAAATTAAACATTCATCTACAGCAGGTATTTATTTTTCTGAATTCATGAGGCTTTGGCAGGGCTACTCTATCAATAAAACAAGCATTTTTTTTTTGTCTACAGGATGCTGCTATGCCCAATATGCTTAAGTATTAATTCAAAGAATAAAATGTATTTGTGATAATGAATGTATAGTAACACTGAGCACTGATAGCAAACTGACCATTTTATTTTCCTTTGTCCTTCCTGAAACAGGAAACACGTTTCACATTCCAAGTGACAATATATGTGAGCTCAGTCCATCACGCATACACAGCGTGCCACTTTTCCACTACTACATGTTCAAATGTGCATACATACCCAAACTCAACATGAGTTTCCTTCAGCAAAATGCAGCACCTATGCTGTCATGCTCCAAACTCACTCACACCGCCTTCTCAAACAGCAAAAAACTTCTCCGGAAGAGCTCCTGCATGCTGACGGTAATCCTGAACTTTGGAAACTGCAAGCGGGGGGGAAGAGAAATGTGCTTAGTTCAGCTCCTTCTTGTCACAGGGTGTAGTTTGAGTAGGAGCAAACATGGCTGCCATTGTGGGAGCATTCTGTGTTGCTGTGTTTGTGTCAGGAAGGCTTTCAGCAGTGAGCCTTGTGACAGTAAGGATGTGTGAGGTGCATTGAGATGTCCTCATTCTAGGAATACTGCCACTGCCACCATGAGACCAGCCAATTATGCCTCCAGCATGCAAATAAATGTCTTGCTGAGAGAGAGAGAGAGAGAGAGAGAGAGAGAGAGAGAGAGAGAGAGAGAGAGAGAGAGAGAGAGAGAGAGAGAGGGAGAGAGAGAGAGAGAGAGAGAGAGAGAGAGAGAGATGGAGAGAGAGAGAGAGAGAGAGAGAGAGAGAGAGAGAACACGCTAAGACAAAGACACAATGGGGTCTGTGAAGGTTCTCTGTGTGCCTCACTCAGTCTGAAACTGTTGTTTAATTGCCATGTTTACCCAGCAACTACATCCCATGTCATTAGCACACAGTGTAGTGTCATTTGTGTTGTCACACCACTCTACAGCACCATGGGGTCATTATTGCTGGAATGGTTTGAGTGGGGAAAATTGACATATTTTATGTGGGGAAAACCTGATACACTCCATGGAGTTGTTTTCTCTGAGCTTTCAAACAGCCATGGGGCCAATTAATTTTTGACCAGTCCGTATTCTGAGGACTGCTGTTGCTTTTAATGGTCTGGTTATCTCTGGCTCACATGTCACTTGTGTGTTTGATGAGACAGATAACTATAGTCTTTTATAACAATATTTAGATAAAGGAAAGGGAAAAGACGCACAAACACACACCTAATTATGAAACGTAACAGAAATGTGCCAGTGTACATATATAAAATATACAGTGCGCCCTCGCACATTCGCGCATCAAAGCTCGCAATTTCACCTCATTACGGATATTTGGTCAGCAGTCATGTGATACCGTACTCGCATTCTATTGGCTGACGGCACACGGAAGTAATAAGATAAATAGTTTGTCGCTCTATCGCGGAATTCATTAATGGTTCCTGGAACGCACTAACTGCAAAGAACGAGGTCGCACTGTATTTTATTTTTCTATTTATATCTATTAAAAATGAATTCAAATATAAAAAATACAATTACATTATTTGATAACATTCATTTATTGGTTTTAAATAGTTTGTTATAATTTGTTCCTGGCTTTCATGCATGTGCGAAATGAGCATAGAAAAGCTTACTTTAACAAGAGGTTGTAATGCATCTATTTTTTTTTAACTTTTTTTTATTTCTTATCCCCATAAATATAAAATTCTCTCCTTTCCCTGACACAGCTGCCTTCTTTTTACGAAGTGTATTAGGAACAAATACAGCAGTAGGAGGAGGGTGAGAATAAACACAAAACACTGGGTGGGAGGTGAAAAAAAAAAAAAAAGCCCTCTGAATCCCTGACTGCCTGGTCAACACAGGTGGCAGATTCACAGGAAACAGATTTAATTATGCTCCCTGTAACAATGCTTTGTCCTTACAGCGGCTCACATCGCTGTTGACAAAGGCCACCACTGCATTCTAATCAGGAAACAAAATGCCGTGGAGTGCCCCAAAGCCCTGTCAGTGGATCATTAGCCAACCACCTCCCAGGATTCAGGGGAAAACCACCAGAGTGCATCTCTGACATACAGTGCCATGCCAACAGGCAGACAGAGTTTTCTTTCCACCCTGGAGACTGAGGTCCACCAAGGGGAGAGGGGAGGAGCAAAGCGGACCCAGCTGATAGACAGATAGACAGAGCGTCAGTCGCGATGCCCTGCCCGGCCGTCCCACCAGTGCTGAGCTTAACAAGGGGGGCTGACAGCCTGCAGCTGGGTCCTGCCTAACGAAGGCAGGGACATTAGTAGGGCTCTACGTCTGTCTCATTAGAAGACATCAGCCCACCTTGATTTTCACACACACACACTGGTCACTTGCATGACAGCTCGACACGCAACCGGCCAATGAGGGAGAGCGGCGCTGAGACGTCACCGGGCAGGTGATGGAAGGACTTGTTGACATTACATTGTGGAGAGCGACAGGGGTCAAATGTAAGGGTGACCCCGTCTCAGGGACAGTGATGACCTCATTAGGGGCTCCTGACAAAAGGAGGACCGGCTGGGTGTCACCACTGTCATAGAATACACAGGTTGGCTGACATCACAGCCTCTCATAGCTGCTGCTCACGCCACCTTTCTATGACTCGTCTGTACTGCTGACACAAGCACACCCGCTAATGAGCATCAAAGGGCCTGTCCTTCAACTAGTAATGAGGACAGAAGACGACAATATCACATAATAACAGGGACTGGAACATGACTCTCTACTGTAGAAACCAGAAAAATATTTTAAACACCTATCACTTTTTCAACATCTTGAGTTTCCACTTGACTGTAAACAGACTGATACAGATAACTGAAATTAAATCAACCAGTTCCCATTTGCTCAGCTGTAAAATGTAATTTATAATGATGGTTGAAGATCTACTACACACAGATCTTACAGTGGTTTATAATTATGCAAAAGGGTCCCAGTGCAGCCGTATTATTGGCCCCTGGTCTCAGCCCAGACGTATATATGGTTCCAGCAGCCTTCTCTGCAGGTCTCCAGAGCTCAGTTTAAGAGGAGGATGAATAGCGTGATGAAGTGTGGGTCACATGTCTGTTTGATCCAGTGATAACGAGGGGGCTGAAGAAATAATCTATCAGCAATAATCCCTGACTCAGGAGACATCTCTGCAACACACACACACACACACACACACACACACACACACACACACGCACACACACGGATGACAGATGCACACTGAGACACACATCACACACAGATCACCATATTCAGCAGGCCTTCATTATATCTATAATGTGAAGCAGGGGAGCCTCCAACCAAAATGACCAATTATTCAGCATCAAGTATATCACCGTTCGTTCACTCGCTGGGATTTATTACCATAAGACACCGGGCCGGCGCAAACGACTGAAAACTGAATGCAGGCAGATAGTGCTGTTTATTGTTTAGAGAAGTACAGAGAGAGAGCATTGCACCATTGGGACCTTGCTGGATCTCAGCTGAAAAATGAGCACGTAAAATACACACAACAGAGGCTATCAAGGAAAAGATGGCACTCTCTTCTCCACCCATAAATCATCAATAATGTGTACCATAACATTTCTCTCTCTTCTTTAGTCACAGGGAAGGGTAGGATCTTATTTCCTGCTCGAGTCCGTGTAAAGATAATCATGTATCCATTTAAATTTCCCATAAAGGAATATGGAGATGAGGTGGAGAGTCAGCAGGGGGTTCCTGACACAAAGACAGAGTCACAAATGTATTTGCCTTGCTATGCTGTCACAATCAGGACATCCTGAACTATTACAGATTCAGATTAGAAGCTGTCAGTGTTTGTGTTGAAGACACTGTTTGCAAATGAAAAGCTGAGGTGACGCGAATGAACAAAACAACATCCTAATGATTGTTTATACAGTGGAAACATGAAGCTATTTTGGCTGATTATCAGGACAATGTCTGCCAATGATGCCGTTGTTAGTGTACAGGCCAAGTTAAAAAAAAAAAAAACACACACAAAAAAAAAAACTGATTGAGAACAAAGCAGAGACAGCTGAACCCATCATCTTTTATTCATTACATAAATGACATTTAACAAGAGAAAATTCCTCATTATTGTTTCATTATAGTGTATTAGATCTCTGTCTAGCAGATTGATAGAGTGGTAGTGCTTTTATGAATATCAATATGTTTAGACAGGAGACTTGTGAGGATCTCAGCCAAGGTCAAAGCTATATGTTATGACAGCACGAACCACGATAACGCAGTAAGGTCATTAGATGGTGGGAAAACAATAGATATGAGCAGAAAATTGGTTTGATCGGAAACTCTTTGTGTTTGCAAAGGTTGTTGTGAAAATCAGTGGTTCCTTTTTGTTTGTATATTTTGTATTCCATCAGGCGATGAAGATGTCGTGTGATGTCCAGAATAAAAGGGAACTATGGGGTCACAAAATGTTTTTCAGTTCAAGGCCTGAAAAATAATTTTGGTGTGGACCTGGAGAAACCAAAATTCAAACACAGTCTAGCTCACATTTCCCTTTGAATACCCGGAAAAGGACCTTATTATCAATAAAAAAAAATACAACTGGAACTTGTCACGCAGAATTATTCCACTCAGACACACAGAATTTAATTTGTCCCATATGAAAACCAACACACAGACTCATATAATAGAAAAATGACACTTAAATTTGTCACTGACTCCACCACCATAGCAATGTTGAATACATTTTTCCACATTAAGAAGAAGTCCAGAAGTCAGGGTGGGAATGTATGTGGGTCAATCAAAGTTAACATTCACAAGTAATGCTTTGCTGTGCCTCAGCACAATAGTCCTCACGCCGTGCTGCACAAATAAACTCACAACCGACTTAATTTTCTGTTGTCAAAAGACTGTCATCTGAAAGTCTTGCCTTTCCATAGATAAATTATTTTGACTTGTAACTATGCTAAGAATGCTTTGTTTTGTCTATCCACATCTGTCCAATTTGTTTTCTCGCACCACTCCACATAAAACACGCCAAGGCCTCTCATCTGCATTTTGAATGGTTTTAGTGTAGTCAACATCTTCACATGCTGCATCAGAGCTGAACAGACAGCACAAAAGAAATATTAGTCAATGAATGTGTTAGTGTGTGCACGAGCCTTGTATGATTGTGAAGAAACATACAGCATAATTATTCATTACAGCTTCTTTTATGACAATGATATTGTCTTGTTTTTTAAACAGTTCAATGCTTTATATTCACATTTTCTTTTTTTGCGGCCACTAAAATGTGTACATGTCAATCAAAGTGAGGTGAGCACTCCCTGACAAGTAAGAATAGTTTATTTAAATCGGTCTGGTGACCGAGAGCACAGTACACCAAATGTCTGAATACCGAATGAGGTATTTATGAAAAATGCGGCTACGTTGTCCTCCATTCTGAAGAAGCATTACACTCACTCGGGAAGGAAAGTGGAAATGTTGACCTTTATGCTCCGGAGTATACGTGCATTTACACAATCATGCACACACGGATGTGCACACATCCACAAACTGAAAAAAAAAACGAAAAAAAAAAAACAGCAACACAACACAGCACAGTTTTTCCTCCTCGCTCACAGATCCCACCTCAAACTCAGGGGATGTTATCTCAAATAATTACCGGTAGCTTCTCTGTGTCCCTAGTGGCTGCCATTTGTGAGCAAGTAGACAACAGTAGGTCACAGTGGAGAGTCTGCTCAAGGAGGAAGCAAGAGTGTTAGCAGAGATGGTGATGATGGTGATTGTGGTATGGAAGATCTGAGAGAGGCGTCCTATGGCCCTGGCAATTGCTCTTAATTAACCACCCAGGTATTCCTGAGCCTCACGGCCCACTGACCGACTGGCCATATGGCTGGAGCTCCGCCATAGCCATAATTGCCAAGGGAAACACTGCATCAAAAAGAGCTCAGCCAACATAAAGCTTGTGTAAATTATTTTTAATGGTTCCCTTCTGGCAGGAGCACGTGTTTGTCATCTCAAAAAGAGCGTCCGAGCGATTTATTAGCCCTTGACCCCTCTTTTCTCAGCACTTGCTCCCTGCTTGACAGTATGACCTGTCTACCTGCTTCTAGCTGGTGTCTTTCTCTCTCTCTCTCTCTCTCTCTCTCTCTCTCTCTCTCTCTCTCTCTCTCTCTCTCTCTCTCTTTCACACACACACACACACACACACACACACACACACACACACACACACACACACACACACACACACACACACACACACACACACACACACACACACACACACACAACCAGAACCATTAGCACTGTTAAGAAGCTTCTCTTCAATGTGTGAGTGAGAGAGTGGGAATAAGGCATGAACAAAAATGCTAACAGCTACTTCAGGATAGATAGATATGTGGATGGATGGATAGATGGATGGATGGATGGATGGATGGATGGATGGATGGATCGATGGATGGATGGATGGATAGATGGATGGATAGATTAATTATTAATCCCGAAGGAAATTCAGTGTAATAACAGACAAAAAGACATTACATGATTACATAAGTACACATAACATAAAAAGGAAGCATAACAACATAGAAGAAGCATAAGAATAAGCAGATGAACCAAACTATGGACTGACACCAAGAACCCCAACAAAGTAATAAGTCATTCATGTTGCATTTACTTATCGGTCACTACATTGCGTTACAGCGCTCCCTCGTTCCTCGCGGTTAATACATTCCAGGAACCGCATGCGATTAACGAAATTGAGCGACTCACGGAACCAAGTGCACTTCCGGATGCTGTCAGCCAATAGAATGCTGGTACGGTATCCTGTGACCACCTACCAAAAATTCGCGATGAGGTGAAGTCGCGAGCGTTGAGCATGAAGGCGCACTGTGTGTGTAATTAATCTAACATACAGGCTGAATATGCCCCCTTTTCATAAATGTAAAATTAAAGAACAGATGGTATAAACCATGATTAATTAATTAATTTAAAAAGTGTCCTGCATGTATGGAGCCAGCTGCAGCCCTTTATCAAGTTACAATCTCCTGAAATCCACAACAATCCTGACTTTTCCTCAGTGAAAATGAAACCAAAGACCGTAATGTGACCTTCGGACTGTAATGATCTAAATTGTTGTTTAATGACATCTTCATCTTTTCATTGGAGTCTCTCTAAATGGATGAAGGTTACAAGCAAAACTTGTTGCATGAATATCCTTTCTTCTCTCCTTTGTCCGCATTCAGTTCGTCCCTCAACATGTTTCTTTCTCTTTGGTTTTGCTAATTGTCCCAGGAGGAGTTCAGGAGGGAAAGGTAGCAGCTCATTGCAGATTTCCGCTTGTGTTATTTTTGACCGTCATTCTTGTACAAGGATGTTGTGTGAACAAGCAGAGAGGGGGTGAGCCAGTGTTCAGTGGCCTCTGAGGTGGGTTATAACTGCTGGCTTTCCCCTGTCTGGTGGCTACTCACAATATGTCAGGAACACAGACCATTTCCATGCTCCTGCTTCACCTCTGTAAGTCTCACGCCAGGCTATTGGTGAACTGTTTTTATAAGGAAGTGGCTAGCAATCTGGTCAGAGCGACCTCACATCTGTCCTGCTAATGAGAAGGCTGGCCTCCTCCCAATTTTGCCTCCCTAAACACTGTCCTTACCCACTCAGGTCACGTCCTCCAAGGAGCTGAAACAACACAATGCAGCACACAAAAGCACACGGCATACGCAAAGTCATGGAAATGTGCTCATGCAAACAGGAAAACAAACTGACATGAAAATCTAAAAATGAAGGTATGTGCAAACATACGACAGATAGAAGTACTCAAAAATGTACTTAGACTGCAATCAGCTTCCCAGATGCAATGTTGTGCATTGAATTTCCTGTGAGGATAACCATATATAGTCTATATATGCAAAGCAGACTCTGCAAAGATCAAAATTACTGTTGTTGTTTTTTTTTCGATCTCTAAATTAGAATCACACAGACACACACACACACACACACACACACACACATGCTCACACACATCCTCAGCTCGCCCCCAACTGTCTTATTTAAATACAGACCATAAAACTCAGAAAAACAGACAAACAAACACATGGGACTTAGCAATTCTTTAGTCCAAATTCCAACTTAATGACTTGGTTGACGCTTAGTGCCACACACAGTGCATTTGAGTGGAAATGAAAGCATAATTGCCACCATATATTCAACACATACTGAAAATAATACAAGCATGCATTCATGCATTTAACCATACCATCAACCCACTCTCTTGACGACATCAGAGTCATTACTGGAATATATTTTTATGGTGTTTTCTATAAGCCAAATGAATCATGAGACGAATAACGCTATCAGGCCAGCGTCACCAAACAGACCCCACACATTAACATGATGCAAACCCAGTTTAATGTACCCATATTCTGAAATAGCTCTAAATTGTCTGATTGGCAGTTATTGTACCTTAGGCAAATAAGAGGGTAACAGAAGTGACTCACTCACAGCTTTAATGACCCCCAAACAGTAAGATATGGAATAGGATATCATTCATACAGGCTAATCTAAAATGCCCTAAAACAGCAGTTCCATAAATTAACCAAAAGACACACATGGCTGGAACAGCAAGCACTTTGTAAAGCAGCCTTTTGTTCTGTCACTTTGACTTGCACTTAATGGGGGCATAACTGGCTGCCTCTGACTCTCAGCTCTTGAGCAATCTGGCATTGTTCTAGTCCTAAAATGTTAGCAGAACAAATGTTTTGCACCCTATCTTCTGAGGTTACACAGCAAAATAACATTGATAACACAGAGGGTTATCAATATTTCTGTCATATACCCTTTGTACATCCTCAGCTTTCTCACTCTGGGCCATTTAACCCTGCTTAACTGGAGCTCTCTTGATCTATCTATCTATCTATCTATCTATCTATCTATCTATCTATCTATCTATCTATCTATCTATCTATCTATCTATCTATCCATCCATCCATCCATCCATCCATCCATCCATCCATCCATCCATCCATCCATCCATCCATCCATCCATCCATCCATCTATCTATCCATCTATCAAAAAGAGCTGTCTTTGTAGATTGTATGAGAAATCAAACTATATTTTCTTTGGGTTAAACAAAATAATGATCAAGGTTAACTTAATACAAACAACCAATACAGAATTTGAGAAAAATTGAGGCCATTTAAAAAAAAAAAATCCATAATTAGGGTGATTTACAGCGCATTATGTTAGATAGCTTTAATGTTATTTGCTTGGACTACTGTTAAAAGGACAGACATGACATGCCTAATTAGACATGCGACTAATGTGAGCTGTCATCAAACTGGCCTCCATCAGGGTCCGTTGTCAGATGTTGTGTTCAGTCCCAATCAGGCCTTGTGTGACAAATGCAAATCAAAATTTGAAACAAATCTCTCACTGTCTGATTGTTTTTCCTGGACACAATATGCCGAAACAAAAAGCCCTCCTTGTCTGCTTTCATACAGACTGCTCCATGCATTTAAAGCGATACTAAACATTAACAGTTGATGCAGTTTAAGCACAAATGTTGAGAAAGCACCCCGCATTTATTTGAAAATAAATAAATTAACAGATATAAATCTTTGAGTATCTTTATCTGTAGAACCCTGAAGGCAGTAGTAAAAATGTTTCTAAGAAATATAGAAAGTATGTGATACATTGTTTGAGTGTTGTACAGGAGTGCTATACAGTAAGTGTGCTGTGAAAATATGTTGTTGTTCAAGAAAGTTCAAAAGATCTTCAGAACAATGTTCAGTGGAAAACATCTGGCTGCGATCTCAGTCACTCAGAGACTATCTTGAAGAATTCATACCAACATTAAAGAAGCACACAGAATAGAGCAGAACAAACAACCTGTAGTCACATTCTGGAAATATGTTTTCTGAGTGTGGCTCTGTTAGGTGCTCTGAATTTCACTTAATCAAGTTTATTGTTAAAAAAGCATATACAAATTGCAAATGTGAGACATGCACAATCTGTGCTGTCAGGTTTCCCTATGGAACACCTCCTCTCCAGACCTCAATGAGACTGTACCCTTGTTCAGAAGACAGAGAGATGTCTATGGGAGTGGCAGACAAGATCTTGTGTTTCTGTCTCTAGGCTCACCAACCTGTACGTCACATCTCCACCCATCCTCAGAGACAACATCATTTAAAGCTTACCATGAGAGGCTCAATGGATTTTCTGACATTAGCCACTAATGATATCATTGGCAAAAAAAACCCCAAAAAAACCTGGCGAAAACCCTTGATAAAACCAGGTCAAGGTCAAATTTAAACTTTTGTAAAAAATTTTACACATGTCACATGATAGGATAGAAAGACGAAACAAAGGCGTTATATTCAGGGAGGCAAGGGGATGAAGATTAGATCACAATCTTGACCTTGAAAAACTAGGTCAAGGTCAAATTTTCACTTTTATACCTTTTTAGGTACACATCTCTGAAACCTAATGAGATATAATCACAAAACAAAAAGCAACATTTTCAGGGAGCCAAAGGCATAAAACTGTAGGTCGGGGTAAAATTTTGAATTCAGGAGTGTCGCGGGATGTTGCAGTCTCTGACTGCCTTGTTAAATCTGAGTAGAGGCAAAACATCAACGGTTCCTCCCTAAGGGATAACTTCACAGATATGCATACATACTATTACCAGTTGAACCGTGACACTCAGCTGACTGCTAATTAGCGCTTAAATCGACTGGCTCTCGGTAGAACAACTTGAAGATTTCAATCATGTATAAAGTGTTTGATATATATGGATAAGGTGGAGTCCCTTGCCAAAGTTATGCATATGTTGTCCAGCACTCCAGTAGCGAGACATTAAAATTGGGCCATGCCCACTAAGAACAGCACAAATTGACAGGTTTGATTGTGTGTAAAGTGAAAGAATTCAAGCACTTGACATTACTTACTATATTCTTAAATCGACCTTTACCTGTTTGAAATCTCCAGTTTCTCCTCAGATCCAGCCAGTAAGCGTAGTATGAGGTGTGAATATGTTTAATGTCTGAAGGTATGTCTGTATGTGAAAGAGAGCAAAAAGACATACCAGCCTATCAGCTTCATTTTTACATGAAGTCTGACCTAATTGAGAAATATGGAAAAGGTTCAAAAGCTTTGAAGAGTAGTCCACTGACTTTTTCATCACTATACAAGAGAGAGATAAAGACTGGTGTCAAACCCTGTCAAGGGATGGAGGGACATTTATAGCAAGAATAATCAAGCGGCAAAAAAAAATAGAGGCAAAGAGATCCTGCTAAGAATTGGTTCCATCAAACCTCTTTTAAATTGCAACCCTCTCTCAGATAAGCCAAGGCACTGTCCGTTTGTTCATCTTCTTGTCATGGTAATTTAGCCAGGCTTAATGATGCTTGGAGTCTCAGGCCCCCATTTTTGAATCAAACAAAATAAATTTAGAACTTTTGAACCAGACAAAGGAAATATCCTCTCATGCATAGTTTTGTGTAATCTAGATTAATAATACAATTAAAATAATAATAATGGGAGATAGAGTGGTGGCCAGCTCTCATATGGGGCACACCAAATGAGCAACCTTTGTAAGGGAACCTTGCTCAAGGGCACCTCGGCACTGCTCAAAACGTGAACTGGCACCTCCCATTGTCAGTTCACACTCCAAAATTTTTGGCCCAGGTGCTCCCTCTTGAGCCCCCTTCCATGTCACATGCAAAGCTTAAAGTAGATCAGATGAAGGAACAATGTATGTACATGTGAACAGACAATGTTCATATCATACAAGTTAATTTGGGGTGATGAGGATGATTTTCAGTTTCTATTCTGGCCAAAAGTGTGAAAGCCCCATTCACTGTAATAATTTGGTAATTATTTGCATTATGATCATCATAGCATTATCATAGCATTGCATTTAATATGGTAAGCATAACTTTTTAAAGTAATGTGTAGACCTAGATATTTTCCATTGTACTCCAGACAATGTTTTGTTGCCCCATATCATTGAACAATCTCTACTGTAAGGATTTAAATCAATGCTAAAAAACCCCAAAACTATATAACGATTATAGTACCGTGTCAATAAAGCGGTTGAGATATTGATAAAAATGTTCTCTCTTTTTTTAGCTCATTGCAAAAAACACCTCCTTCTCAGCTCATTAAATCTCTGGAGCCAGTTGAAGGCAGTGGGGCAGGGTGTGTCAGCACTCATTAATTCAGTGTAAATGCTTGAAAAAGTGTTGGACAAATACACACAGTGACAGGTAAGTTTATGTTGCGTAACACTATAAGTGAATTCATGTTTTTGCACATATAAAAGTTTATTTTGCATGCTTAAAAGCAATGCAAAATTTCTAAAAATGCAGTCATCTCAAAAAACTGGCTTACTTCAGGCAACAGGCATACGTTAACATTTCAACGCATCTGTAAAAATGTGTTTTTACGTTTTGAATATAGATATTCCGAAAAATCTTTTCATTGTGATAAAACATTGCGATGATCATAACCCTGTAGCAAGTTAACGCAATCCATCAAACCATTTGTCAGTCAAATTTCACAATAGTGTATTTTTGCTGTAAACTTTACTCTGTTTGCTTGAATGTAACTGCTACGCTACATCATTTTCACATTGCCATACCTGTATTTCATTTTTCATGTGATTTTGTACTTCTATTATTTTAGATGGAAGAATAGAATGTTGAGTCTTTAGCAGAGCATCATTCTCCTTAAAATCAGCATTTAAACACCTCTATGTAGAGAAATGTTCTAAAATAATGTGTGAAATTACCACAAATAACAGAAACAAAAAAGCTACTCTTACTGCTTTGATTACTTGTTTTTGACATTCCAGTTTTTCATCCAGAAAGTAATTGAGTTGATTTGTAAATGTGTTTAACCACGAAGATGACATGAAAAAGAATATGCCAAAACACCAAAGCATTCCGAACACATCCTGGGGTCTAAAACTAATATCCAAACAACATCAAAAAAAAAAAAAAAAAATCTGACATGTTTTGAAGGGAAATAAATCTCTCTCACAGACAACTGAGAGCTGTTTTAGTAGACAAACACTTGCATATTTTGACTGCAACTTCATACCAAAGCAAGAACTGATCACAAAGACAACAAGAGAATGGCCGTGTAAACATATCAACACAAAAGGGAGACAACAAAATCACCCCGGGTTTGTGATGACGGGTGATCGATGCTTTGAAATGCAGCAGCAGGTATTGTCATGTGCCAGAGAGCTCTGAGCTTTGCAAAACTAACTACTCTCTGCTTCTCTGATATATATTTTGCTAACAGACTTATTTGGATAAATAAATGTGAATAAATATTGGCCTCAACAATGCTTCTGGTATTTTCTTTTTTCTTCCCTGTCTTATGTTGCCAGCAGCCATTATGAAAAAAATTTTCTCTCCCTACACTAAAAGCAGGGGAAATGAGCCTCTTTTAAATGTTGCACATTTAATATTTATCAGCTTTCTATTAGAATATATTCACACTCAAATCGTCAGCTTATGTGATCTATCACTCTGCTAAATTATGGTGCCACACAGCACAGAGGGGGGAAATTCATTACTGCTAAGGGCAATTTCCTCACAAAACAAAAACATTTCATTCCAACAGAAAAGCTAGATTAATACTGGCTTTGCATGAGGCAAATTTTATTTGCCAAAGAACTCCTACTTTCTCACTCACTTCATCCGCTAGATGAAGGATGTAAGTTGAGAGCTGGGTAAAATGAGTTTCATGCATGCACACATACATCCAATTTCCCATACTCTCAGTCAGTCACAGAGGACTGCATATTTGCCCCTGACTTTTTCTTCGGCATTTTTTACACAGACAACACTCCACAGTGGCACAGTGGAGACAACTCTCTAAAAAACTGTTGTTTGTTTTTTTATTTTATTTTTTATTTTTTTAAATTTACACTAAACAAGACAACGCTAGAACAATGCTGCTCTGATGTGTCTGATGAGCTGATATTCTACAAGCGAATGAGGTATAACATAGATCTGCATATCCACTGTGTTGTACCGGCTTGACTAAACTCTGTGTCGGGTCCTTTTCCAGTGTTTTTTTTCCATCCACCCATCCATTTTCTCATAAACAAAACAGCCAGAGTTGTGTCATCTACAGCTCCTTATCCATGGGTGAATGACAGGTTAAACCTCAGATGTGTCGCCAGGTCTGTATATCCACTACGTGGTAATGGCTTGACTGAACGGTTTCTCTATCTGGTCTTTTCCAAATGGTCATCTTAGAAAATAAACAGGACAGTCAGAGACTGCAACGTCCCGCAACTTAACCTGACCTACTCTAAGGGTAGGTCAGGGTACCCTGAAAGTAGTACCTGACTAGTGCATAGACTAGTGCATATGGAGAAGGCCATCGTAAGACCATAGATCAAAGGTATATCACAGCACTAGCTTTGATCAAAGCACTAGGTTTAATCTATGGTCTTACACTGGCCTTCTCTCTCGTCTTTATATCTTATCCAGTTCCTGAGTTTGACCTTGACCTATTTCTGTCCAGGTCAAAGTCATCATCTCATTTTCATCCCCTTTGCCGCCCGAGTAATGTGCTTTTTGTTTCATCTTTCCATCTGCAATGGTTGCGAAGATATTTGGTGGACATACTAACGGACTGAGGGATGAACAAACACACCAACACTGACAATTACAATACATTACCGCTTTCAAGCGGAATGTAAAAATGCTGCAATAAAAAAAATGTATGATTTATAATGTTTCCTTCGTTCTTTGTAATACCTTCTCTTCCCTTCTTGAAATTGCAGCACAGGTGATGCTAAACTACCAGGTCCTTCTTTACTTTTCATCATCAGATGTTAACTGCTGCTAGCTGCTTTCTAGGACATCTGGCTTAGTTCAGTGTCAAAACACTGCTGCCCCATTTTTGTATCCCAGATTTACACAGGTGTGCAAGGTCACTGTAACTACCCCCACTGCCATCACAGTGACAGAGCGACACACAAAATCCCCTGTGTTTACACAGAACATTGAAGTGGAGTACAGTACCAGCCCCACCTTTAAGAGGCTGTGTAAGTGGAACTTTTATCTCACTCACCCATGCACCCATGCACTCACACAAACATACAGTACATAGACACAGTACTATAGTATATAGACATGCAATCATTTCATCCTACCTCACCAAGCTGTCTTCTTTCTAACCCGCCTTGCTTTTCTTACTTCAAATGGGCCTCTCATCTCACAGTTGACTCTGGATGAGCCTGTTTGACGTTAAGCACATTGTTATGTCAAGTTTTCCCCTCAGTGATGTGTTTAACTTGTTTGATAAGTCAAACCAGACTTAGACACAAGTGTTAGAGGACAATGATGAACAAATAAAGTCACACTGATACCCTGATGAGCAAGGTGAGATGTGGAATATAAAAAAATATGTACGTATAGATGTTCACAACAAAGAGAGGGACTGTCTTGCCTGCATTCTGGAATAAAGTTTTGCCACTGTCATTGAAGTTCTTTGTTATTATTAAGGAACTTATATCTTTCCATCACTGCAAAAGCTCCTCTGGTCTTAATAATCACCCGTGGCCTTCTCTCCTTAAACTGATTGTGTGTCCACGTGCATGGACTTGTGCATGTATGAGACACTCGCTTCGTTAATCTAAATGACCTTTTCACTGGCTGGATTGCCTTCTCATATAAAGTCACCTGATTTACTCCCTTTCCCCACAATCAAGTATTTGTTTATGGTTCAAACATAAAAACAACCAGGATTATAATGTATGATGGATAGTGTCACATGCTGCTATTTATTTGGCCATAAAGACATGGAGGAAAGTCATCTCAAACAGCTCTGGATGGCAGGAAGGTCAGAGACACGGAGGGGCAGAAACACTGAAGGAGAGATGACAGCTGATCTATTCAGTCACTTTGAATAGCTGATGAACTTGTGAAGCTGAGAGTCCTGTTAAAATTTTAATAAACACGGTGGAGGTCTATTGACCGTAAGTGAAATATGTTCATTGTTCACTGTGCTTGCTGGCCCAGAATGGTGCAATCATGTTTGACAACGTGCAGTGCAAACCTTTCAATCAGAGTGAAGTCTTATTCTGTTGAATATTAAATACAGACTCTATTCTGCATGTGTCAAGTGAATTTATAAGCTCAGGAATATTATTGCCTCCAATTGACTTGCAACTCTAATTTCCATAAATATGATTCAATAATTTATCTTAATACAGTAAACTCATGGATACAGAGGGGTGTCTAAAGTGCGTGTGTGCGTGTGTGTGTGTGTGTTTCCTTCTATGTATCTGCGTAGATCCGTTTATGGTTTCTACATCTACCTTAGATAACACTTTTCTAAGGTATGTACTATGTACTATTTACTTTACAGGAAAACCAAATCAGACATGATTGTTAAAGAACCCCAACTTGGAAGTTTGCACTTTTCTTTATGTCCCCCTTAAAACCTAATGTAGATATTGTGAATTCTATTTTTATTTTCTGCATTTGTGACCATTTATTATTTGTTAAATTAAGCAATTTAATCAGAAGACAACAAAAAAAATTTCAGTGATTGATGATGTGAGGCAAAAACAAAGCAAAGCACTGGGGAAAAAAGACTCAGATTTCCTGAGTGGAATTATGATGTATTTCCTTTGCTGTTTTGCACCAATTTAAAGTGAAAATAAAATTTAATGACAGTAACTCACAATACCATTGATGGTGATTCTATTTTTGGTGGTGGTAATGATGTTTTTGATGGTGGAAAAAAAAACATGTGCAGTACAGTAGTTATGGTAAAAAATGCATACATTTTTAACTGAACTGTGCCATTAAGTACATTAATTTTAAAGGTACATCTTAAAACAATTCAGTTTCAAATCAAGAGAGTTACAGTTTCTTATAAACTGAGTATAATAAGAAAAACATACATGTCATCTTCATCATGAAACCCATTGCTGAAGCATAGCTGGTTCTGAGAACTAGTCATCTTAGAAAATGAATTAACTCATGATACAATCAGGGTTGTCTGTGTTTAACAGTTCTGTGCTGAGGAAAAAAAAAGCTTGTTGTTGTGGGTGACATATGTTATGAGAGATGAACAATTCTTGATCTTCAGTGGTTGTTACTTTATACATAATTAAATGGGTCTTGACTCTCTGCTATGACACACTGCAATGTTCTTTATTTGCCAAATAATACTTTTAAATGCTAAAAAGCATTTAAGTCATGGAAAAATTCAAACAGGATCTCCAATGGATAGCTACTATTAATATAAGTCCCAAAATAAAGTGTGGTTTTTGTAATCATTATTCAATGCTTGTTAGCATGTTATCCTTGGAAATCTGTCAGAAGCTGTATTTTTCATCTGCAAATGCCATACCCATATCCTCTGGTAGTGGCAGTTACTATTAACATTAGCCACTGTCTCAGAACTGATCATTTCTTTAATTTAATGTGACAAATATAAAGTATAGCCATCCCCCCTTTTTTTTGCAATTGAACCTTAAATCTAGAGACGTAAAAATGTACCTAATTTTATTATTATTTAACACAAGTTCCAGTAGGGCCATTATTTGAACAATCAGTGAAGCAGACGCTAAATGCATTTGCATAAATGCAATTTTTAAACCCCCCACCAATACCCAGAGTCATATACTGAACAAACACAGACATGCATACACTCTACTAGAGACATATTTACAGAAATATGTGTACTTGTATGTACACAACAAGCTTCAGATTTATCCCAGCTCATATTACTGAACCTCCACTTTATGTGTCCCAGACATAATATTAGAAGTAGCCTTCAAAATGCAATGTTTGGGTCATGCAGACTTGCACTTCTAAGTAATTTATAATGTGCTTTACTCTAAGGTATTGCGCAATCTCATTATCATTAGATTTTTGCATATTTAACAACAGTTTTTAATTAGGAGGTATTTTATTATTCATGTACACAATTTGAGCCGAGCTCAGGCTGCACATGGAAGACAGACGGAGATGAGGTTGAGGGGAAGAAAAAATAAACACAAATGTACAAAATAGACATTTTCTTTCTGAAATGGAAAATATTTTGTTTCTAATCTTTTTTTGGTAAATGATTTCCACACACTACTCTGGTAATGGCTCTTTTAATTTAGCTAATAGCTATCATGTTGTGTACCTTTATGCATCTGCTGAAGTCTTAGCTCTGGGAGTTTTCTCCCTATGCTGCAGCTGTAAGTAGTTTGGTGTGCTTTGGCTCTCAACGAAGTAGCATTTGCTGCGGCTGTGCTCCTTGATGTATTATTAAAATTGGAAATGGACTCCAGGGACAGCATCTAGTTATGTGCTTTCATTTGCAGAATAAACCAAGCGTTGTTTTCATCTTTGCTCATGATTGTTAATGGCGCTGTTGATGAGAGGGGTGTGTGTTCTCCCACTCCCTTTATCAGCACAGGCCTGTTATGATGCAGGCCAAATAGCCAAGCTGCTGATTTTGTTTTAGGTTTTCAATTAGTCATTTGACTAAGCACATCTGTTACTGGCAGAGGCCCAGAGTATGGACGAGTAGCTGTCACCTGCTTGGGGGCTGACGGAGCGCAGTAGCAGCAGGGCTATCAGGGCCCCTTGGTGGCTACAACCACTTCAGAATTCCTCAGGGGTGTGTCCTGGTCCCCTCACATTTTACAGCCAAGTCTACAGAGGGAATGTGCTTCCAGAAACACCCACAGTCTGTCTGTCCCCCACTTCTTCTGCTTTGTTTAAGCCTTAGTCAGTGGAGACTTAAATGTTTAAAGCATCTTTTCCAACCGTAACTAATATAACCACTGTTACAACATTGGTTTGAGGTTTAGAGACCACATTCACAGCTCAACCCACAGGCTGTACACATCTCCATATATATTTTGTCTTTTTTTAAAAATTTTGTCTTAATGATTTATGTATAACAGACTGCTTATTTTCCCTCTCCCCATGAGTAATAAAATTGATGGATACACAATGTGCCTCACTTTGTCAGCGCATACCCATTTAAATATGAACTGATGTGGATAAACAACCGACTTCCTGAGCTGCCCATGCCTAAAGATGTGTTTGTACAACTCCTAGTCTTCCATTGAACACCAACATGTAGACAAGCCTTTCTAACATATTATATTCACACATGCAGGTTCCTCTTTCTGCCACGATAACTATTATTAACATCGTATACCTCCTGTTTGAGTGAAAATAATGTGAAAAAGAATTACAATTAGTATGCATTTTGTATGTTGCCAGTAGGTAATACGGTTTGTAATTTAACTTGGAAATTATCATTTCATATTTTGCTGTCAGTATTTACACTACAGTAATTAGAAGCAACAGAATAAAAGGCTTATTTATACATCCATGGTGTAATGGGCTTTTGTGAAACAACAACAGGGTAAGATTGACTCTGTTGTGCAGAACAAAAGCACTACGTCACTTCAAAAGTCAACATAGCTATCTTTCATTATGGTCAGCGATTTCCGGAAGGACTGAGGTTGTCCAATACCTCCATCACATTAAGTCCCAGCCTGTTTTGGAAAGTGACAGTAGTCAAGCCCCAATGGGGTTGCAGCCAATCTTTGATTGTCAGAGTTCAGGGAGTTTAGTCAGTAGCACCGTCGTCTCTCCCTGATCCAAGAGGGACTCCCGGGGGGCTTTAATAAAACATTTTGCTCATTGTGGAAAGTAATGACCAACAATGTAAACTTGTGACTCGACAACAGATGTTGGCATGCTTAGCGGAAACAAGGTGCTGTAAAATTAATTTCATTTGAATTATTTACTGCATGCATTACGTGCTTGAGGAAGTAGATTGGCGGTGGGCATGGGGGGTTGGTTGGCAACAACAACAGAAACATATTCAATTAAAGGTGAAATAGTGGGATAGAGGGTGGGGGAAAGTGGAAAAGAGATAGATCACATGTGTTTGCTCTTGAAAATCAAATAGGAATCATAGCAAAGCTGACATCGCTCCTGTGATTTATATTTAATAGGGTTTAATATTTCATATTGTCACTTCAAAGATTGTGCCAGGAAATCTTGCTGGATATGTTTTCTAAATTAAATTAAGCAAAATTAATATCTGAAGAACTAGTAAGGGGGCACTGTTGTTTTCTTTTAAGTGATTGGAGACTGGGAGAAAAAAAAAGTTTTGTCAGATGAAATCAAACCATAATGATTCTAAATTGAAGTATGTCATAGCAGCACTAGCTTTGTATAAACACACATCTTTATGCATGGGCAGACAAATAGAAAGAGAGATACAGAGATGCCGAGAGAGAGAGTGACAGGCGGAATAAAACCTCATTCTGGGTAATGTGCTGTGCAGAACTCACAGAGAGTTAAAGGCGAGATGACTAATGGGATGTGGAGTGGAACAAAACTTTCTCTGAGCTCGACAACTGATGTAGAATCACTGAGTGTCCACAAATTAAAATAAACAACAACAAAACATTTTAATACATGGCTTTACAGACATGCAGAAACCCTTAAAAGGATGGATTCCCTAATTTTGAAAATAATATTTTAACTATTTTACAAATTTTGCAGGGTTTGTCTTTTTACTTCAGTGATGGATCTTCAGAATAAAAGCTGGTTGTTTTGTAGACTAATTTTTTTTGATGAATAAATAAGCAAGGGAATATTACATATGATGGATTTTCTTTCAGGAATATACAGTATATCTACTTGTATTAAACATATGCGTTGTTGAAAGCCTGAAGTCTTATGGATTTCTAAAATCAAAGTATATATATATATATATATATATATATATATATATATATATATATATATATATATATATATATATATATATATATATATATGTATATGTATATGTATATATATATATATAGATATAGATATAGATATAGATATATAGATATAGATATATATATAGATAGATAAATAGATGCATTTTTTTACAGTCCAAGGGCCCCTCATCACGTAAATACATCAGAACCTTTTCAAAAACCATACAGTTGTCCAACTTCACTCTTTCATATCAGACAGCCAACAAAACAAAGTGTACCAAGTTGTAGAACCCGGTGTATTGGGGGGGAAAATAGCAGCAAGCACCACTGATATAAATATATTTCCTCCCCCCAAGTTATTCATCTGTGTGTTTATTTTCTTTTTGGAACTCCAGTCTTTGCTGTGCAAAGGTTGACTTTGTTTGTGGTGGACCTGCAGATCAGCTCAGCTGAGTGTGAAGTGCTGGGATGCAGGAAGTAGGGTTGCTCTTTAGCCTGAGCCTTGTGATAAATGGAGACACTTAACAATAGTGTATCCTGTGACCTGGACTTGGGGCTGCTGACAGGAGCTTGTCCTTGCTGCATGTGTCCTCTTTCTTTTAGAGGGTCTCCTAACCTCTTTGCAATTCTACAAATAGCATGATGATGGATCAATTATATGTAGGTTAGATTTTTCCAGCAATTTCAACAAAAGGGACCCCAGTGCTGCAGAAGAGATGTTGCAGAGGAATAACAAATGGGACTTGGTCTGACCTTTCCCAAGAACACACACTGAACTTTGGTGCTATAATTAAACATCATTTTTATGCATCCAAAGAGAGTTGTGGCATCATACCACATCTAATTCTCTGTCTACCAGATTCACACATGCACCCAACCCAACCAGATACCTCTTTTGTCCTTGGTATGTAATGACTACTCCAAGGCTAATAATAGTACTCACACTTTACACATCAGAAGTCATTTGAAGTTCACAGTTCAGATTTAGAAAAGAAGTGCATATACCCAAAACACATCCAGCTGTGAAGCACAATGATTAATGTTCCATCAGCACTACAAATAATACACACACACACACACACACACACACACACACACACACACACACACACACGCACACGCACACACACACATCCATTACCCTATTACCCAAACAGTTTTAAGTTCAACTCACATTTAAGGATTTATATAGATATGTCAAAGGAGAGGGTTTGTCTTTCGGATCCAGATTTCTCCACAAAATCCATCTGTCAGCAAGCATCTCCTTCATCCTTTAAATCACTTGCGTTACTCAGGCGAGCACAATGCCACATGTTCCCTGACACTACAATAGGCTACTGACCTAAACCACTTTACACGAATTGTCGATTTGAAGTGTGCAAAAGCTTAAAAAACCTTATTTGTGGTTTGCTGCAAGCATCAAGATCACATAACTTGCAGTTTCTTGTATGGAAACTTGGTGATTCCTCTGACCCCTTATGGAGTCACTGTTAACATGACAGTCACATGTGTCCAATAGAATTGCTTTTAATGGAAGCACAATGTTTGGGAAAGTAGGAGAATCGTGAGAGGAAATTCATCTGGTGAACATGTGACTCATGAAATGTTGCAATGAATTATTTTAATGCAACTTACTCAATGCATGTCATGGTTATTTTTTTATTTCAGTCACTGCTATTTCTAAAACAATGAGGGATGACACACAATATATATTAAATAACATCATTAATTAATTTGGTCGAGGAAGGAGAGAAGGAAAGTGTATTCGTAGGAAGGGAGAGAATAGGAACACCAAGAGTATAGGACTGAGAGTATAGGTACATTGAAAGTTAGAACTATGACAGGAAAAGGTAGAGAGTTGGTTGACATGATGCAGAAGAGGAAGGTAGACATACTGTGTTCCAGGAGACCAGATGGAAAGGTAGCAATGTTAGAAGTTTAGGAGCAGGGTTCAAGTTGTTCTATCATGGTGTAGATAGGAAGAGAAATGGAGTAGGAGTTATCTTGAAGGAGGAGTTTGTTAGGAATGTCCTGGAGGTAAAAAGAGTGTCGATAGAGTGAGGAGTCTTAAGCTAGAAATCGAAGGTGTGATGTTCAATGTTGTTAGTGTGTATGCTCCACAGGTAGGATGTGAGCTGGAGGAGAAGAAATTCTGGTTGGACTTTGATGAAGGGATGCAGAGCATGCCTAGAAGTGAGAGAGTTGTCATTGGTGCAGACTTCAATGGACATGTTGGTGCAGGAAACAGAGGTGATGAGGAGGTGATGGGCAGGTTTGGTATCCAGGAGAGGAATGCAGAAGGACAGATGGTGGTTGACTTTGCAAAATGGATGGAAATGGGTATATAAGGAGGGAGAGACTGATCTATACAAGTTTGCAAGACAGAGAAACAGAGATGGGAAGGACGTGCAGTAGGTTAGGGTGATTAAGGATAGGGATGGAAGTATATTGACAGGTGCCAGTAGTGTGATGGGAAGATGGAAAGAGTACTTTGAAGAGTTGATGAACGTGGAAAATGAGATAGAACAAAGACTAGAAGAGGTGACTGTTGTAGACAGGGAAGTTGCAAAGATTAGTCAGGATGAAGTAAGGAGGGCATTGAAGAGGATGAAGAGTGGAAAGGCAGTCGGTCCTGCAGTCCTGATGATATACCTATAGAGGTTTGGAAGTGTCTAGGAGAGATGGCAGTAGAGTTTCTGACTGGGTCGTTCAACAGGATCTTTGATAGTGAGAAGATGCTTGAGGAATGGAGGAGAAGTGTGCTGGTGCCCATTTTTAAGAACAAGGGGGATGTGCAGAGTTGTGGTAACTACAGGGGAATAAAGCTGATGAGCCTTAGACTAAGGGCAGAAGTGAGCATTTGTGAACAGCAGTATGGTTTCATGCCATAAAAGAGTACTACAGATGCAGAATTTGCTTTGAGGATACCGATAGAGAAGAACAGAGAAGGCCAGAAGGAGCTGCATTGGGTTTATGACAGGGTGCCCAGAGAAGAACTGTGGTATTGTATGAGGAAGTCTGGATGGGAAGAGAAAAATGTTAGAGTGGTGCAGGACATGTACGAGGACTGTGAAACAGTGGTGAGGTGTGCTGTAAGTGTGACAGAGGAGTTCAAGGTGGAGGTGGGACTGCATCAGGGATCAGCTCTAAGCCCCTTCTTGTTCACTATGGTGATGGACAGGCTGACAGATGAGGTCAGACGGGAATGTCCATGGATATTGTGATCAGTAGTGAGAGCAGGGAACAGGTGGAGGAGAAGCTAGAGAGGTGAAGGTTTGTCCAGGAAAGGACAGGGATGAAGGTTAGCTGCAGTAAGCTAACCTCTCATTCACATGTGTGTGAATGAGAGGGATCCAAGTGGAAGAGTGACGTTACAGGGAGAAGAGATCAAGAAGGTGGAGGATTTTAAGTACTTAGGGTCAAAAGTCCAGAGCAATGGAGAATGTGGAAAAGAAGTGAAGAAGTGTTTACAGGCAGGATGGAACAGGTGGAGAAAAGTGTCAGGTGTGATGTTTGATAGAAGAGTTTCAGCTAAAATGAAAGGAAAGGTGTACAAAACTGTGGTGAGACCAGCGATGTTTAGTCTATAGACAGTGTCACTGACGAAAAGACAGGGGACAGAGCTGGAGGTAGCAGAGATGAAGATGCTGAGGTTCTCTTTTGGAGTGACCAGGATGGATAGGATCAGGAATGAGTACATCAGAGGGACAGCACATATTAGAGGTTTTGGAGATAAAGTCAGAGAGGCCAGACTGAGATGGTTTGGACATGTCCAGAGACGAGATAGTGAATATATTGGTAGAAGGATGCTGAGTTTTGAACTGCCAGGCAGGAGGCCTAGAGTAAGACCAAAGAGGAGGTTTATGGATGTAGTGAAAGAGGACATGAAGGTAGTTGATGTGAGAGAAGAGGATGCAGAAGACAGGGTTAGATGGAGGCAACTGATTCACTGTGGCGACCCCTGAAGGGAAAAGCCGAAAGGAGAAGAAGAAGATTAATTCATTTGCACAAGACTGCCTTTAAAGTGTTACATATTGAACATGCATGTGTCAAGGAGTAATATATTATGCAACTGTCCCCTGATATAGCAATTTGAAATTTATTGTGCACACAACAAAGGAGAATTTCTCCATTGAGTGCCAGTGGGTTCTGCTTAAAAAATCCAACATTAATTCCCTTAATCAACATATGGATCAAAAAGATTTCCTTTCACACAACTCGTGACAGCCGTGCCTATTCAAAACACATTAGAGAAAGTATGACACCGTCATGGTAGCAGATGTTCTTTACATTTCTCCTCATTCCGAACCTATTTCCTAGTCACTAAAGCACTAAACCCCACTTTCTCCTTTCAGTCTTCCCTCTCTTCAGCAGCACACAAACCAGAACAAGACAAAGAGAAACAAGATGAATTAATACCGAGAGGGGTCCCAGCGGTATTGAGAGGGGATTGTTTTTTGTTCTAGTTGAAAATATTTCTCACTTTTTAGTGGAGCGCGTTCTGCTCCCACATGTATTGTCTGGCTGTGATCATGTGTCAGAGCTGTACAAGTGGGATGTGGGGCCGGGTGCCCGGCAGGCTTGTCTGAAGCAGACGGCTTGTTTGCGTGTACTTAACAGCTCCTCACAGCTGTGTTCTTTCTAAATGTAACAGGAGAAGACCTCATCCATCAGAAAAAGGCATTCTCCCTTTAACCCCCCTCCCCTTCTTCTCTCTTGCTCCTCTCTTCTTCCTTCTTCTGCCCCAATTTTTCGTTCAAGTGCATCTATTGCGAAAATGTCAGTAGACAGGCAATAGGTCGCGTCAGAGGTCAGCCTGTGAATCGGCATGTTAGCCCAGCTTTTTTCTCTTTTCAACAGGGTGTGCATTTCTCAAGAACTTCCTTCTGAGTCATCCAGCCTCAACATATGTTGAGGGGGAGTGAAATGTGATTGTTCTTGTGACAACACAGACGCAACCTTTGTGAAAGTAATGGTAACAACTTGAAGTTGCCATTTAATGCTTAGCATTTTAAACACTATCTTTATCAGGAAATTATACATCTTTTTCAAGTGACAGCTTTCCAGAATTCACAAGACACTATACAGGAAAAAATAAGTCGTATCCTGTGGTAGATCTGGCTTGTCTTTTTCTGAAAATGGATTGCGTCTTGCTCCCAGGTTAATGGCTGCACACTGTCACGCTGTTCCTGAGCACATCATATTGTTGTTAGTCACTAGACGTACATCTTAACCTTTAAACCTCTGATTAACCTTGGGGGTTTAAGAAGAGGTGGGAGTAAAAGTTTCCAAAGACAAGAAATTCAACTCAGGGGGTTGTGCTCACTTTCACCAAGAGGCCCCGCCCCTCCTCTGGTCTAGCTCAATGCACAGCCTGTAAATGTTTCACTTTGATTTCACGTACGTGGCAATAAATTAAGAGGCATTAATCAAAGGTGCTTTGTTCCTGCCTGACAAAAGCCACTTTTATGCATAAATTACTGCGGTCATCAAATTCTTTCTAGCTGCATCCTCATCATTTGAAGTTGGCACCAAGGATTTACATACTTAGAGTGATGCCTATAAAAATGTGCTCATGATTAGCTGTTGTATTTTACATTCTAGGCTTTAGATCAATGCTCTTGTAAAGAGTGACTGACTGTATAATAAACATAGCAGGAAAATAAGCATATTTTTTCTATATTACCAATACCGAAGCAATACATACTGATAAATAAAGTGAATAAGAGTGATCTGTGTGGTAAAGATGCAATTAAAATAAACTATGACATCTTTAACTACCTCCTGGAAGATTATGTTTCATCAGTGCTGATTTTTGTCAGTTTATTAGTTTGCAAGACTAAATAAATTAACAATGTTGTACAGAATTTGATGGAATTGTTAGACATGGTCTGAAGAACAACCCCTTATGTTTTGGAGCAGACTGAGAAAAAGAGGTGGAAACAGAATGTTTCTATTAAATTTATTAGAACAGTTTAGTTCAGCAGTTTATTCCCAAATTTCATGTACACTCACAAAAGACAAACAAACAAAAAAACCCCACTGAATCAATTTCGATGAAACCTCGTAGAGTGATGGGGAATGGGTTAACAAAAACAAATATTTATCTGTGTAGTTGTTTAGCCTTGTCAAAGGTATGGACTGAGAGTCATTCAAGTTTCTGTACATGCTGTCTTGAGGAAAAAAAGACAAAATTACCTTAGAAAAAAAATGCAATTCATTAAATAAAATTTTCCTAAAATATTGAGTAAATAAAAAACACAACTGAAGATTTCTTCTGGCATATAATAAAGCTGATCAGTCCAGTGTGTCTGCACTGTGCTCAAGAAATTTAGCATGGAAAAGCTTCACAAAGACTATATATTCACATTATATTCGTGAACGCTGTTTCAACAGGACCAAAGTCTGAACCTTGAAGTCACATGAAACTGCATTGCTATACAACTCTGGAGGGTTCAGTTGGGTTCTGTTGGGTTCCGTTGCCTATTGGGATAGGATAGGATGGTGGCGCGTGCACAGGCAGCGGCTCCTCTCTCTCCCGCTAGAGCGGTTCTTTTGTGTTTTTTAACTGCCTGTGGGTCTGAGAGGACTGTAATTTCATCTGTGCTGTATGTCGTGCATATGTGGTAGATTTGACAATAAAGTTGACTATGACTATGACCAAATAAAATAGGAAATAATGTAGTGATATACCAACAGGCATGCAGTTATGTATTGAATCTCCAGCCTTGCCTTCTGGGAAAAGACTAATTGCACTGGAACAGAAATAGAGCTGAGAAGTCTGAATGTGCTCCTGGAGTGACGCCCCCAACCCACAACCCACACAGCAGCCTCCCGCTGATTCTGCTTTTCTGATTTTCTTTATGTCTGTTTTAACAAAACTGCAGACACAGAGTGAAAATGTCACTTCTTGAACTCTCCAGAGAGTTTTAAGTCAATTCAGCTGTGAAATCTAACGTATCCACAACTGAGTGTGTGATTTTCTGTTTCTGTTCTGCCTGCAACATCTGCTCATCCAAACAAGTCACAATCATGTACAGGGCGTAGTATCTCCAACTTTGGTGACAAGGAAACTGGATTGGGCTTTTCACCGCCTGTCTGATTATAACACTGACATTAGAAGGGTTTTTACAACATGGCAAGGGAATGCTCGATATCCAGCAAGCACACGACAACCACACCCCTGTTTTCTCCCACTGGTGTGTTTGTATGTCTTCTGTGCTCCACATGCCCTGCAGATGTAGACAAGGGAAAGGGAGAAGGAAGGATCTTTGCACATCAGTTAAGTGCAAACAAAGAAGTGCATGTGTCCATACATCACAAACTGACACAAATCAAGCCCGTCAGTATGAGGACAAAAACTTGGTTTCATAGAGTGCAATGTAGGCCTGTCCAATATCAAGTTTATCTGCAAGAAAGTAGAAGAGGAGATGACGTGGGAGGAAGAAGAGCAGGTCGGGGTCTAGCTGGTGTAAGGCAGTAACTTTGGATCATTGCTACAAAACAGACTGCGGGGCTACAACAAGGGATGATGTTTGTAGAAGTGAGTGGGATAGAGCAAGCCCCCAAATGGCAAACACCCCTCTTCAGCACCTGGTAATAGGAGAAGAGGAAAAGAAATCCTTTGCTGGTGACAGCACAAAAACTTTTGAGAGTCAGAGTTAGCACCAAAGTTCCCTGTCAGCCCATTAAAGATGTGAAGCTGGCATCTTAGGTCTATTGAAACCATATGTGCGAAAGAATTTTTCTGCTGGTAAGACATTCCAAATACTGTCCAAGACTTTGGTGTTAGTCTAATTTAAGCCGTATGTTGGGGAGAGCTTGCCGCACTTTGATCATGTGGAGATCGTTTGGTACAAATTGAACTAACCCCAGCTCCGTTTCTGGTGGATCACAACCATGGATTTGTTGAATTAAACGCTTTGTTGAATGCAGTCTGCTCATAAAAACGGGGTTGCTCATAGGAATCTGATAGTGGGTTTTTCACCTAGCCAGCAGGTCCGCTCCTTTATTACTTTTAAACTCAATCCACGCCGGGTTCGTGCCACTTTAACGAGACGGGGGCCGTGGCCTGGAGGAGATCATGTTCTGAGGAGAGAGAGACAGAAATCACCTGGGCTATGTAATAGAGAACATATTGCATGGAAACCCCAAAGCATGATGAACCAGATTGTACATGTTCATTCTCCATCCTACGTTTCTTTGATACACCTATTTTCATGAGACTTCTGACCTTCAGCTTCAAACTTCCACACTCACTCACTCATTCACTCACTCACTCACTCACTCACTCACTCACTCACTCACTCACTCACTCACTCACTCACTCACTCACTCACTCACTCACTCACTCACTCACTCATTCACAGCTGCTATTTAGAAGACGTTCTTTCCCATCTCCTTGCATTTCCCCATTTCTCTTTCCTGATATTTTCTGTGAAAAAACTACATTTTCAGTAAACAATTACAGAAACTTGAAGGTATGACATTTGCCGACATCTTGTGATTGAACAACAGCCTTTTTCCCGTGGAGAGGAGCAGAAACATATGAATGGAATTGGATCTTTTTCTCTTAGTAACATGTTTCTCCACAGCACCCTACTGTGTCCATATGGGCTCACCGTCACACATCGAGGGCAGAGGGGATTCTTATCTGTGCTATTGATTTTCCCTGCTACTCATTTGGTAAATGAAAACATGCTGTGTGCAGGAAACAAGACTAGGGAGCTTGAGACGTCTGCGTGTCCTAAAATGTGTTTGTAGTCAGAAGAAAAAAAGTATTTTACTAGCACTTACAACATGGAGAGATACATCTGTTTATAAGTTGTCAAGCATTGACATTCCCTACAAATAAATAAATTTCCAGACTTATACTTAACTTTCCTGAATTATGTCTTGATTTTTCCATCAAAAGTAGATGAAACATTGAAAACAAACTTTCAAACAATACAATCGGACAGACAAAGACAATACAGATAGCACCAAATGTTAGACAAGGTTTGCATAGATAATAAACTGTCAATCTTGTCGGTGTGTTGCTGAACAGAAAAGAATGTAAACAACAGATCTGAATGGGGGAAGGTGAAAGCGCAAATAGGAGGATTCATGCCCCTGGTGTGCATGTACAGGCCTCTTCTGACCTCAGGTAGTAGTTGATTGATCACACTTCAAAGGCAGGAAGTGCTGGATAATTAAAGCTACAGTATAAATAGACAGCGTACATTAACATGGGATCATATGTTTGATAACAAATGGGGGCAGTAATTGTGCTCAGACTCGTCTTTGCGCAGTCCTGAAAATCCCAAATTTACATGCCCTTGTTGTGGAGAATAAAAGAACTTGCAAACCAACCTGTGAATAATTCAGTTACAGTGTTCTGACTTTGTACACAAGGTTATTTTCAGAAAATTAAAATTAAAACCACAAGTTTATCACTATACTAAAGAACATTACAATATGATGGCTGCAAAGGGCTACAGCGTAAAGGCAGAATTATTATAATTTCGATTTTCTTTCTGTGAAAATGTCAAATTATTTAATGATCTTAAGTAGAGAGACAGAAAAGAAAAAGAAAAAAGAAAAAAAAAAAAAATATATATATATATATATATATATACACACATATATAGAGTGTATTGTTAATATATTCTGCTGTCAGCTTACCATACAATCTTATGATGTGATGTAATTAAGCAAGTAGAATGTGAAAGAAATTTTGGGAATATTTGGACAAATATTCCCAATATTAAACAACCTGAAAACAGATATGAAACAGGGGTCATTCCATGTGCAGTATAAATAATAGCCAAGTCACCATGGGCTAACACCGTGAACAACTGACTTCCACTTTGTAGAAGTACATTTAGGTGTAACTGATCAGAGCTGTCAACTACAAAAATATGGGGGGAAATTATTTATAAAAGCACCATGAATAAATGGGCTTTGAATAAGGTGCAAACTAGACAGGTTTTAAAGCAAAGCTCGCCAGAGTAAATTCTCACAGCAGCCATTATAAAATCCTAATATGAACCATATGAAAGTGCTTGTTTTAATTCAATCACAATGATGGTTTCAAAGATTCCCACTAAACGCTGTGTTAATTGAAGGGTATAGTTCCCTTAACGGCTCAGCAGACACAAAACCTAGCCAAATACATGCATGGCGACTGTCGGAAATAAAAGCACAATGCTGTTTGTGTGAGAAAGGCAGCCGTGGCTACATGCAGGATAAATGTGGACAGACAAAGACACAAGTCTCCCACTTATGGTTGGTGTACAGAAGCATTGCTTTTAAGAGCTGCTCAAGCAACACTCTACCACAAACAATAGTGTAGTCTGCCATCGCTGGGATAGCCTGTCAGCCCAATTGCCCTGTGGCTGACTGCTTCCCTCACCAGCATCATGCATTGGGTCTGGCCACAGGCACCATGCAAGTAAAAGAGCAGAACCGTAAACTCAAAACTGTCAAGGGACTAAATACACAGTAAGATCATGGGTGGTTAGATAATTGCCTCCACGTGCACAAACCATTGTTTATAATGCCACTGGTTTTAAACAGACTTACAAATTTGTTTTTGCTTAAAGCTTATAATAAATGGAATCAATACACTGCAACACACTAGCCAAGTCATTTCCATCACTGATCTTTAATGATGTCATTATCCATGACTGGACCTTGTTAAGACCTTCATCACTGTGTTTTGCCAGGTTACTCACAGTGATAAGACATTGATACACAATTACAATACACAAATCTTTTCAATGATAGTTATTTCAATCATACTTTGAAGAGATCACAGTATGAACAACTTTTGAAATGTTCAGCTGACAAAAATCTCAATATATAGACCAATGAGGTGGAATGAGAATATTACCTCCTCAGCAGAAGAAAATAGAAGCACACATCATGACTCTTCAGATTTCACCTCACTATCATTGGGTATTAAGTTATTGATTGGTAAAACTGATTCTTCAGCTAATATACATCCATATTTTGACAGAATTACAATACTTTCAGAAAAACATCAACATATAGTGGTTGCAGTCCAATTATCTGACTAATAAATCTACAGATTCATTAATGAGATAAGTGGGCCGCTCATTTCAGTGAGGTGTTTTCTAAGTGGCCCTTAGGTTTTAATTTTAATGTAATTTCAGTTATTAAGAATGGCCTCAAAGAGATAACTAATTAGGAATCAACGTGAGAAATGGACACTAAGGACATGGACTACCCAGAAGAGATTGGAACTGTTGTATAAGATCAGGGCTCTGAACAAGGTGCAGGGACTCCACACTAGGGGCTATAAGATCTGGTAGCTGCAGCTGGGCTTTGTGGTTAAAGTAGTGGGTTGGCCTTAATGGATTTGTGATGATGTATCTCTGAATTCTTGCCTAAGACCCCTGACTGGGAGTGGGCTCAGAATGCTTATCTCTGGGGGCATCTTGGCCCGGCTTCAGGGTGTGGGATCTGGTTTCACCTGCCCATGGGAGAAATCCACCAGGACTAGAGTAACTGGGGATTAGTTGGGATGACCCTGGGAGCAGCATGGCAACATTTGAGACCACTAAGGAGGGAGAATTTGTTTGACCTTGAGGCATGGACAAGGTGAAAACTATGAAAGATTTTATTAGATTAGTTGAAGTGAAACACAAAACCTCGATACATTCCTACATAAAGTGATACACATATTAGTTTAATCGCAAGAACACAAAAAGACCAGTA
This sequence comes from Antennarius striatus, assembly GCF_040054535.1. Lineage (NCBI taxonomy): Eukaryota > Metazoa > Chordata > Actinopteri > Lophiiformes > Antennariidae > Antennarius > Antennarius striatus. Next base: position 26,979,642 of record NC_090776.1, on the reverse strand, counting down.
TTTTGTCTGTCAAAGAAAAATTTCTAAAACAAAGAAACTAAAAAATAAAATAAAATAAATAAATGTAAACTGAGCACACTAGTACAATGCGGTTTACAAAGCTGACCAAAGTAACAAAGTGCCTCAAATGTTTTCCAAGTAACTCATCCAGGATACATGAGTAAGAAATTGCCCTGGAGCAAACCAGCTACAGTGATACTAGTTGCAACCACTCAAGGTCAAAGCCCAGCTTCTTTCATGACTGGCCAACATGTCTTCAGGCCTAAACCTATCAGAGAGATTACAACGATGCTCTCAACAAAGACCGGCGCCTATGCCCCCCATGTCTCTACCCTCGCCAAACCCTGCAACCAGAGAGCTCCTAAAGGACTCGTCACCTTGTCTCTGGACTGGAGCACCGGTGCAAGGAAAGCCGGCACTTCAATCATCATAGGGTCATAGGCCATATAGGTCAAATACCTCAAGTGAGATCCCCATCCCCCATGTTGAACTGACAGGCAGTGGTCAGTGTCATTGGACGGTTCCTGAATACATGCAACCAAATTCTCGTTCCCATTGAAAACACACGGAGTGGGCTGACAGTGGAATAGCAATACTGTGGTTCACTGGTGATGCTATATAAATGTTCACACAAAGGGTTTCTCTGAGTGATGTCAATTATTTCACTGTGCTAAAAAGTTATATTTCACTTATCATCAGTCTCTACCTCACCCCTTTTAATATCCTTGACTTGTATCATTTTACCATATTATGAACCAACATATTATATGGTCTAATTAAACATTCATCAAAGAGGGAAGAGACACTGTTGGAAAGACAATCAGATAAAAAAAAAAATAACACAGTTTTAACAAAGGTAATTTATCCTTTGCACATAAGTTGAATGGGCTCTGGTTTGTAAGAAGGGAGTGTGTATTTTAACAAGGGCACTTTTATGATCTCTGTTACAATAAAATGAACAGGTAAAACACAGAGTGATTAAAGGTAATGAATAACAGATAGGGCTGACACCCTTCTTCTGAATCACTAATGAAAGATTACACTCCACTTTGAAGAGTTTTACTGCCTCTGTAAATCAAGACTAAATACTTATCATTTGTGGTGGTATTAAGGTTGCAGTGGTTGTACTATGTGCTACCTTGTTTACGATTAAGAAGGGGACGGGAAAGAGCACGGGAGATTTCATTGGGGATTTTATAAGGGAGCCCCTGTATGCCCTGGAATTCCAACACTCAACTAGTAACCCCTACAGCATGTTGTGCAAACATGTATGTCTTTTGTGCAACAACACTATGACATGACACAATCTGAGTGAAAGCAGATCATGGTGAACCTGTGTGTAAGTCCTCCAATACCTCTGACATCCCAGCTTTGAGCTCTTGGATAAAGAACAAAAGAACAGGTAAACATGTGCTAAGAACTAGCCTGGTACTTGTCTGCTGGCTTGGACATTTTGGCTGTTGACTGTCAAGTCTTTCACCTTGGCTAGTTCAGATAACAAGTCAAAAATAAAGTTAAGAAATGTATGTTCCTCTTTATTACTTGTTGTTCCCACGTACACTAAATATCAATCACATAGCACTCCAACACTGCATCAGATCGTGGTCTTGACTAATGTTCTTTTTGCTGAGGGCAGTTGACCCTTATACTTTGGCTGAGAGGAGACAGAGCTGGGAACCAGTAATCAAGTTCAGACATTTTACTAGAGGCTCAAGAAGGCCTATAAAAGATGGTGGATCTCCTCAATGACAAAAACACATTCACACAGAAGACACCGTTTTACCATGTCCTCTAAATGTCATCTGTGAAGACATTAAAAAACTGTTATAAATCACACATCACCCATGTGTGGTAAGCTAATATTGAATGAGCAAAAACTATTTTTTTGATTTTGAGTCCTTTCAAAAACTGGGGTTAGTTAGTATAGGCTGAGGTCATGTGCTATACCCCTGTAAAAATACTGCTGAACGAGTGGTTTCAATTTGCTCAAGTGATTAAGTTCACACCAGCCCCCAGTGCACTACCAAGGGTCATTTGCTTGGCCAAGTTACTGATGAATGTACGAGGAGTGGTGCTAACGGTGACCATTGGTACTGACATGGTATTAGGTAGGCATAACAAGACTCTTAGGTCATGTCCACATGTAGCCGGATCTTTTTGAAAATGTATCTTTTTTTCCCCCACATAGAAAAAAATTTGCATCCACATGACAGCATTTTCAAAAAAATCTCCATCCACACGTAACCGCATAAGTGTGTTGATCAACACGTTTATAAGCAAAACAACTCTGTAACAACCCCGAGAATGACAGGAGAGAGGACCGGGACATGATGAAATTCGTTCCTCCAAGAGGATGACCTCCATCTCAAAGTTCTCTCACCAACAGGCAGTGCGTCCCAGTCTGACCCCGAACTGGCGTCAGCGTCTTTGGCGAGGAACGAATGAATGAATGAATTAAAAAATAATTAAATATATAAATTTTATGACTCATGAAGAAAGAAAGAGATGAACAAATATTCAACTGTCAAGCATGTTTATCAATGTGTCTTCAACGTAGAGTGGTTATACGTCAGAAAATATCCCATTTTCATCTGTGCTCAATGTGCAGCACCATGACTTGGGCTTGAAACAACAAGATGGTTAAAAAAGACTGCCGCCAATGTGTTTTAGATTAGGTCCATTCTATTTGTATATGTAGAGATGGGTCAGACACACGACTTCACAGCAGTTTTTGTCGTAGAGAGACGCATCCGGTTAGAAAAATCTTCAGTTACAGTGTCCACATGACAACACATACCCAGCGTTTTCAAAAAACTTCACTTTGGCCAGCATTTTTCAAGTTTCAGTTTTGTCCTAACCGGAGGAAAAAGTTACTTGTGGACGGGGCCTTAAACATGGGGTGTGCTGTAAAACCTAACTGAGGTTTTTTTGGACAAAATTTTAAAGTGCGGCCCATCAAAGGCCCTGTCCACATGATGCCTGGATCTTTTTGAAAACGCAACTTTTTTGTTGCGTTTACGCCTTCCGTCCACACGACAACACAGATATCCAGAATGAAAATGCAACTTTTTCAAAACTCTGACTGAGGTGGATTTTTTTTTAAAAAAACGCTGGGTCTGCGTTGTCATGTGGAAGGTGTATCCACAACTTTTTAAAAACGCTGACGTCTTGCCTGCGATGAAAACCGCTGTGACGTCATATTTATGGGCCCATGTGTACAAACATGATGGATGTACGAACCTTGTTGATGGCAGCATCAACAAAACACGGAGGATTCTTATTTTCAATACTGCCACCACATGGTTTGGCATGCTTATAGCCGTCTTCGAAAACGCACTGATGCGTTTACGTGTGGATGGAGATTTTTTTGAAAACTGTGTGGACGCGAATCGTTGTCGATGCATTTTCAAAAAGTTGCGTTTTCAAAAAAATCCGTCATCGTGCGGACGGGGCCAAAGCCTGACTTCCATTGTTCTTAACCTTTGCCTTTGGCATTTAGTGTTTTTCATGAGAGCAATAGCCTTCATATACTACCAAACTGAACATTGACAATAACTATTTAATTTGTAGTAAAGAACACATTTCTCTTATCAAGTGCTGAAGTTTACTTATAAACAGTCTATATTTGCTCTAAAGAAAAACTTGGAATTTCACAAGGCTCAGTTTCCTGGACTTGACAGCATCTGCCACTAACAAGTCAACTGTGTAGACAATTCACAGAGTTGCAGTCATTTTGCAAAGGGGATTGTTGTGTGCTGTTTGGGGGTTGGCAGTGTAGCGTCAGCTGTGAACTCTGCACTGTTGCATTAATAATAAAAAAAGTCTCCATAATTTTGACTCTTCTCCCAGTCACATCTAACTTTACAGTGAACAAAAACACTGTGTCTCAGGAAGCTAAATTATTGATACAACCACAATTTAAGATCTCCCCACTGCAATTTTTTGCGATGTTTCCCCTCTCAGCTGCAGCTCCTATTGTTGATTTATTTATTTATGTATTTGTTTTCACTCTGTGTCGGGTTCTTTCCTTTTTTTTTCCCCTCCAGTGGGGGGGTAAGATGTTTTTCCCCATTTCTCACTTTTCACATGTAGTGAAATTCAGTGCTCTCATTTCCTTCCTGTGATATGGAGTATGGCGCTTCAGAAACAACTGTCAGGTTCAAATCAAGAATGGGTGGAGTGGGTGTAATATTGAACTACTGAACATAAGCCGAGACTTGAGCGATAGATATGGCACTCGATTTTCCTCCCCACCACTTCTTCGTTTGCCTTTGTCAGCTCCGGGGGTTTCTCTCTGTAGTCAGAACAATGCGTGGGTGATGTCGGCACTTGGAAGGAGATGTTCTGTACAGCGATTTAGTACAAATGCATCCCATAATGATCATGTTTTGTTACCTTTATGCACCTCCAGCATCAGCTCCACTCCTCTGGAAAACTGAGTACCGTAAACAGCTACAGAGGCTGCTCCCTTTTAGCCGAGTATTTACTACTCCTCCTTTGCTCTCCTTTCGTACTATCGGAGGATCCGCTTCATCTCTGTGCAGCGCTCCACAGCCAGCAGGTGTGTTTGGGAAATAGACAAAAAGCTAAATGCACACACAATACAGGAACTCATAAGTACATAACTTAGTTGTGGAGGCACACATTTACGCACACAACCTTGCTGCACTGCATATCTGCTTGAACATGAACACACCAAAAAAATATTAATTTTAGATATTTTAACATCAGCCGATACTCACATACACACACACATTTTTTCTTACACTCATTTTATGTAGGTCAGCTTCTACAGTTGCAAATACAGTAAATATTTGATCTTTTTTTTAAGCTGAGAAATCCCAACATATTCAGCTTGTCCTCTGGTGTGGGCACTAAAAACCATCTTCATCTTTTGCATGTCACACCAATGCCCCTTCACTTTATGAAAGAAGCACAGGTTGACAAAATTAATCTCATTCCTCCCTCATTTATGCATCATTTCAGCCCTGACCTTGGCAGTAAAAGATCAAAAAGCTCATGAGGCCTACTCCGATTTCAACCCAGTTTAAAAGGACAGCTGAGGAGTTTGGCAGTACAACATGAGCTACAACAACATTTTTTTTTCTCAGACCCCTATCTGTTCACAATTCAGTTTACTTCATTTTTAGTTGTATAGCGTCAGATCATAACAAAAAGCAATTTCAAGTTCGGAACGAAAACTTTGACATATACAAAAAAACAGCATTGTAATCTTTAATAAGTAAAAGTTATATGATCACACATGGTTATCACACATTTTGCATGACAGAAGTATATAAACTCCAATTCTCTATAATTAAGTTCTTTGTGTCTATGGCAAATGACAAATGTTATTTAGGTGATACTAAGCAGTAAAACCAAGAGGAATTAGGAGATGACTTAAATGTGATTACTACTTTTTAAAATCAGAATGGCAATGGTTACATCATTCTCCCTGTGTCAGATTTATACTACTGCTCCTGCTGACTATAACCATGGTAACAGAAGAAACCCCAGGGATGGTGAATCAATAGCAATATGCCAATCTTTATCTAAGCAACCCCCACTCCCCATCCTTGTGTAGTGCTGTCACTTTAGATCTAATGATCTAACCTATGAAGCATTGATGAGCACTCAGCTAGTGCGTCACTCTTCATTCACGCTCTCTCTTTCACACACACACACACACACACACACACACACACACACACACACACACACACACACACACACACACACACACACACACACACACACACACACACACACACACACACACTGCGCATGCAGGCCTTTATTGGTGAAATAATAGCAATTGAATTACTTGTGTCATGCCAGTGATAATGTGAGTTGTCTCTGCAGAAAATACAGTGTAATTACTATAAAACCGTGGTGCCCTGCGACAACCTGAAATGGAGAGCAGACAGAACTAAGGTCAGCCGTTTTGGGTGAAGTGACCACTGCACTGGCCATAACACAAATGGATCGCTATTGACCGCTGTTATTGACCTCAGAGACCTCTGCTCTCTAGCCAATCTGCACCAGGCCTTAGGGGCGATTATGACATTTACTCAGAGAGATTATAATTTCAAATGACTGTTTAAAAAATTCCCTGGTGGAGCAGACTGAGGGAAGCAGTGGTTAGAAGGGAGAGAAAGTGGTCGAAAAGAATAGACTTGAAATAATCAATAGGAAATGGACACACAACGGAGGCCCTGCAGGCTGTGCAGATCAATAAGCCGTGTTAAGTGGCGGTGATGCCCTCCATTGATGAGCAAATGGCTGTACAGCCTGCCCTCGCTCCCTCTTCCTTCTCTCTCTCCAGTTGGTCAAACAGTGGGGCCAGGTGGTTACCCACATGTCGCCTCCAGTCATTACACACTAGTACTCAGTCTCTGATACGCCAAACCTAGTCATCTGGTCCGCACTCTGCCTTGCCCGCTCCATTCAAGAAGCCCCCCCGCTCCCTGTGTAAAGCTGAGGGGTATCACAGGAAGTCAACAGTATTGCTCTTGCATGGATTGGAAGAGTTATATTTATTTTTGATTGAACCAGTGTTAAATATATACTTCTGCTTTACCAAAGGGAGTTCCATCCTTCCTGTTGTCATTTGCCAAAGTCCACAGTGTTCTAGTGAATGTAAGGTTGTTATAAAGGGACAAGAATCTTTAGTAAAGTTACTTCCAGGCTCTATTTTTTACCAAGAGTTTCACAACTCACCAACTCCGTAGAGTGTCACAAAAAGATTAGAAGAAAGACAAATGGAAGTTCTACCCATTGAATACACAACGTTATAGTTTTGTCTGTCCCCAACAAATCTAACAAACATTACTCACTGGAATAATATCTGTTGTTTCAAAACAACACCTGTTGTACTGTTGCATTCTGGGGCATCCATCCAGTATAAATCAAAGCCCCACTATGTGCCAACATGTGTATATGAAGCAAAGAGCCATGCAATGCAAGAGAGGAAGACTTCCGACTCTCTCTCCAGTGTTCATCATCATAGCCTCACCAGTACTCCATCTTATTACTTCTGCCATATGACACGTGCCTCAGATCGCTCAACCCATGAATAATATACGACCACGCCACCTCAGCACAGATGAAAGCACATACAATGCACTGTGGGTCGGATAAAGTGGACTGAGATGTAGAGGTGGTGAGGAGAGGGTGTGTGATGGGGAGGAAGAGTGTATACAGATACCATGCAAAGGTCTGTGATTTTCACTTCTTGTGTGTGTGTGTGTGTGTGTGTGTGTGTGTGTGTGTGTGTGTGTGTGTGTGTGTATGTGTGTGTGTGTGTGTGTGTGTGTGTGTGTGTGTGTGTGTGTGTGTGTGTGTGTGTGTGTGTGTGTGTATTTCATTTTGACTCTAGTTGAAGAAAGGGTGACAGCACACATCATTGACAGCTAGAGCTAGAAGCCAGTGGCACCTGAAAGGATTGAAGAAGGGAGAAGAATGACAAAATAAAATGGAAAAAGGAACAATGAAACAGTAGCACACACACACTCACAACACATGCATACGCACACAATGGAAAGCATTCCTCTCTGGAGGGTTGATCAGTGTGAGGCAGTTTGCCCGTCTGCACTCTGCAGGGATATGGCGTTCCTCCCTCTCGGGGTCGGGAAAAGAAAACAAACACTACTTTTGATCATCAGGCCCTACTTCTCACCCAGGAGCATTTGGATAGGAGACACGGATTCTAAACAGCATTGCCATGTCTGGTGCTTGACTAAACACACATGGGTGATAACACACAGGGAGACACACTGACACTCAAATACTACACTCTAAATACCGAGAAGCACACCCACGGGGTGTATGCAGAGAGGTGTATCAAACAGCAGAACAAGGGATTAGGTGTGAAAAAAATGTCATGCCGAATAGTACGTTCAGCTACACCCACTAAAAAAAAACATTGTTCCCACAAGCCTCAAGTTGTCCATTGAGGAGCAAGGCTGTTACGTCACACCAACAGCTGTTAAATGATATGAGCTTATACTTTTTACAGTCTATCTTTTATAGTTACCCTCTGCATATGTTTCACATACAACACTGATGCGTGCAGTGTTGGGTTCCCATTGTGAACTGTAAGCATTGTGTCACTGTAAAAAAAACCCATTCAGCAGCAAATCCTTCTAGGAGCCAGCAAGAAGCCAACAAAGGATTGTCGTGGTGAGCAGGCTAGCGCCCACAGTCGGTGACAGGGGAAGACAATGGAGAAAAGCGTTTTGGAAGCTTGACCTGGGCTACCTTCACTTCACCTCAGGTAGACAAGGTTAAGATGGATGGCCCTAATTAAAAGAAAGGGCCTCTCTTCTTCACAATAGAATCAGGTTTATTTTACAGGAACTTTAACGGGGCCTTTTGTGGGCAGATAATTATAGGGTAAAGTGATTAGAGCTCCCTGAAGGCATGGAGGTGACAGACAGACTCAGTGGAGTAACCCAAGTAACCTTTCAATATGACATCTCTTCCCTTTGTCATTCACAACACACACTAATTTCATCTGCACAGCATGCATTTATGCTCTGCCTCTTGCAGCCTGTCCCCTCTGTCTACATCTCTCTCACATCATTACACTGTATAGGAGAACAATGCACACATTGCCAAATGCGGCTCCATGAACTCTAGACAAAAGGTTATGGAGATCATTTTTCCAATGAGGAGAGGGTCATGTTGGTATGAGGGCAAAGGTAACTGAGTTTCCTGCACAACAATGGCTACACAGTGACCTAGCTAATCTATGGTGCTGAATGCTAGATGCGGGACAGATGACATGCCTTGCCCTGACCGTTTAACATGACTGGTTTTGCCAGCTATGACACCCGCCCCCGTGGGACTTTCTGTTGCGGAAATATGTGTTAGGCATGGCAAAAAATTCACTAATCTGCTGTTTATTAAGTGTGGGGTAACTTGAGATTGGTGATTAAATGAAGATTTGGGTGTGATACAAACAATCCATAGGCCCAGTCACATGGCTTGTCTTTGTTGAATTTAGGGGCCTTGCCAAATGTGTGAAGGACCTCGAGTAGCGTGTGGACCGTCAAGCTTGCCAATCAACGACCGGGCCTGTGACAGCGAGCTGCTTAACAAGGATTTCATGTCCCTGATATTTTTGTTACTTCAGTGAAGCAAGCGGGGGACTTGATCATATCTTTAGAGCAGGGGGGAAAAAAGATGTAGGAGCAAGAGCTGAGAGACGTGCCAACACCAGCTCTTGTCATTCAAGAGGGTTGAGTTTTGAATTTGGGGTTAGGGAAACAAGATAATGTTCACTTAAAAAGTCACAGAGTCATGTTTCAAATGCCTGCACCCATTCCTCTGTGGTCCCTGTGATCCTGCAGGGAACTTTCTTCTACTACATTTATCCTTTCTGTGTGCTCGACTTGTGTGTCATTTTTGCTATGGGTGTATGTATACTATTGGTGTGTGTATGTGTCTGCATGTTACTTAGCCTATTTGTGCTTGAGAACCATTGCCAAATACATGAATATCACTACTGATGCTATTCTGAGAAGCAATTAAAATCTGTTTAGCTGTCAGCATGTATGAAGCCACTCGCCCAAACCAGGCCATCTGAAGTGTCAGGGTAGTCTGATACTTTTATTAGTCTGATACTTTTATTATGCCCTGTGGCAGAACCTACAGAGACGCCCTGTGGCAAAAGAAGACATAGTTCAGGATCAGTCTTAAGGTTATATAGGCACACCTATGGTTTCACAACCATTGGATCAAATCATTTATCAGAATGAATAAATCCAGTTATTGTGAGTATGATCACTCTATTACTACAGTATTTCAATTGACAGCAGAGAATGAAAGTTAATCACACACACACACACACACACACACACACACACACACACACACACACACACACACACACACACACATATATATATATATATATATTTATATATATATATATATATATATATATATATATATATATATATAATGTAATAATATTAATTTCAAACGAGAATGTTGTCTCTTGTTCATATAGAATGTTGAGGTAAATGAAAGGCAACAGTCCCACCTTGAACAAACTGCAGATTCCTTTCATAACTACATGTGTAAATGAGGTGTTGATTCCCTTTATTCCTCTATCTACTTTATCACTGTTAACCACAAATGAATAAATAAATAAATATCTGTTTTTGATATCTGTTTTTGTAGTTTAAGCTAGTAATTCTTAGTTTGAGTGAGTGATGTATCTTTATTTTTTTATTTTTTAATAAATATGTGCCCTAACCATCAACATGCTGCATGGATATTTCACAAATCATTGCAGGACAGGCCCTTTGTCTACAAAATGTGTGAGCTCCCTGAACACCGAGTGATAAAAGCAGGCATTAGTGGTCTGTAACATGAGTTATATGAACCCAATATACCATGTGGTAGCCCTTGTTGATTCTGACCCGGGACATGGCGGTGAGTTCATACTCAGCTGAGTGTGTCAGCTCCACACAGGCATGCCTGTGTGTGTTATCAAAGCCCAACCAAAAGCCATTTTAAGGCACTCATATAAATCACTTAGTGGCCAATAGAGGTGTGCTTTATTGCGGGTATTTGACAGGGCCTCTTTTGTGAGTTAACGTTCTTTTGATAGTTTTGCCAATCACACCTAATAATGCATCTGATAAGATAAGCTGTGGCAGGCCTCTCTCGTGGTGCAAGGTACTTTGCAGGAACCCTCCTAGTCATGTCAATAGTTCTTTGTGAAGAGTGTGTCCAAGTAAACACACCTGAGCACATCAGAGGTTAACAAACTCATCAGGTCAACACACTCACCCCTGTTAGTGTGTGTTAGTGTAAGGGCAACACAGAACAACAGACCAAGCTTTGTGCCTACTGTACTGTCTGAACCAATAACGGCCTTCCTTGTAAAAGTGTTTGCTTGACAGCTGGGTGGGACTTTGAAGAATTCATAATGAAGTGATGTCTTAGATTAGGGCGGGATCGTGTGCCTTTGAAGAAATAGCTCTGGTTATGAGGTCCTAATTAGCAATAGCCTATTTTAGTCTGAACATTTGGTAAGAAAAACGTGTTTAATGTATAGACCTGTGCATGTATGCCTATCATTATTTGGGCACACAATGATGCCTTTGTAAGTTTTTGTGCAATCATGTGTCGAAGAGCTTCTTGAATTTTTTTTATGCTTCATGCCATAAGTGTGTGTGGGAACGTGTCGATGTGTTGATGTTACTTTTTCCACTAACTATGAGGTCAGATATCTCTATCACCTGCCTGCATGACTATCTATGAGTTTAGCTGCTCTGTGTGCCTGTGTTTGTATATGGATATGCAAACCAGGTATACACGAACGGATGTAATCAGAGGAGAGATCCATGTGATCATTTATTCTCTTATGAATGCGATTCCAGGGATATTGCCTTAAAAAAAATTCATGCATGGACACATGCTTGCTCACTAACACACATCTCTACAGCATGCCTCAGTCTTAGCTCTTCTTCAATCAGCACTGCCTCCAAAACAATGGTGGAATGTTCCGGCCTGTTACCATTCCTCAGTGTCTATCTGATAAAGGAGAGCCAGGGATAATCCAGCCCACCCTTATCAGTGGCAGAGATCCTTTTTCAATATTCAGGCTCTGCTGGCTGATAAGCACAGCGTCTGATAAATGTGTAGTGATGGAGTAATACCTGTGGTCTAAAGTTGAGAGCCACATGAATGGGTAAAGAATAGAGCTGATGAATGTGGGGGTGGGGTGGAGGCTGGACAGTAGCTTTCAGCAAGGCTGATAAAAGCATAAAGGAAAGGGTTGTGATTAATGTGCTTAAGTGGCCCAGGGTCACAGACGGGCCCTTGCCAGTGACTGCTCTTAAAAGAGGTCACCTCCGCGACCATCCGTCACATAGGCACACAGACACACTGTTACACACCCCTCACCAGTGGGCTTGTATGTGAGCATGTTTAGATGTGATAATGTGTGCCTTACATAAAGTTGCCCATAGCTATTTAGTATACAAACGCATTACAGAGAAGCACACCGGGGGCACACGTAAACTGGTAAAACTTAAGGCAGTCTTAAATACAGGAAATGGTGGCACTTGTATCGGCTGCAAAAGTGTGCCATTTCACAGCTCAAGGAAGCCGGATACTGAACACTGGGTGGGTGTCACAGAGGGATCACTGACCACTTGAGGAGGACACATGACCTCCATTTTTCAACAGCCCTGTCCTTGGGGCCAGACAGTCAGACACAAATGCATTATTAATTTGGCTCTGTGTCTCTCTGTCAATTGCTCCTTTATCAGCATGTTGAATATTCTGAATATCACTCCTGTTTTATTGGCTTAGAAAAGGCCAATTTTAAGTGACATGAGACAATGTGTTTGCACAAAAATTCTGTTTAAAAAATCATGTGATGGCTGAGTTAATCTGAGGTCTGTTCTGACCTCAGATTAATAAATAAATTTTATATATATATATATATATATATATATATATATATATATATATATATATATATATATATATATATTTTGCTGTAGAACAATATACATTTTGGTATCTGAGTATGTTGTTGATATTGTTGTTGTTTTCTCCACTGGGAGCGGTTGAAGGGGGGGGGGGGGCATGTTCCTGGAGGAGACATCCACTGCGGGGAACCCTTAAAAGCACACATTAAAAACACACTGTCTGTCTCCCTCCAATCTCCTCACATCCTCAGGCCCCTACACACTGTAAACAGCTGGCTTCACTGATAATTTATTAATGATGTTCTTTAATTAGTTTAATTATGTAGAATCAAGGCTTTGTGCATAATTTCCCTCCTCTTTAATGAAAACTCCCAATTGCCATCTATATATACATTAAATACATAGAAATTTCTGCCCTCTGGCTGAGAGAAGTGTAATTGTGTAGGTTTCTGTCTAGAAGGCCTTGCATAGAGTGAGTTATAGAAAGAAGGTCAGTTTCCTATGCATGCCATCAATCACACTTTGTTTTCTGATGAAAGCAGGGTGTGCTCTGAGTCGAGTGGGAGCTTACACAGACATTGTGCCACAGCTTATTTGATTATGCACATGCGCTTAGATTATAAGAAAACATCATGTATCCTTTCTTAAAGCTTCATAACTTGCCCATTCTTGATTTGTATATGTCCCTGGGCAAATTAGATTTGATTGATAGCTATCATTTTATGCCCCATTCATTAAATAGTCTACTCAATGGATCATCAATGGAGATTATGAAGTAAGGAAAATCGGACAGCATCATTAATGGCTCAGCAAACAGCCAAAGGACCATGGGCATAGAAGTGCTGTGTTTCACTGTGACCCACATGCCTCTATGTGAGCAGAGTAACCTAATAAGAGAAGATCAGTATTTAAAGACAGGGCTTTATTTAGATTGCGCAATAGTTACTCAGCAGCAACACTATCAGACCTCATATATCATGTCACGCAAGGCCCTCTGTCAACAGTGTTACTGGAAGAGGACATAACTAATGCTCACACACATTAGTATCCCTCAACAGTTTCCAAGATGGCTGCTAGTATAGATATTAGGGGGGAAGTGCAGCTTGTCAGACACTGATGTTCCACCATGATGACAACAGGAGTAAATGAGGTTTCAGAGACCTCATCTAAGACAAAATCAATATGCTGCCTCCTCAGCTCAGGAGAGAAGCGTTCTACATTATCTGCTTTAAACTAACACGTAAGGAAAATAATGAATGTGTGAAGATGGCATTATTTTTAGGGAGCTGGAAGATGTCTGTCTCAACTACCCATCAGTGTTATCTCTTGAACCATCATATCAACACACACCAAGAATTGATAGATATTTTTCTCATTTGTAGCATCACCCCCCAGTCCAGACTGCTTTAAAAGTCAATTACCAGGCTAAATGACTTGAGAAATATCTCTCAAGAATGATGTTTCACACACTTCATCGATAGCAATAGCATTACAGCTTATTAGCTGATCCAAATGTGCTCTTTTTGTAATGCAACACACAGAGGGGTAACTGGATCGCAGTGTTGGCTCCAGCAATCTCAGAACGATCCACACAGGCAGCTAGACTGGAAACATCCCAGAAAGCCTCAGTCCTGAGAGGGGCTAATGTTTCAGCTGGGGCAAAAGAGCTTGGAGTGATAATGTCATTTACTAAATATTTGACTTATAGGTCAGCATCTTTCACAGGCCACACCAACAATACATTATTGCTTTTGGGAAAGTGCGAGATTTTTGAGTCAATGAATAAAAATAAATCTCATGGAATACCCTGAAAATCTGACCATGACAATACAAAGTTAGTGATTTTCAGTCAGTCTGTTCCCTTTTCAACAATGCTCAGACCATCAGTTTGTTGGCTAACCCAGAAATAATACTTACTTATATGAGTAAACATCCTGTTATCTAACCTCATCACAGTTTGTTATGCAAGAACAAATAAGGTTGTGGTTTCCTCGGGGCCTTGTACAGTTTGGCCTGCCAAATGGAAAAGATACCATGAAATGGAAAGTGAGAGTCACCAATATTTTTTGAATGCCATGGCTATCATTGGAAAATGTTGTTCCAGCAATCAAGCCGAAAGTGTGCTGCTCAAGTGTACCTCAACAGTTATACAGGTCTGTATATATGAACAGAATGGCTACAATGCATCACAACAGGGTGGATAGTTTTTGCAGTTTAGTGTACATTGAAAAATATAATCAAATCACAGCTTCACAGAAGTTTAAACTTATGTACTGTTTCCAAACTCCTACGTGTGTGTGTGTGTGTGTGTGTGTGTGTGTGTGTGTGTGTGTGTGTGTGTGTGTGTGTGTGTGTGTGTGCGGTGGACATAAAAAATAGTGGAGATAACAAGTAACAAGGGGGGAAGACAGTGTGGTAAAGCACAAGAGTAAGCCTTGCTATCTGACACCCTACCTGGCATCAGTTGTGCTTGAGGGTATGCCTCTGCCCCATTAGCATCCTACGCGGTGGCTCAGCTCTGAGGATGTACTCCTACTCAGTACTGGGATTACAATCCCTTAAAACAGTTTGGGTAAACATTTGCATTTCCCCTCGTTCAAAGTCCCAATTCACTGTTCTCTCTTTCCACTTCAAGTTGTGAAATAATCAACGCAAATGCTGCAAACACATGCACTCTTCAAATGACTACAGTTATTGCAATTTAATGCTAACAAATCTTGGAAGGCCATAATTATTAAATGAATAATTACCAATAAGGAAAGCATTATCAATAACTATAGGAATAAGGCATATGAATAATAAATGACTTGCCCCAAGGCAGCATTTACATGGAAGTGAAGGCCTAATCAAATGTTAGTACTTACTACATTCACTAGTCTTTCTTCCTTTTGTTTTTTTCACTGCAAAACTAGAGTCAGCCTTGGAAATTTGGCTGGAACTGCAGGAGTGGATTTTAGTATTTGCATTCTTCCTGACTGCTGCTTCATCATAGATAATTAGAGAGGACTGCACTGGGGTCTTTAAACTACATTAAGGTTTTTATCACATAACACCTACATGGAGCAGCCATACAGTCATATGCAGATTTGGTCAAATTAGGACTAAGATATTTCCTAATTATGCCACTTCTTATTGCATTGTAGACATTTTAACTTGCATGGATAACCTTGTTGCTGACGTTTTGACGTGTCTACTACCCCATTATTGTAAATTTAAAGTCCTTGCATTGTCAGGGTAAAATTTTGAATTCAGGGGTGTCGCGGGATGTTGCAGTCTCTGACTGCATATTTGCAAGCTGTGTCTGTCTGATTTTTGTGCAGAGTAGCAAACAGTAAGGTGGCTTTATTGAGCTCTTTTTCTGCTGACAGCAGTTTTAATGCTTAAAGTCAGTGTGCAGTACAGTTTTTGATGGACAGCTAAAGAATGACATGAAGTTTGTCATAAGGTCTTGAAAATGTGGTCAGCTGCAGATTTACATTACAATTTTCTCCTGGTTCATCAATAAAATGCATTTAAGTCACTTTTACTTTTTCAATTTAATACATTGATATAATTAAAAATATCACTCATTAGAGTGATCAGCTTTCAGCTGATTTTTGCAAACTTAATGAAGTATGACAACCAAGCTGGTAAAGCTCTTAAGAAAAGATTATTATTACCAACTCTTAAAGGTTACAATGGGGTCCCATAGATGTCACAATGGAGAGCACCATGATGGATTGATCTCAAGGGGATGAGTCTGCAAAAATCAATGTTTCTCATGAAAACAAACATCATTAACCCTCCTTCTATGTTCATCTGTCACAAACAACATTGATGTTTATGGGTCAATTTGACACAGTGCATGTTTATTTATCCAAAAGTTGTCAAAAAAAAAAATCAGGCAAATATTTCTTATATGTCATTACTAACTCCATTACTAACTATTCTATCAATCTTTGGTGCAATGTTGTTCCATACCTCGCTCAGGTAATGGTTCAATTAGGATAATTGACTCGTTTTTCATAAAAAAAATACAACTTTCCTTATTGTTTCACCATATTGTTACTTTTGAAAGACTTCCTTATTGTTACTTCCCTTTCCTCCCAGAAGTAACCGAGAAACAAGACGACCATGATTCCTTTAACATGGTGTCTTTTTGCTGATTCCATTACAAACACAATGCACTCTCATACATTTATACACACACATATGCAAGCGTGCGCGCGCACACACACACACACACACACACACACACACACACACACACACACACACACACACACACACACACACACACACATGTGGACTAAGTGCAGTCCTCTCATGGATCTCCCTCACTATAGCTCAAAATATAGCCCTATCTGTTTCTGTATCCCACAGGCTGGCTGTCAATTTATCCTTTGACTTCTAGACCCCAGCCAGGATGAGAGGATCCAAATATACGTCTAGATGTGTTATGTCCAGCTCCTTCCACTTCCTCCCCAAAACAAGCCTCCCCTCTCGATTAGTTCTTTCTAGCATGATATTGAAAGCTTATTTGACGTCTGTCACATGAGTCACTGCCATCTTAGTGAGCCCTGGCACTGTCTTTATTATATTTTCTGCAGACAGTTTTGCCTGACACATATTTGGGGTTGAAGACCACTGTATTTCATAATTTTTTGACATATACTGTATATCTAGTTGGAGGAATAGGAATATCATGTCCGTCATCTCATTTAAAATCAGAATCATTGCAATCAGAATTTAGCTCAAGATAGGTTTCATCTTCAGACACATCCTCCTATATTTCACTGTCATCAAAGACGAGTTCCACAGCCTCCTGGACTGTCACCTTTTTGCTTCTGATGTTCATT